>NW_023458557.1:33425747-33428437 GCF_013731165.1 Rhagoletis pomonella | reverse complement strand
TATTTGTATCATGTTCAAAGGGTTAGTTTTCAAATTTTATAATATAACAAGTAAGAAAGTCTAAGTTCGGGCGAAGCCGAACATTAAATACCCGGCGCAAGTATTAAATATATGTTTTCCACCTTTCCGAAAGCTACCGCTACATGATAAGCGGGTGTATAAATATTAAGTAAACTTGCATCCTTAAATTTCGAAATATTGAAATTTCAAGCATTTCTGAAATTTACCGTTATATGAAAAGCGGCCGTAATTTGAGTCCGATTTCAATAATTTTCAACGTTTTGCTTATATGTGGCAAGCACAATAACCATAACGATACACATATATGTGATCATAAGTGGGCGGTGCCACGCCCATTTTCCAAAATTTTATCATAAACGTATTTCCTGATAAAGAATTGTTGCAACCATCAATTTTGAATAAATTAGCTTTAATATTTACTGATTTATCGAGGATTTCGTATTTCTCAAAATTACCGTTATATGGGATATGGGCGTGGTTATTGTCCGATTTTAAAAATTTTCGGCCATTTGGTATGCTGTAACAGGGTCAACAACTGTGCCAAGTTTGGAAGAAATTGGTGCAGCGGTTACCAAAATATACACATGTAACTATAAGTGGGCGTGGCTACGCCCATTTTTCAAAAATTTATAATATTCTTATTTCTCGTCTAAAAATTATTGTAAATATCAATTTTGAGTGAATAATCTTCAGTAGTTACTAAAATATCGCTGTTTTCGTATTTCTGAAAATTACCGTTATATGGGAGGTACGCGTGGTTATTGTCCGATTTCGCCCATTTTCAATACCATCCGTCCTACGCCCAAAAGAAGTGCATGTACGAAGTTTCGTTAAGATATCTCAATTTTTACTCTAGTTATCGTGTGCACAGACGGACGGACGGACGGACGGACGGACAGACAGTCACCGCTTAATCGATTTCTCTTTTCATTCTGATCATTTATGTATACATTTGTCTATATCTATCTCGATTCGTTTTGCCTGTTACAAACAACCGTTATGTGAACAAAGTTATAATACCCTTGTGCACAAGTGCGCTCGGGTATAAAAATGAGCGCGCGATATACGGCTTGCAGGCACAAAAACGAATGAATAAAAATGATCAGCTCAACTAACTGCAAGCTTACAAAAAATGGGTACATCATAAATGAGAATGTCAAAAATGTGATAAATGTAAAAATGTTTGCACAGGGTGCTCCACAGTACTCCGCCTCCAGACGAAAGCTACCTGTATCGTTGAGGGATGTTAACCTGGCGGCCACTGAGGGTGGATTTCTTCGCGATACTTTCGAAAGTGTCTTGCGCCGGTTGATTAACTTTACGGTAAGTAGACGTCTCCAGGTCGTTTTTTAAAAAAGCAGGTTTAAGTCGGTCGATGCTAATATTACAAGGGCGTCCTTTGATGATGACTGTAAAATACTTTGCACGCTTTCGTGTAATAGCGTAAGGACCATCGTAAGGGTGTGTCAACGAAGGATGAATGGAATCATTTCTAACGAAAACGTGGGTTGAAGCTTGTAGCTTAGGCGAAACGAATGTCGTTGGTGGCGAGTTTCAGTTGGTCGTAATTTTTCCATGGCTTCGCGAAACTTTGCAACAGATTCGCTAGTCGGTTCAGGCGATTTGCTTGTTTGGAAAAATTCGCCTGGAATTCTTAATGTAGATCCATAGACGAGCTCTGCTGGCGAGGCACCAATATCTCGTTTAAAAGCACGCTTGCGTGTAATAGCGTAAGGACCATCGTAAGGGTGTGTCAACGAAGGATGAATGGAATCATTTCTAACGAAAACGTGGGTTGAAGCTTGTAGCTTAGGCGAAACGAATGTCGTTGGTGGCAGTTTCAGTTGGTCGTAATTTTTCCATGGCTTCGCGAAACTTTGCAACAGATTCGCTAGTCGGTTCAGGCAATATCGCTGTCCTTCGCATATTGGAAATGGACCAATGATATCGATATTTATGTGCGAAAATCGTTCCTGTGTGAGAACGTATTTTTCAGGCGGTTATTTCGTATGCCGCTGAACTTTCGAACGTTGACATGCTTCACAGCTGCGTACGAAGTTGGTGACATCTTTTTTAATGCTTTTCCACACAAATCGAGTAGTTATTAATTTGATTGTACCACGAGCGCCGGAATGTGATAGGCCGTGAATCTTCGTAAGTATTTGAGATCTGAATTTTTTTGGAATATAGGGGCGTAAACGCGATGTACTAGTATCGCAAATCAGCTGAACGTCAGTCTCTGGAAGCATGGATTGTTTAAGAATGAGTGAGTTTCTTGAATTTGTACCTGATTGCAAAAGACTTTGGAGTTCCTCGTCGGTTCGCTGTGCCAAAGCTATGCTCTTGTAGTCGATGATGTCATGAACTGACTCTATTCGTGAAAATAGGTCTGCTGCAATGTTGGCTTCGCCCGATATATGTCGAATATCAGTCGTAAACTGCGCGATGTAATCTAGCAGTCGCGCTCTGCGGGGGGCGGTCTTTTCGAGCATTTGGTCGAACGCGTATGTTAACGGGCGATGATCGGTTAGAATGTGGCATTTTCTTCCTTCTATCAAGTATCGGAAGTGTACGACTGCCTGATACATGGCTGTCAGCTCTCTATCGTATGTGGAGTAATTACACTGAGGTGGCGTCAACTTTTTTGAATAGAATGCAAGGGGCTGATA
>NW_023458557.1:33422572-33425647 GCF_013731165.1 Rhagoletis pomonella | reverse complement strand
CGACAAATTCGAGTACGTCAAAACCAAAATTATAGAGCATTTCGCAGGCAGCGAGCAAAGACGTCTAAATAGACTACTATCAGAGCTGCCGCTTGGTGATAGGAAACCTTCGGAGCTGTACTTCGAGATGAAACGAGTTGCAGGTACTACCTTGGGAGAAGCTGCTCTCAAGGGACTTTGGACAAAGCGTCTACCAGAATTCGCGCAACCGGTTATCGCCGCATCCTCGGGCACAGCATCAGAGTTCACAAAGATAGCCGACTCAATCATCGATGCTGTTAGTCCTCATCTAGTGTCGCAGGTGAGAAAGGAGGCAGCAGAGATAAGTCAACTCCGTTCAGCTATAGAAGACTTGTCCAAGCGATTCGAAAGATTCAACTTGCGCTCTCGCTCGCATTCTCGCTCACGGTCTCGACCAATAGCTACCACCTATCATAACGCGCAAAGCGCAAATCGACCACCTGATGTTAGAGACGGAAGCGCATCATCCCCCAACATAGAGTGCTGGTATCATCAGAAGTACGGCACTAATGCGCGTAAGTGCCGCAGCCCTTGTCGACGCCGACATCGAGCAATTCAAGCGATAACAGACAAGCAAAATTGACTAGAAAAGCCCGTGGCAAAATTTACCGAAAATTTTGTCACAGAACACTCAGTTTTTCGCCTCCAGGTAAGAGATAAAACATCGAATACGTTATCATACGACATTCGCCCATCCGCTATGAAGTTATACGCAGAAAACGGTGCTGCGATTAAAGTACTTGGGGAAAAACGCATTAAACTAGACCTTGGCCTTCGCCGCGAATTGGTTTGGTCATTCCTGGTCGCAGACGTCACACAACCTATTATTGGCGCAGATTTCATCAAATTTTATGATTTGCTTATCGATATGCGACGAAACAAACTTATCGATAACTTGACATCTCTCGCTACATCACTAGGAGAACCGATTAAGTGCACTGCAGCAACAGTTAAGACGTTCACAGCAGGAAATTTATTTGCTGATATCTTGTCAGAATTCCCGACCATCGCAAAACTAGCGCCATACGGATCAAAAACGACGTCGACGGTGTTCCGTCGCATCGAGACAACGGGCCAACGAGTATTTTCGAGACCACGTCGGCTTTCGCCCGAGAAACTGGAAGCAGCTAAAGCGGAATTTGATTTTTTGTTGAAAACTGGAATCTGCCGTCCATCTAGAAGCAACTGGTCAAGCCCGCTTCACATGGTAAGAAAGAGTGATGGAACATGGAGACCATGCGGCGACTACAGGGCGCTCAACGCGCGTACGATTCCCGATCGATACCCGCTGCCGTATCTGACGGACTTTACAAATATTTTGCGAGGTAAGAAATTTTTTTCGAAAATAGACCTGCAAAAAGCATTTCACCAGGTACCAATCCATTCCGATGACGTTGCAAAAACGGCCATCACTACTCCCTTCGGATTATATGAATTCGAATTTATGACCTTCGGCTTGTGCAACGCTGCACAAACATTTCAGCGTCTTATAGACGAAGTCCTACGGGGACTTGATTTTGTATTTCCATACATTGATGACATCTGTGTAGCATCCGACTCAATCGATCAACATCGGCAACATCTGCGTTTAGTATTTCAACGCCTATGTGAAAATAATCTCTCTATTAACTTTTCAAAATGTGAATTTGGCAAGGCGGAAATAAAATTTCTGGGCCATCTTGTTGATTCACAAGGCATTAGACCCTTGCCAGAAAAAGTATCGTCATTACTAGACTTTCCTAAGCCGACAGTGGCTAAAAATTTGAAACGCTTCATAGCCATGCTTAATTTCTACAGAAAATTTTTGCCCCATGCCGTCGACTGCCAAAAAGAACTACAAAAACTTATTACAGGCAATAAGAAAAACGACCTCACATTGCTTGTCTGGACACCAGAAGCAGAATCCGCTTTCCGACGTTGCAAGGAAGAGCTTGCAAACGCCACTTTACTGTTTCATCCATCCACCGATGCCGAATTATCTTTGCACATCGACGCCTCAGACTTCGCTGTCGGTGCTGCCCTACACCAAATTGTAGACGGTGGGTATCAGCCCCTTGCGTTCTATTCAAAAAAATTGACGCGACCTCAGTGTAATTACTCCACATACGATAGAGAGCTGACAGCCATGTATCAGGCAGTCGTACACTTCCGATACATGATAGAAGGAAGAAAATGCCACATTCTAACCGATCATCGCCCGTTAATATACGCGTTCGACCAAAAGCTCGAAAAGACCGCCCCCCGCAGAGCGCGACAGCTAGATTACATCGCGCAGTTTACGACTGATATTCGACATATATCGGGCGAAGCCAACATTGCAGCAGACCTATTTTCACGAATAGAGTCAGTTCATGACATCATCGACTACAAGAGCATAGCTTTGGCACAGCGAACCGACGAGGAACTCCAAAGTCTTTTGAAATCAGGTACAGATTCAAGAAACTCACTCATTCTTAAACAATTCATGCTTCCAGAGACTGACGTTCAGCTGATTTGCGATACTAGTACATCGCGTTTACGCCCCTATGTTCCAAAAAAATTCAGATCTCAAATACTTACGAAGATTCACGGCCTATCACATTCCGGCGCTCGTGGTACAATCAAATTAATAACTGCTCGATTTGTGTGGAAAGGCGTTAAAAAAGATGTCACCAACTTCGTGCGCAGTTGTGAAGCTTGTCAACGTTCGAAAGTTCAGCGGCATACGAAATCACCGCCTGAAAAATACGTTCTCACACAGGAACGATTTTCGCACATAAATATCGATATCGTTGGTCCATTTCCACTATGCGAAGGACAGCGGTATTGTCTTACGGTAATAGATCGCTACACCAGATGGCCGGAAGCTGTACCAATTCCGGATATGACTGCCGAAACCATCGCCAGGGCTTTGACCATGCATTGGATTTCCAGATTTGGTGTACCAGAACGCATTACATCAGATCGAGGTAGGCAATTCGAATCATCTGTTTTCAAGGAACTAATTTCTACGATTGGGGCCAACCATCTTCGTACTACTCCGTATCATCCACAATCCAATGGCATGATAGAACG
>NW_023458557.1:33419220-33422472 GCF_013731165.1 Rhagoletis pomonella | reverse complement strand
AAAATATTAAAAATAAAATGTTAACAAGCCACAATAACATTGACGAAATCATCACTATTTACAACGATTTATCGATTTGCAGAAGACACTCGGGGACTTTTGTTTAAATAAACAAGAAATTTTTTACAAAAAACAAAACCGACTTCAATTCTCATGTAAAACTTTAAGATTACCGTTAATTTCTTCATTATCCAATAATCGAATCTAAACCAAATTAGGATGGGACCACCTCTGAGGTACCACCTTTCCTTTAAAAAAGAGTTATCGAAATTGGTTATGCGGTAACATATGTACATAAAAAAAATATTCCGACGAATAGATAACCACATTATTTTTTGAAGTCGGTTAAAAATAATGAAAAAATTATGATTTTCTTGTAAAGACGAAGTTGCATGCAATTAAGGTAACTAAAAAATGTATATTTTAACTCTTCAATAAGTTCATAATAAACTTCATACAAAATAAATTCCTTTGCAGGGCTCGGTACAACTCAATTCTTACAATAACAAGTAATTTTTAAGCAAAAAACACAACCGACTTCAATTCTAATATAAAAATTTAGAAGTACCGTTAATTTCTTCATGATTCAATGATCGGATCTAAACCAAATAAGTACGGGACCTCCCCTGAGGCACCAGAAAAAGAATTATCGAAATCGGTTAATGTGGTCCAAAGTTATGCGGTAACATACATAAAAAAAATTCCGATGAATTGATAACCTCTTCTTTTTTTTGAAGTCGGTTAAAAAGTGAAAAATTAATGACGTAAATTATTATAAATTTTTAATAGCTATATTTTAACATATCTAATAAAATTTACATTAAAAAATCTCAGCGCCTAAAATTCGCGCGATTTTTTATTAAAAATTTTCGCCTGCGCCGCTTGTTTTTTTTTTTTTTTTGTGAGAAGTTAATCAAGTTTTATTATAAAATGTTTGCAATAGGCCGCAGGACCAATATCGAAGACACATCGATAACAAGATACATTCTGAATGGTCTAAGTAAAGATAGTCTGCATACCACATTAAGCGCCATGAAGTTTACAAAGAGTGGGTATTTGCTGCAATTGCTGTCAAATAAACCGACAAATATAGAGAATAGAAATAGAATGAGTGAAACGAACTACAAGAATGCTCAACAGCAATCATCACACGTCTCGGTTGATGCGAATAAGAATTTTAAAAGCTTAGTTGGTCCAATTTGTTATAATTGTAGAGAAAAGGGCACATCGCAAGAAATTGTGGCAAAGCGAAGAGGAAATTTGAAGCAAACAAAACGATCGCATTAACCAGGGCATGAATCACGTAACTTTGAAACGATAGTCTTTCAAACGATACTGACAAAACAATTTCGTCAAAGCACTGATTCATGTATTTGTGTTGCTGTTACGTGTTACTGTTACTCTTACGTGAAGCGAAATTGGAATCAAGTTGATGATATCGCACAAACGATCAAACAATTTTTGGTTTTCTTGAAGCAAGACAATCTCAACACGATATCGTCCAGACGATTGTAGTCATACGTGATTCATGCCCAGATAACGCGTGATGAATGTGAAGAAAATGTAGAATATGGAAAAAATAGAAAACGAAACGTCACACATAGGAGTATTTGAACGATCTAGGCGGCAATAAAAATTATTTGACAAAATTTGTAGGAAACGTTAGCATTAGTTCCTTTCACTTTCCCAAGTTGGACAGCGAACGTTCGCCGTTGACCGTAAACAGAATATTCTAACGCGGCTTATAAATAAATTTTCGCTCTCAAGAAAGATCGTGACGGTTTTAAGTTAATATATTGCTTTCTGCGTTGTATTCTTAAACAGTGTTAATTTTTTTTAATCATAATAGCGGTTTTCAACCAGTATTTTTATTTTTTAATTATTATTTTTTTTTAATGTTAAGAAATTTGTTATATCCCCGGCATAGATCGCGTTTTTATTCTTTATTCAATTGAAAGCTTAGAAATTTGGCTAATGTAGTGCGAAAAGATTGCCGGCAGAAAACGGCAGGTAAGTGGTATTTCTTTACTTGTAAAATGTATTCAAGTAAAATCTCACAACGCAACTACTTTAGAGCTATTTTATCACTAAAATTAAACTTTTTAGATGAACTTGAGGCTGCTGAACCAGAATATTAATCTATTTAATTATTGTTGAATTTATATTTTTATGGCAACTCCGATATTCTTTCTACAGACATTTTTGATTCATGAATTCATTTTATCTACCCTTTTTTCTTTTTTTTGTAACTGCTAAGTCTAAGTCTGAATAAAACTTTTGCAACGTTCTATCTGACTTGCGAATTCTAACAGGTTATGGACCAAGTCCTTCACTAAAGTACATAGATACGCTTAAAATGAATCCCAATTTGTTTAATGTAGAAAAGTTGGACGAATCCAACTACGATGCTTGGTGCGTTCAAGTAAAAAGTATACTTATATACAAGGATCTCTGGGATGTGGTGTCAGGTGAACTTAAACAACCAAAGGCCGAAGATAACGACGTAAGCAAGCTGATGGCGTGGAACTCAGCCGACGAGAAGGCCGTTGTAACCATAATACTGTGTGTAATGCCTATGCAAATTGCCTACGTGAAGCTGTGCAAAACAGCAAAAGAGGCATGGAGCGTGTTGCAAGATATACATCGACCAAAAGGCCCCCCTCCCCTCCCAAAAAAGGTTTCATTATTTAAGCAGCTACTGGGAATGCGAATGGCAGAAGGTGATCAGGTGCCAAAATACCTATGGAATTTTTCAACTATTCTCAAGAAGATAGCAGAAATTGGCGTGGACGTTCAGGAGGAGCTATTTGTGATAATGCTCCTCGCCAGCCTTCCCAAGTCTTCCGAGAACTTAGTCGTCGGTTAGAGTCACGTGAAGAGCTACCAAAGCTAAGTGCCTTAAAGATTAAGTTGCTCGAGGAGGAACAACGCCATAAAGTGTGCGAACCGCCTATTGCTGAATGTAGCGCACAAGTGTTTATGGCACATGGGTCAAACGGTGGAAACAAATCAGCAAGCGAAAGCAAACCTGCTAAAAAGTCGACCGAACTTGAAATGTTTTAACTGTGGACGAAACGACCATTTTGCTGCCCAATGCAAAAACAAAAAGCGGGAACAGAAGCTTGAAGAGAAATCTGCAGAAAACCCTAAAGCATTCTCAGTGTTCTCAACGTTTGAGTTAAATACACTCCAACCGAATGTATGGTGTATTGATAGTGGAGCATCGTCGCATATGTGCTGCGATCGCAACAT
>NW_023458557.1:33417989-33419120 GCF_013731165.1 Rhagoletis pomonella | reverse complement strand
TTGATAGTGGAGCATCGTCGCATATGTGCTGCGATCGCAACATGTTCCACGAATTCGAAGAATAAATATGAAGAAAAAATTTTACTACCTGGCGACAAGCGTATAGAAGCAAAGGGCAAAGAAATAGTTCAATTCAAAGCAGATTGAAAAAATTCAGCTGAACGACGTGTTGTATGTGCCTGTGTTACAATGCAATTTTCTTTCGGTGTCGAAAGCAGCAAGCAGTGGTCTTTTTGTTAAATTCACAAGTGAATTTGCTACAATCTACGAGAACGGCAGCAGGATATTGCGTGGAAGTAATATTGGTGGTATCTTTTTGTGCGAAATAAATAAGAATATGTTATTCTTTACAGGGCAATCGAATGAAGCAATGAAATGGCATGCCTGATATGGCTATTTGAGCTATGGTAGCATGCGCCAACTTATAAACAAGAATTTAGTGAATGCACTTCAACTGTGTGTGCCAAAAGATATCACTTGTAATGTACGCATGCAAAGCAAATGTACAAAAAAAAAACCTTTACACCAACTACGAATCGAGCGAGCGAATTACTTGAATTGGTACACACAGACGTGTGTGGACCAGTTAAACGGTCGGCTGGTGGTTCACAATACATATTGACATTCATAGATGACAAGTCACGATATGCATTTGTCTATTTACTCAAGAATGAGAAAGAAGTTTTTGAGAGGTTTAAGGAATTTAAAATTCTGGCAGAATGCCAAACTGGGTGTCTAATAAAAACCATTGGAAGTGGCAACGGCACTGAATATGCCAATAACGCGTTTCAGCAATACTTCAAAGACTGGAATTTTACACCAATTCACGGTGCCATATACCCCGCCGCAAAATGGGGTAGCTGAGCGTTTTAACCGCACTTTAGTTGAGATGGCGCGCTGCATGCTCGTTAGTGCAAACTTGAATGAGACGTTGTGGGCAGAAGCTATCAATACTGCAGCCTACTTGCGGAACAGGTCACCAACGAAGCCGCTTGATGAGAAGACCCCATATGAGGCATTGCATAAAAGAAAGTCAGTTGTGTCACATCTAAGAACATTCGGTTCAACAGCATATGCTCCAGACAAAAAACCTAAAAGTAAGTTTCAAGCTAAAGCCAAAAACTATGTGCT
>NW_023458557.1:33414987-33417889 GCF_013731165.1 Rhagoletis pomonella | reverse complement strand
CTGAAATTAATCAAATTCGCTTGAAACTTGTTACTCGGAGGTTTTCGGGATCGCTCGTTTTCGGTGTCAACGACATTTTTAAGTTTCACATGAATCCGAACGAATTTTAATTTTTTCCGCCATAATGGAACGAACATCGGATTCGTAATCAGCGACACCAAAAACCTCCGAGTAACGAGTTTCAAGCGATTCCAATCAATTTCTAAAAAGTCATCCGCCATATTGGATCCGCCATTTTGAATTTTGGAAAACTAATATCGGATTCGTAATCAGCGATCCCGAAAACCCCCGAGTAACGAGTTTCAATCCAATAAAACGTTCAGAAGCATCAAAATCAACTTGGTAAACTTCAAAGTCGTTTTTCTCGAAATCTTTTTTTCTGAGCGTAGGTCCCTTTTAACTTTACGTGTCACATATATATATATAGAGTGGCACTTACACATATGTTTGCGCTCTCCTCTGATTTGTGGCGTGCGCCTTGATGTTGTCACACAAAGGGGAGGGACCTACAGTTTTACGCCGACTCCGAACGGCGATTGTATTTTAATGAGAAGCTGTTTTTCATGGCAGAAATACATTCGGAGGTTTGCCATTGCCTGCCGAGGGACGACCGCTGTTAAGAAAAAACCTTTTTTCTATACTCAATTGCCCTCATCTAATTCTAATGATGCTGTTGTTGCTGCTAATAGCCTAACAGCTGGGAATGCACCTGGTAATAATACCGGTTTAACAACTACTCCTGGTAGTAATACCGGTATTTCTGCTTTTTTGACTTCTTCTTCGGAGACATCGTCTGCTGTGAATGCTGCCCGTGAAGGTGTTATTGCTCAGCCAGTTCAAATGCAAACGCACACTCACATGCGCGCTTCAGCTGTGCCGCCTAATGATGCTGTTAGTGCTGCTAACAATCTGGTGGCTGATAATATCACAAAAACGCATTGTGTTTCTGATGCATCGGGTAATAATACCGGGTTTTCAACTACTCCTGGTAGTATTACCGGGTTTTCTGCTGTTGCTTCTTCTGTTCTTTCGCCTACCACTCCTGTTGGTACGTTGCCTGCTGCATTTGCCAACTCATGCTTTATACCTGCGCCGCCTGCGAGCGCTCCTGATGCTGCTCGTCGTATGCTGCTGCTGTGGCTAATAATGTTACATCAAACAATACATTCGCGAATAATGCTGCAACAGTGGTATGTTGTGCCTAAAAATCGCACTCATAAAAAACAAAGGCTTTGTGTATTTGGAACTAACGATAACTCTGAGTTGGGAGTTGTTCTTCGTCACAAATGGTTGCATATCTCTTCGTTTTTGCCTTCCGTTAATACGGAGAACATCATTGAATATGTCGCCAAACATGCAGCTATCAATAGGAATGAGATTTTATGCTATAAGCTTCTTAAGAAAAATGCAAATTCGGAGGATATTAAATACATAAAGTTCCGGAACGTCAATATAATAAATTGCTGATATCAAATATTTGGCCTTCAAATGTTTCTATCCGACCATTTGATTTTTTTCAAAAAGGTCGTTAGCCTCAGACCAAGAAGTAAAAAACCCTTCTGCTTCTGGCGGCCGCAAAACAAGCATTTATCATCAAAATAATTCGGGACTCAGAACCAAATCTGAATCCGTCTACGTTTTGAGTTTGCGACTAGATTACGACTGTTTCGTCCTAACCGAAACTTGGCGAAATTTTAACGGAGTTCTTCAGCTCTCTTTGACGTGTTCGAAGGATAGAGATTTTGCTAAAACTGGTGTTAGTAGGGGTGGTGGTGTGCTTATTGCTACACGCAGCTATCTTCGTGCTTCTTTTTGTGTGCTACCGGATTCCAATACCGTGCTGGATCAAATTTGCGTAAAATTTTAAGCCGCGTGTGGTGTGCTGTATATTTGGAGAAAATTGGTGACATTCAACTTTGTGTCTTAGGGGATTTCAATTTAGGTAATATTTCTTGGAGGTTTATGGATAATAATAATTTTCTCACTCCGTCTAATGGTAATGGTTTATGCCAGAGATGGACAAAGTGGCTCCTAGGAGCCTTTCGCACTTAGGAGCCGGCTTGGCACATTTAGGTGGTAGAATCGGGATAACATCAAGAGCCAGCATGAAAGGGGAAGAAGAGCGTATTCAAATTTCTTGTACTCCGACTCTCATTACGAATATATATGATGATTTTAATGTATTTTGTACACCCCTTTGCTGACTCTTTGCCGGCTTTAAGATAATTTTAGACTTTCCAATCTGCATCATAGTCTACTGGTGTTGGAAATTGAACTTTTTAAATATTTTGAACTTCCAGGTAGTATTAGTAAACCAGTTGCTTTTAATTGCTCGTGTTGTAATTTTGTGGAATTAAACATTTTTTTTGAGCAGGATTGGTCTCGGCAATTTGAAAATGTGGATGTAGCTGTCTGTTACGATATTTTTAAATCTATAATAGTCGACACTTGCGTAAGTCACATCCCGGTGTTAAGTGCTAAACCTACGAGGAGGCCGTGGTTCTCTAGGGAACTCAAGCGACTAAGGAACTTGAAGAATAAGTTTTATAAAAAGCAAAGGCATTCTAATGAGGTTAATTCTCTAACAGACGTACATTCAACAAACTCAACAAATCTTCGTATCGAAATTATATTCGTAATATAGAATGCAATATTAAGAGTAATCCCAAATCCTTTTGGAGTTATGTACTTAAAAGCTAAGAAAAACTGCACAAATATTACTGCGTCGGTTCATCTTAAAGGGGTTTCAGCTAATTCCATCTCTGATGCTGCTAATCTGTTTGGAAATTTTTTTTCTTCAAATTTTATTTCAGACAATACTGATTATGACCTTTTCCCTCAAGATCTCCTGTTAAATTTAGATAGTTCCATCAACTTCGAGAAATTAGATTTGACTGTCGAG
>NW_023458557.1:33412234-33414977 GCF_013731165.1 Rhagoletis pomonella | reverse complement strand
CGTTTTATTACTTCACCTGTTTATTGAGTCATCGTTCCATGCAAACAACTTTTGTTGGAAATAAAGCAAAACTCAGATTTTGGTATTATTTCCCATTTAAAAGCTTTCAGACGTGTTTTCTTTCGCTCTGTGTTTTGTGGTTAATATTGTGTATCGCTCGCAATAATGAGTTTGTGTACTAATTGTGCGGCCAATGTTAGGCTTAAAGATAAAATTCTAAATACGATTTCGGACTTGGACGGAATAAAAAGCACTTTTATCGCCTTATTTGAGTCAGTAAATGATAATATTAACTTACCGGCTCCTGGTATAATTCAAAACAAACGAATTACTCGTTCAAGACTTAAAGCTAGTAAAGGTGTTGTTGCTCAGTCAGCTAAAATGCAAAAGCGCACTCAATTAATAATAATAATATAATAATAATAATAGATTGGCGCTTACACATATGTTAGTGTTTGGCCGAGCTTCTCCTCCGATTTGCGGCGTGCGCCTTGATGTTGTCACACAAAGCGATCTTCACTTTTTCATCAACTCTTATAGTAAACGGGCCGCTCTTTCCAATGCAATAAAGCGCAGCTTTCTAGCTGCATTAGTTCACTTCAAAGTTAGGTACTTTCACACAAAAAAGTACAAAAAAAATCAAATCTGACAAACTATTCTGAAATTAATCAAATTCGCTGAAACTTGTTACTCGGAGGTTTTCGAGATCGCTCGTTTTCGGTGTCAACGACATTTTTCAGTTTCACATGAATCCGAACGAATTTTAATTTTTTCCGCCATTTTAAATTTTTAAAAACGAACATCGGATTCGTAATCAGCGACACCAAAAACCTCCGAGTAACGAGTTTCAAGCGATTCCAATCAATTTCTAAAAAGTCATCCGCCATATTGGATCCGCCATTTTGAATTTTGGAAAACTAATATCGGATTCGTAATCAGCGATCCCGAAAACCCCCGAGTAACGAGTTTCAATCCAATAAAACGTTCAGAAGCATAAAAATCAACTTGGTAAACTTCAAAGTCGTTTTTCTCGAAATCTTTTTTTCTGAGCGTAGGTCCCTTTTAATCTTACGTGTCACATATATATATATATATAAATATATATATATATATATATAGAGTGGCACTTACACATATGTTTGCGCTCTCCTCCGATTTGTGGCGTGCGCCTTGATGTTGTCACACAAAGGGGAGGGACCTACAGTTTTACGCCGGCACCGAACGGCGATTGTATTTTTATGAGAAGCTGTTTTTCATGGCAGAAATACACTGGGAGGTTTACCATTGCCTGCCGAGGGGCAACCTCTGTTAAGAAAAAAACCTCTTTTCTTCGTTTTGCTGCGATTTTGCTTTGACCAAGCTTGACAAGTGCTTGAACCCAACCTAAAGCATTGAATTATAACTAAATAATGTTATTTTCAGAAACAGTTCAGATTTATATTTTTAAAATTTACAAATTAGTTCAGAATATGGGAAAAATTCATGTTTCGCATCACAAATTACAATGTTTAAAATCCTGTTTTTGTGCCCCACGATGAAATCTCTGATTACTGTAATCATTTTTATAACACTCTTGAAGGTGCATATACAAACAATTCTTGCTTGTGGTTTGAAAAAGAAAAATACATATATGAAGACAAATCTCAGCAAAAATATACATTCAAATTTTTGTCAGTCCACAATGTGTCAACAAGTATCCCTTTCCCTAGAAAAAAATGTTGAGGCTTGGCATCATCGGCTAAAAGTTACCGTTGGGAAACGAAATTCAGGGTTGTATAAACTTAACAATGATTTGAAAGGCGAGTTGACTTAGGCAAAAGCTCAACTCACGACAATTTAAAATTGCCAAAAAATACCCTAAAAGATAAAAGCTGTAAAAGCACATAAAAAATTAAAAGAATAATGAAAAAATACTAGACTTGTCATATTTGTTTTAAAAAGAATTGCCAACAAATTTAATTGTATATATACTTCTTTTGCCTATTGTTTTGTTTTATTTAAGAATAGAATAAGATTGTTTTAATTTCAGTATTAAATAAGTTAATAGTAAAGATATATTTTTAAAACACGCTTTCTAAGTATGAACCAAATCGGACCATAAATACTGGTTTCCCAAATTTCTCCTTCCTGCGCCAAATATCGGACTATTTCATATTGCATTGTCATCGGGTTACGAGATAAGTTTAAAGTTTCAAGTCTCTAGCTCATAGTTGGTGAAACATTGATTGCAAAATTCCTGGCCGCTGTGGCGTAGTAGCGCGCTCCCACTCCGTAGTGCCTGGGTTCAAGCCCTGGTCAAAGCAACATCACAAAAAATATAGAAAGCAAGTTGTTTCTTAACAGCGGTCGCCTCGGCTGGCAATGGCAAACCTCCGAGTGTATTTCTGCTATGAAAAACAGCTTCTCATAAAAATATAATCGCAGTTCGGAGTCGGCGTAAAACTGTAAGTCTCTCCCCTTTATGTGACAACATCAAGGCGCACGCCACAAATCGGAGGAGAAGCTCGGCCAAACACTAAAGGGCCGTTTACATACAACTTTGGCGTTGGCGTCGCTTCGACAGGTGACTATAAATACATGCATTTATATGAAAGTCTCCACATTTCTCCGCATTTATATGAAGTGGTCCACATAACCAAAATTGGGCAACGCCAATGACAACACAACGCAGAAAGATGGCGAACTCTCAACTTTTCGCGCGAGTTATGAGTCCTTGTTAGGAATTAAAAGTACACAAGAGATT
>NW_023458557.1:33406154-33412134 GCF_013731165.1 Rhagoletis pomonella | reverse complement strand
TATATAATATGTATGTACATATGTATGTATAGACATACATAGATTACTAAAAATAGAAACAGATCCACATTAACTGCAATCAACATATGTACGTATGTATGTATTTACATATGTACACACGCTGCGATTAGGTTATAAATAGCGCGCCTCTGTTTATCAAAAGCCGCATTACATACGCATACATACTTTTTGTCTCCTTCCCACACTTCCAACATATGCACGTGTTTGCAAAATGATGACGAGGTGATTTTGTATGGAAAATCATTTATGCCCATATATTTGAATAAAATAAACATATATAGAAGATATCAACCAATACTTCCCATATACCAAACGAAAGGAAAACTCTTGAATTTTCGATTAAAGAAAACAAAAACAAAATCATTCGAGCGGTTTTCGAGCATTTTGGTAATGAAAAAAATTTGCAAATTTTTTCAACAATTTTTTGCCTTAAAATGCTCAATATTTGTTAAATTTATATAAAATTTGTACCCGCTAATATTTCTACTGCTCCAAAGAACCTATATCCCGAAAATGAAAGTTATATATGCCAACAATAAGTTGCTAGAGCACTTTAAAGGCTCAAAATTGACCCCAAAATAAGGCAATGTTTACCGTTGTTTTTACGACAGAAACCGAATTGGTTATTTACAAAAATGAATCTGTCGACAGGTTTGGAATTTTATCTTTGAAACGCCACACTTTTCTTTGAAATCGCTTTATTAGTTCTCGTGCAATAAGCGTTTTTGTGAAGCTCTAAAAATTACAACTACAACATTTGAACATAGCCCCCATACCTTAAGGTAAGACGTAGTCTACGTCAAAATATTTTTAATTACTACGTGGGAAGTGGGCGTGGTTATTCGCAGATTTCGCCAAAGTTTAACACTAACCTAACTTATACCAAAGGCAACTTCGACACCGACTTTCGTTAAAATATCTAAATTTTGCTCGAGTTAGCGTGTTTACAAACAGAGAGGGCTGAACTAGTTCATCTCGTCATTCTGCATATTTTGAGATATATGTATGCATATGTGTATATATGTATGTACATACATTTTATACGGTTAACAAACGCGCTTGCTTATCTGCATAAACCGTCTTTACTTACTTTAATTCATGCATTATCCTCTTTCAGATGTGAATAAGCGGCTGAACAAATACATACAAATTTCGCGCATTTGAAAATTGGAGGGTTAAGGCCCGTCCACATAAAACTTTGGCGTTGCGTTGGCGTCGCTTCAACAGCTGACTATGAATACATGAATTCAAGTGCAGCCGTCCACATAGCCAAAATTCGGCAACGCTCACGCCAACACAAAGCAAAAAGATGGCCAACTCTCATCTTTTCGCGTGCGTTGCTCGAGTTATGAGTCCTTGTTAGGAATTAAAAGTACACAAGAGATTATTTCAGTCTCGTTTTATTTCCAGAACTGTTTTCCATTTTTACACTTACATCTATTTATACTATTTCTAACTATTGTTTGTTTGGTGATAAAAAGATGTTTACATGTTTAGCATTATGTTATCATAATGCTTTGTTACTTATCACCGAATATAATTGTTTATATTATTAAGAAGATGTTTACAGGTTTATACTTGTCTATCGTATTCTCTTTGTTATTATGTTATCATACAAGGTTAAAGGGCATATAGTTGTTTGTATGTATTTTGGTTCGTGAATAATGATTATATGTATATGTGTATGTATCTAGTGTTTAGGTTAGCGTCGTTAACTCTCCCCTGTGTTGAAAATGGAATGTCCTCATTTCAACGGCTTAGGGTTTGCAATCGTTGTAACTCGGTTAGATAAGCTAATTCGAACTCTCTTTGGCGCCTGGTGTTTAATTGTATTTGTCGGCATGTATATAATTTTATAATTAAGTAAGTGACTAAAGCTAATATAAATATGATCATGATTAAATATAAGGTAAATTTCCAAGGATGTTCTTCAATTGGTAAAAATAATTTATACATTTCTTGTATATTAGTAAATTTATAATCGGATTCAGAGTTTAAAATTCTTAGTACATTAACCCTTTCATTCTGATAAGCATGTATTACATTTTTTATTTCTTGCTTATGGTTAATATAAGTTTTATTATCAATAGTTGTATTGGAATTGAATTGGATTAAATGTGGGCCATTTACCCTAATTCCGTTCCATGTGTGTTCGTTGTCGATAAGAATATTACCATTATCTAATATTTGTAAGGGAGAGTTATTTTCTTGGATAATATTACAATGGGCTTTTTGTTTTAATAACAACGGAATAGTACAATTATCCCTTGGTTCTTTTTTACAAATATGTATTCCTACATAATTTTTGCATTTTGATAAATTGGTGAAATTATTATTACACAAGGCAATTCTATTATGAAGTTGATATTTTCCGTATTTAAAGGCTAATGGGGTTAAATTGTACATTTTACATTTATTTGTTATTATGGGATATTTATAGATTGTAATAATAGTTTTATTAAAGGTACATATGTGTATATCGGAATATTCTAGTACATTTATTATTGGAATGTCATATATTTCGTTTTTTATTACCTGCTGTACGTCTCTAAAATTAAGTGTGCCAGAATAGAAATTTCCTGTTTTTGCGAAGTTAATGGTATTTGTTATAGTTACTAGTTCGTTATATACTTCTGTAAGTATTGACTGATCAAAAATTGATTCTGTATTTAATTTTGCTAAAATTTTTTCAAAGCGGGAATTTATTTTCCTTTGCTGGTTATTATTTTCTATAAGCTGGTTCACTCCTGTTTTAATTTCGACAAGATCATCGTGATCTGGTATTCCTGTTATAAATTTTAATGCGGAACCTAAAAAATTGAGGCCACGTTTGGCACGATACTCGGATGGTATTAATTGTGATTTCAAAGTTTCTATTTTATCAATTATTATATCTTTTTCATCGATTTGAGTTGATTCATATTTGCTTCGCACAATTCGTTCATATGGTTCTAATATTATGGATAAATTCGACACGTGGTAAAGAAATGATGAACTCTCATAGGTATACACAGTATCTAGTTCAGTAAGAACATATTTTTTACCAGCCAAATCTGTTATTTTATCGCAAAATCCGTGAGTAACTATTACTAAAATTAAGAAGCCTATTCGTTGCATGGTGTGCTAGTTTTCCTTATACTATCCTTGTGTATGATTTTCCCCCTCGCTGTTAGGATTGTGTCCCCACGATCTTCTTTTACTTTATGTTTATTGTACTTAGTTGCAAGTTTATTACGCCGATCTGTTCGACTATAAATTATATCACCTGGTTTGTATATAATGGTTTTCCTTTTTTTATTATGGTGCCTGAGTAGTCTCTCTTGTTTATCCACAAGTATGTCCTTGATATTAGGATATTTGTCTCGGTTGTAAAAAACCTCTTCGGGTTTATATCCTGTTGTGGAGTGTATCGTCCTATTGTATTGGCGAACTGCGTTGAATAATTCGTCACCGGGAGCAGTATTATTTTCTGCAGCTAAACTTTGGCAAAGTTCAATTAGAGTGCTATGTATCCGTTCAACTTGAGCGTTTGATGTTGAATGATGTACAGGCGTAACTGAGTGTGTTATTTGTAGCCGGCTGTACAAGAATTTCGTTATGTTGCTCTTAAATATACTTTCGTTATCAGTCATGAGGTACTTGGCATTTGGGTAGACTTGTGTGAGTACTTCTTCTATGTATTCGTGGCAGTTTGTCTTTGTGTCCAATTTTCGTAAGAAGCAGTATTTGGAATATCTATCTGTAGAACTAAGGTATTGTTTATTATTAATATGGAAAATATCCATCTGTATGTACTCTCCTACTTTTGTTGGTATTGGAGTTTTTCCAATAGGTTGTTTATTTGGTTGCCTTTCGTATTTGTGCTGTAGACATATTTCACAGCCTATGACTAGTTTACGGCACATTTCTTTAATATTGGGCCAGTAATGAATCAACAATATTTCTTGCGTGTTATTTTTGTAGTTCCTATGTGCACGTTTATGTGTTTGTGTGACAATTTCTCTTTGTTCGTTTGGAGAAGTTACGTCGTTTAACTTATTTTGGGCTAGCACTAGATTATAATTTGGGAAGGCGGAGCTAATTTCTTGTTTTAGGTGAAACAGTATTTCCTCATCTATCTTTATCGCATTAGTAACTTTTGGATTAACTACATCTTTAAGTTTAGATAGTAAGTCCGGGGTTTCTCTATAAAATATTGTATGTCTAAACCGACCAGGAAATATTGTTTGACTGAGGACTTCATTCCTTTCATTATCTTGTAACACAATTATTTGATTTCTGAAAGCGTTAAGTGGTTGTTTAACTTTCTTCATAATTTCTACAGGGGAACTTTGTTGCGAATGGTCGGAACAATTCGTTGAAGTATTTATTTGTTGTCGCGAAAGCGCATCTGCAACGACATTCTGGTGTAGATGAATAAATTAGTACGTCATCAATATAAACATACGCGAACTTTCCGATATACTCTCTAAGGATGTCGTCAACGCATCGTTGAAATATGGAGGGTGCATTCTTTAACCCGAATGGCATTCTGATAAATTCATACTTTGCGCCGTTGACAGAGAATGCTGTCTTTCCTCGATCAGGTTCTTTAATTAAAATCTGGTGAAACCCTGATTCTAAATCTATTGTGGAAAAAATCTTGGCTTTTCCGAGGTTTTGTATTGTCATATTAATATCTGGAATTGGATATCTGTCAGTAATCGTATGAGAATTTATCTTTTGGAAGTCAACAACCATTCTCCGTTTGGGCTTGCCTTGGTCATCGGTGCCCTTTTTTGGTACAGTCCATATAGGTGAATTATATGAGCTTTTGCTTGGTTGTATTATACCGTCGTTTAAGAGTTTCTCAATTTCTTTCTTGACAAAGTCGTGATCGGACATGGGATATGGGTATTGTTTTGTCCATATAGGGTCTTCTGATTCGGTCTTGATAGCTGCTTGTATTGTGGTTGTAAAAGGTAATTTACCATTTGTATTATTATTTCTATTCATTAGCTCTTCCACCTGGTCTTTAAATTTTTCGTTATTTATTGTATAATTAATCCTTGGTTCTACTGCCAGGATCTTCTTCTTCTGATACTTCAAGCTATAGTCAAATAACCTAACTTCTGCCTTCATTTGGCGTAATCCCTGTTCTCCGAGTATCATGTCAAAGTCGTTTAGTTCCCTTATTTCATAGAACGTTAAATGATGCCCGTACATCGTTATAACTTTTTTAGAATTTACAATTGAATAACCATGTAAGATTTTGGTTTTAAATGGTTTTAATTTAATAGATTTTCCTATATTACAATTTATATTGATGTAATTATTAGTGGAGCCTGTGTCAATTAATAAGGTAACGGGTGTGCCGGTTAGGCCGCATTTTGTTTCTAAGCAAGGCAACCCGTTTATTCGCCTAAAAAAGTACTGCCTGTTTCAAATTGTTCTTCATAATTAGGTACATCCACTGACTCTAGATCTTCTCTATTTAATTGGTTAATTCTTTGGAACTTCCTATCTGGCGGAGAAGTGGCGTTATTGTAGCTAGATGCCCTATCTCTTTTATATACATGGTTTGATTTAAAAGGATTTTGACTTACGGCATTATTGTACTTGGTTGTCTGCATGAATTGTCTGGATTGGTCTATGTCCATTGGAGTAGGTGTGGGTTGTTGTTGTCGCTGTGGTGGTTGTTGTTGGTTAAAACTCCTTGCCTGGTAGTTGTGATTCTGCATCCTTACGTTTGGCTTGCAATATCTTTCCTCTTTATGTTGTGAGTAGGTGTTTCGGTTTGTGCTGTGTTGATGCTGTCTGCTGTTACTTCCTAGTCTGGGCCGTGTCTCGAATTCCGCATTCTCATTGTCATGGAGAATGGTACAGGCTATCGCATATGCCGATTCCAAATTCTCTGGGTTATGGCTGTACAGTGTGCCGCTTGTATATTTGGAGTTTAACCCAAGAATAAACGTCCTCA
>NW_023458557.1:33400233-33406054 GCF_013731165.1 Rhagoletis pomonella | reverse complement strand
TTTTTTCTTAACAGCGGTCGTCCGTCGGCAGGCAATGGCAAACCTCCGATTGTATTTCTGCCATGAAAAATAGCTTCTCATAAAAATACAATCGCCGTTCGGAGTCGGCGTAAAACTGTAGGTCCCTCCGCTTTGTGTGACAACTTCAAGGCGCACACCACAAATCGGAGGAGAAGCTCGGCCAAACACTAACATATGTGTAAGCGCCAATCTATTATTATTATTATTAATTCCTTTAATTCAAATTGAGTTTAATTTGTAAACAGGTAGCAACCCTCTTGAAAACATTTTCAAAACATATTTAAATTTTCTAATCGCCTTAGATTACTGAAGGAGAAACCGATTCACATTAACTACAATCAGCTTATAAATATCTCCCTTGACCTGCGACATTTATTATTCAATAGCCGAAAAACACAAAATACACACATACATATATATGTACATACTTTTGGTCTCCTTTTGTCACTTTCGGCAACCAAAAAAACTTTGCTTTAAAATGCTCAATTTTTGGTAAGTTTAAATATATAAAATTTGTACACAATGATGTTTCAATTTCTCAAAAGGACTTATATTCCTAAAATGAAAGTTATATCTGCAAACCTTAAGTTGCTAGAGCACTTTAAAGGCTAAAAATTTACCCTTAAAATTAGCCAATGCTTTAAAAAGATGCTATTTCTTTGAAATCGCTTCATTACTTTATACGCCAGAAAACTTCCATAAAAATATTTTTAAAAAAATTTAAAAAAATTTTGAACGGAATCGTAATAATGAGATTTTAAATGCTGATTTTTTAACTTTTTTCAAAGATTGGTATCAGAAAAACTTGAATAACTGAACCTAAGCTCTTCCGATTTAGACTTGTGAGGTATCATTGGAAGGTATTTTCTCACCCTTTTTATTTCTTTGCTAATAAGCTCATTCAAAGGCTGAAAGAGAAAGGTTGGATGAACGAACATCATTCAAAGTTGAATTAAGATGTGTTGGTATTTCACAAAAAAAAAAATGTTTTTTGTTTTTTTGCTGTTGCCGGTTTAAGGGTGTAATTGGGTATACCTATGTCGAGTGCTATTCTATAGGTCAATACCTTTCCAACGAGACCTTATATATTAAGTCCCGGCTACAAGTTGGAAAGATATAGAGCTAAATTGATTTTGGTTCGTGTCTCCACTACGAGATGCTTTGCCAGATTTTTTTTCCCAGCCATACGGGACAAACGCATAATATGTTCCAAAAATATGTGTTTTACAAAAATTTAAAGGGACAAATGAGAAACAAAGGATTTGCTTCAAAAGCCCATATATTAACAAAGGTGATCGATTTGAAAAGTAATGTTCAGACAACACTTTTTAATTTATACCAAAATATGTATGTATGTAATATGTATGTACGTAGACATATAATTGACGAAACCATAAAACAAAGTAAGAGATACAGTTGTGGTCACAAAAAATAGCAACAAAATTCAAAATGATGCAGTTGGCACCTATTTTTTTATTTATTGTTAATAATTTGCGTTTAAAATATGCATCGATCTATTACAATGATTTTTAAACAAAAAATAAGATTATTATTATGATTACATGTGTATATGTATCTAGGTAACCGCTACACGACTTTCTCCCAAACTTGGCACCGTTGTTAACCTTGGTACAGCATACCAAGCGGCTGAAATTTTTTTTAAAATCGGACAATAACCACGCCCACATCCCACAACGGTAATTTGGAGAAATTCGAAATCTTCGATAAATAAGTAAATACAGAAGCTACTTTATCCAAACTTGATGTTTGTAATAACTCTTTAGCAAAAAATACGTTTATGATAAAATTTTGGAAAATAGGCGTGGCACCACCCACTTATGACCAGATAGGTGTGTCTCGGTAACTGTTCGACCAATTTGTACCAAACACGGTGCGATTATTTCGCTTGCCATATAAAAGCAAAATGTAAAGAATTATTTTCGAAATCGGACTAAAATTAAAAAAAGTATTTTGTGTTTGTGCGCTTTATTCACCAGAAAGTGCTCTTGTACATTACTTGTTGTTTAATACCTACACATCGTTACCTTAACATAGAAAGGCAGTATCGAAAATTTTTGTTTCTTTAAGGAGCAGAAGGTCTAGTACTTTTGCCGCGAATTTCTTTTAAAGGCTGATTTTATTGAAAAGTTATGTTATTTTGAAATACAATAGGTTTTTTAGTAAGTAATCGGCAGACCTTTATACAATACTGAATTTGAAAAGAGAATAGGTTAGGTTATTAAGGTAACGATATGTAAACATACCAAATGCGTATTATTTCAACTACACATCTCCCACATTTTTTCAACGGTTTCCTTTGATTATTTTTTAGTTTTCCGCCAACTTGGGATTTACAAAAGTTCAAAGGGACAAATAAAAATAAAAGATTTGCTTTAAAAGCCCAACTACGAACCATATATTAACAAAGATGAGCCATTTCAACGAAGTAATGCTCCGATTAGTCGATCTACACCACATAAATAAAAGTTTCAAAGCTTGCAAAAAGTTCACAAAAATTAATTCAACTTAAAAAAAAATTTCATACAAATTTAGATATTTTAATTTCATTTCCTAGAAAGATTTCGAGTATGCGGTCTTATAGCCCATTCAATTTCAGTACAATAAATTGCAAATTTGAAGTCGCTAAAAATTACGATTGATTTTTTAGATTTTTTTGTGGAGGGTGTTGCGCATTTTTCTAATTCTAATATATTCATTTCCATTCATTGCAATGCATTAGTGAGGTGAATGACCGAAGCTGCAACAAATTCGGCAATAGCCATCAGGTCCCTCTAAAGAGAGCAAGGCAATTGCCCACCCATTTTACTTAAGTAATAATGAAAAATTCAAAATCAATTTCCAATGGAATTAAATTTTTAATCATTGGGACATTTTCCATGTTTCCATTTTTCATTTGCCTTTTATTTTATTCTATACATTTGTATGTACACATTTCATTCACGCGGATAATACAGATTTGCAAATCGATACATATGTACAGTTGTACCTATTTATGTACATATGTACATGGTTGAGTATGTGTATGACCGTTAGTTATCCTTTATAGTCAGTGGCCACTGCGAATTGCCAATGGTATTTGCATTAACGATGCAGAGGCCGCACTTCAGATTTGAGCTTGAATGTGACAACTTTGTCACGATGCGTTGATTTCTTTGGTGAAGTGGCAACTCTGTAACGGATGCTATGCAAATGCTACTGAATTGCAGGTGCAGCGACGGATATTGGACAACGTCGATTTGAATATTTCATTTTTTCACATTACGTATGGAAGTGAGTTACGAGGCAAGCCCGAATTAACACAATCGAATGATGATGTTAAAGTTGGCAAAGGGTTTCAATGAAACACACAAAAGTTTAAAAACGAGTGGCGAAATTGTTGAGGCGGTGCCAGAAATTCAACTACAATTAACATATTTAGCTGTGCTTGACTTTAAATTACCAGTAGCAGATATTAAATGTGAATGGTTTTAGATTTGTATGAAAAAATATTAAGAAATAAAAAACGAATACCAACGCTTGCTGACTTTTTCACCGACTACTATATAGTTTTATCAACAAAAAGGATCGAAGCCACAGCCCCTAAACCTAAACGTAGCAAACGTAATATTTTTAAGATCTCATTCAAGTTAGAAACTGTGCATAAAATATTCGCTTGGGTTGTACCTTAAATATTATTAATAAGCAATAGAGAAACATACCCACATTAACTTCCATCATATATGCCATGAGTAAATAATTTACCAGCGCTATTTATCACTACTTCGATTAATTTGTATTCTATATTGCAGAAATTCGTATTACTTTTAATGATAGCTTAAGTCCCCGTATTAGTATACGTCTTTGATTGTCTTCGTCTTCATACTTGAGGATAAGCTAGCTAAATTCGACTTTTCAAACAGGGGGCAACCCTCCTAAATAAAGTTCAGCAACAAAACCTTTTTAAACCCATGCCAGTTGGTATCCATCTTTCGCGTTTGGAAGTACGAGTATTTTCGATACTTTTTTTGCAAATATGAGTACTACTATGAGTATTCTAAATGAGTACTAGTACAGATACTTTTCTAAAGAGTTCTATCACTACTCCACTTTCGACTACACACAGTTGAGTCATTAAGGGTCTTGCCAGAGTCATGTCGGTGTAACTAACACATATTTATTTTCACTAACACAACCAAACCGACACGCGAGTCAGACGCACTGTTTCTGCCGCCTATTAAAACTGCTTTGTTTGATGCCATTATTTTAATATTTCATATACATTACTTATACATACTTTAATTAGATTAGGCTTTTTAAACAGGTGGCAACCCAGTTCAAAATATTTTAAAACTAAAGCTTTGTTAAACCTTATCCGACTGCCACACACATTATGCTACATATTTAAATTATCGAATGCCCCTAATTCAAGTTGAATTTAATTTTTAAAGCAGATGGCAACACTCTTCCATGTAGTTTGGAAATTAAATGTTTCAAGCAGGGGCCGCAACAGTTACAACTTTTATTGAAAAAATCGCTCTTTAACAATTATTTTTTTTTACTTTTTTTTTAATTACTCCTTAAATAATCGTAATTTCTGACTTTAATTTTTTAAATCCAAAATAGCAATAATTTTTTATTTTTATATTTATAAAAGTCATTTGTATAAGTCGTGGTAAACTTTTGTTTCCCAACACCTTCTTAAATGAACATTTCCTTCATAGGGAATTTTTCCATGACAGCTTTCAACCAAAACTGTTATGTTCGGTACCTGGTTTCAAGTTTCAAGGCCTTTTGGATCGATGTGCACATTGTAATAATCATTTAGTCTATTGTATACATTGAATTTAACTTTGTAAACAGATGATAACCCTGCTCAAAATATTTTCAAATTTAAATATTGTTAAATCTTCATCGTCTGGCACCAGCATTGTGAAACATATTTAAATTAAATATTAAATTATTTAAAGGGAATTCCCTTAGGTGGCCGCTGTGGTGTAGTGGTAAGCATTGCGCGTTTCCACTCCGCAACGCCTGGGTTCAAACCCTGGTCAAAGCAACATCGCAAAAAATATAGAAAAAAGGTTTTTTTCTTAACAGCGGTCGTCCGTCGGCAGGCAATGGCAAACCTCCGATTGTATTTCTGCCATGAAAAATAGCTTCTCATAAAAATACAATCGCCGTTCGGAGTCGGCGTAAAACTGTAGGTCCCTCCGCTTTGTGTGACAACTTCAAGGCGCACACCACAAATCGGAGGAGAAGCTCGGCCAAACACTAACATATGTGTAAGCGCCAATCTATTATTATTATTATTAATTCCTTTAATTCAAATTGAGTTTAATTTGTAAACAGGTAGCAACCCTCTTGAAAACATTTTCAAAACATATTTAAATTTTCTAATCGCCTTAGATTACTGAAGGAGAAACCGATTCACATTAACTACAATCAGCTTATAAATATCTCCCTTGACCTGCGACATTTATTATTCAATAGCCGAAAAACACAAAATACACACATACATATATATGTACATACTTTTGGTCTCCTTTTGTCACTTTCGGCAACCAAAAAAACTTTGCTTTAAAATGCTCAATTTTTGGTAAGTTTAAATATATAAAATTTGTACACAATGATGTTTCAATTTCTCAAAAGGACTTATATTCCTAAAATGAAAGTTATATCTGCAAACCTTAAGTTGCTAGAGCACTTTAAAGGCTAAAAATTTACCCTTAAAATTAGCCAATGCTTTAAAAAGATGCTATTTCTTTGAAATCGCTTCATTACTTTATACGCCAGAAAACTT
>NW_023458557.1:33395842-33400133 GCF_013731165.1 Rhagoletis pomonella | reverse complement strand
TACCTAAGTAAATAGTACTTTGGTATTTACAACAACACAAAATACCTTAATACTTTTGTACTTAGTACTTAATACTTAGTAAATACAATTTTGCCCATCACTGGTACATACATATGTAAATTACTTGATTTGTGCATTTTAATTGATTTTCTCGTTATTACAGATTTGCAACAATTAAAATTAAAATCCACCATCATCTTTAACGCCGTCACCAGCTGATATCGCACGCACCTCCTCCATCACCTTTAATGCCACCACCAACGTCGTACCATCACCCTCAACACCGGTACCAGAAGTATCGCCACCATCATCATTCAACACCGGCACCAGCAAAATCGCACCATCAACATTCCACGCCTCCACCAGCAAAATCCCCTTCAACATCGCCACTATTACTTTAAGGCCACCACCATCACCTTCAACGCCGGCACCAGCAATGTTATACACATCCACATCAATGGTCCTCTGCAATATCGACACAATTCAGAATTCAAAAAATAAAAACTGTTACTTCTGTTAAGTGGCTCTTGTCTGTAATCCTCGTCTAATCCATTTCCAACCTTTTCTAAAGTAAGCAGTAAGGATTGCTAAAGTAAGTACTAAATATTAGACATGGATTCGACATGGATTAGATAGATATATGAGCCACTTAACAGTAGTAAGGGTTTTATTTTTTGAATTTTTAATTGTGTCGTTATTGCACAGGACCATCGATATGTACAAAGTATGTTATTTGTTTGTACATATGTACTATAAGAGTTTTGTATTAATAAACGTTATTTAAATAAACCAATTCATTTTTAAAAGTAAAAATTTTGATTTTCTACTTATTTGTTTTTTCCTGTCCTGAGGAGTTTTAAAATTAGTAGTTTGATTACTAGTGCTGAGGAGTTTATAACGACAAAAATGAGTAATTTGTTTATTAGTGCTGAGGAGTTTATAACGACAAAATTGAGTAGTTTGTTTATTAGCACTGAGGACTTGCTAATGACAACAATGAGTTCACTAGCACTGATGTGTTTATAAAAACGAAAATAAGCAGTTTGGTAGTTTCTAGAGCAGAGCAGATATATTTTTCATTAATCAAAGTTTCCAATTAGTAAGAAGAGGTAAAATATTACACCAACAAGGGGAAAGTGCTCAGTTTTATCCCATGGCCTGAACAAAAATGAGTATTTTAATAAGCACTTCTGTAATTAGTGATGATGATAAAATGAGCACTTATTTGATGCTCAGCTGTCTTGCAGGGTGCAGTCTAGTATACATATGTATGTATGTATGTAAATAATAACTGTCGCACAGATATTTCTTTTTGTAAAAAATAAAAGGGTACTTTATAGATTTTGTGAAAAAAGTATATTATTGTTAAGTTTTCACAGAGTTTACTTTAATTTTATTAATTAGTTTTGAAATTTTAACCTTTATTTTGGTTTACCAGCGGTAAACACTTTGAAAGAAGGGCGCAAGCGATTAATTTATTCCATATCTTCTATAACCATAGGCTAATTTCCTCCATTTGAGTCCTTTATACTCCCCCTTTTGCCCAACATAAGGCCTCATACTCAGCAATGGAATGCACTCTGAACTGGTTACTAGGACAGCCGTTTATTCGACCAACCCCTGAAAGTTTTTCTTATTCGGTCTAAGAAAAAATACATATGAAAAATAATTGCGTGCCGCACGTACTTATCTCCCAAAGTTTACACTGCTGGCTGCAAATAAGGATTAAAATTTTAAAACCAATTAACTAAATTAAAGTAAAATATTTACAAAATTAACAGTAAAATACCTTTTAGGATTGCTTTATTAAAAAAAAATCTATGCGACAGTTATTATTTTATACCCTGTACATACAAACCGTCATATGTACATACCACCGCGCGAATGGCGGGGTCGCCCTTGTGGATTGGGAAGAGCATACTTAAATTCCAGTCGTTGGGCATGCGTTCATCTGACCATATTGTGCATATGAGTTGATGCATGCACCTCGAGCGATAGTAAATTATGATTTTCAAAAATAATTCGGTTGAAAATTCTGGAAAAAATTATTTGCAGTTAAAATTACTTCGGTTCAAAAGTCTTTTTTCTAAAATTCTGTAAAGGCAGATCTCCATAGCATGCGTATACGTATGCGTGCGTTTGACAGAAAAATTGAATATACAAATTTTTATGGCAGTACCTACATAGCAACGCATGAAAATGTAATAAAATTTTATGAATTTTGATTTCTAAGCGTAAATGTCAGGTGCACGCATACGGATACGCATGCTATGGAGGTCCGCCTTAAGAACCAAATGATTTATAATAAAGATTCTGGAAAGTAAATTTTTGGATTCAAAATTATTTTTGGCAAAAATCTCTTTTTTATAAGCTTTTATTTAACTTCACTTGTATGTATGTACATACTAAATAATAATAATAATAGCATGGCGCTTCTCCTCCGATTTGCGTCATACGCCTTGATGTTGTCACCAGCGTTGCCGTTTTCCCTCCGATCGGAGTGTTTCACCCTTTTTTAAGCCGAACACTACGTCACTCCCTCTATTGCAAAGACACTCAGATTTTGAGATTATCAGAATTAAATATTTACTATGAAATTAAAATGAATGACCATATACTTACATACTACCTTTATACGTACCCTATGTGCAAAGAGTAATAATAATTTGCAAATACGTAGCTAACTTACTCTAACCCAGTTTATACCGACATATAGAGCGCTTTGACCCAGGTAGCTGTGATTCAAAACGGATGCATAAACTGAATTTCAAACCGCGTTGAAATTGAAAAGGGTATTGACTCGAATATGTTTTCAAATCGGTTTTTATTCACATCGCCATGCATCGTGTTTAGGCGCGTCTGCTAACACCAGGCGCCTAAATACATGCTATGAACTGCTGCATGTCCAAAAATTTCCTAAATTGCATAAAGGAAATTTTTGCGCATGCACTTCTCAACTGCCATGTAATTGAACTTTCTTAAGTTTTAATTAAATGGCACTTCAAAGTATGCTCTGCCTAGTCGGATGCATCCTCCGGAGACTGCTTCCGGAGCATTTTGCGGACTGTGCATGACTTACAACCATGCAGAGGTGGCAAACGAACTTTGCCATTGGCCACAGTGCCTACCCACCATTTTTGAACCAATAAATATTTTTTTTTATATATAAATACATACATGCAAACATACTGGTCTCCCCCCTCACTGAGTTATCCATGGTCATTCGAGCCGGATATTTGCGGCTTTTGTTATATCCACTAGACGACCAAGTCGTCTAGGGGGCCGGTATGTTTAGGCGCGTCTGCTAACACCAGACACCTTAATACATGCTATGTACTGCTGCATGTGCAAAAATTTCCTTTATACCACTTAGGAAATTTTTGGACATGCACTTCTCAACTGCCATGTAATTGAACTTTTTTAAGTTTTCATTAGATGGCACTTCAAAGTATTCTCTGCCTAGTCGGATGCATCCTACGGACACTGCTTCCGGAGCATTTTGCGGACTCTGCATGACTTACAACCATGCAGAGGTGGCAAACGAACTTTGCCATTGGCCACAGTGCTTACCCACCATTTTTGAACCAATAAATATTATTTTTTTATATAAATACATACATGCAAATATACTGGTCTCCCCTCTCACTGAGTTATTCACATCGGTTAGAAACACATCACTCATTTGACGCCTGATTTCCTATATATAGCCCGTTTTAAATTTTAATAATTATTATAATAAATTTAAATTATTGTTCGCTTCCATTTCGGTGAACCGTGCAAATTATTTTTTATCAAAGAAAGATCGAATAAAAACACCAAATTTTATTTACTTTTGAATATGATTTCAGCGAGTGCGCTATAAATACATATGTGTTGAGTAAAATCGGGTTTTTAATGGGGTTCTTGCGTGCTTATAAAACGGTGAAAGATTCTTACTCAGTGTTGCCTGATTATAATAAAAGGGCAATAATATGATCGCCGAAAATGAAAATAAACTTTCTTCTAACTATATTAAATAAATTTCGCGCATACTTTGTATGGAGAAAAATGCGTAGAACTTTCTGAAAAAAAAAAATTTGAAATCAACGCAAATCCTGAGTCACTTCACTTTGCACAAGATTATACTAAAATTGAACGGGCTATAAAACTACATACCAGAGTATTTCTCTATTTCTTGTCCGGATTTGATTAAAAAATATTAAATCAAATAATTTTGATTATATGGAACAGCTGATGAACTACGCGCGAGTTAACGACGCTAACCTAAACACTAGATACATACACATATACA
>NW_023458557.1:33391800-33395742 GCF_013731165.1 Rhagoletis pomonella | reverse complement strand
TTTGTTGCTTTTTCAATTTTTCCTAATAAACAATCGTGGTACAAAGCTCAATAAAAATATTAAAAATAAGATGTTAACAAGCCACAATAACATTGACAATGAGTAGTTTGTTTATTAGCACTGAGGACTTGCTAATGACAACAATGAGTACTTTATTCATTAGCACTGATGCGTTTATAAAAACGAAAATAAGCACTTTGGTAGTTTCTAGAGCAGAGCAGATATATTTTTCATTAATCAAAGTTTTCAATTAGTAAGAAGAGGTAAAATATTACACCGACAAGGGGAAAGTGCTCAGTTTTATCCCATCGCCTGAACAAAAATGAGTATTTTAATAAGCACTTTTGTAATTAGTGATAATTATAAAATGAGCACTTATTTGATGCTCAGCTGTCTTGCAGGGATATAATTTTAAAATTCAAAACTCAAACTCACACACATATTCTCATTTTCAATCTCAACCAACAATTTTGAACAAATTCATTTTTTATACCCGAGCGCAATTGTGCAAAAGGGTATTATAACTTTGTTCACATAACGGTTGTTTGTAACAGCCAAAACGAATCGAGATAGATATAGACAAAGGTATACATAAATGATCAGAATGAAAAGAGAAGTCGATTGAGTCATGTCTGTCTGTCCGTCCGTCCGTGTACACGATAACTCGAGCAAAAATTGAGATGTCTCAACGAAATTTGGTATGTAGACTGCCCTTTACCCAAGGTAGGTTGGTATTTAAAATGGGCAAAATCGGGCAATAACCACGCCTACCTCCCATATAACGGTAGTTTTCAAAAATACGAAAATTCACTCAAAATTGACATTTACAATTATTTTTAGACGAAAAGTAAGAGTACTATAATTTTTTGGAAAATGGGCGTAGCCACGCCCACTTATGATTACATGTGTAGCACCCCTATTGCGAATGTCGACTGGCAGTAGATAAACGACTATTAAGCGATTATCGATTATCGATGCTATTGCGAGTGTCGCTTAGTCGCTCAATTAGCGACTGTGAATACTTTTTAATCGCTCATTCTTCTATTGCTGTTTTTTAGTCGTTGGAGTATGCGTTTATAAAATTTGCATAGGAAAGTGGAACTATAATGAATAAAAAGCAGGTCAATTCAACTGGAAGTTGTAAAAAATTGTGAAATATACATATGTATGTATGTGTCTGAATTACAGATCAAAAATTGTAATCAACAAAAGGCAACTTGCGCGGTTGGTCGTGCTGATGCAGGAGAGTGAAGAGGCGAAGGAATTTCCGGAAAGAGTAGGGGAGGAAGCTCCGCTTCTATTGGGAAAGATACATATACAATATTTCTTGTGCATATAACTCCGGCTACGCCACAGTGTTTTTGCGCAGAACCAAAATCAAAAGTTTACAAAAAAACTTAATTGAATAGTGCTCGAAAATTTGAAATCTTTATTTTGAATTAAAGTGGAATTCTTTCACTACACTTGTATGTTAAAGTTTTTAAACTCGGGTCACGCGTTTGGACACAAATACCCAACATCATTGTACAAATAACCGTACCGTATTTCTTAAACTTCCATAAAGTTTATTAATGAGGAAAACACCTTTTCCTGCAAATCATGTAAAGCCTAACAACCGTGAAGCATCGGGAACGCAACTTCTATTCATAAAACTCACATATGTGCATACACTTCAGCTTCCAACTCCAAGGGATCCGACGAATCTCGCAATTCCCTCCTTGCTTTAGCCAATTCTACTAATCTATTGGCTTCCACTGAGTCCATTTTTTAAATTTTATTATAAAAGCAATTATTTTAAAAATGATGTAAATAAAATACTAAAGAAACAAATGTAAACAACCAAACAGCTGTTTACAATTCTGTCAACCATTCACAATAGTACAAATTTTTATCGATCAAGTTACACAATAGCAAAATAAAAGATGATCGACTCGATCGACAAATTTCTATTCTACTGCCAGTCGACACTCGCAATAGGGGCCTATATCTTGGTAATCGCTTCACCAATTTCCCCGAAACTTGGCAAGGTTTTTAACCTTGGTATAACATACCAAGCGGCTGAAAATTTTTAAAATCGGACAATAACCACTCCCACATTCCATTTAAAGGTAATTTAGAAAAAAACTAAATGTTTGATAAATCAGTAAATACAGAAGCTTCTTCATTCAAACTTTATGTTTGCAATAACTCTTTAGCAAAAAGTACGTTTATGATAAAATTTTGGAAAATTGGCGTGGCACCGCCCACTTATGACCAGGTATATGTATCTCGGTAACCGTTCGATCAATTTGTACCAAACTTAGTACGATTATTTCGCTTGCCTAGTAAAAGAAAATCGTTAAAAAATATTGAAATCGGGCTAAATTTACGCCCACTTTTCATACAACGGTAAATTTCAGAAAAGCTTGAAACTTCGATATTTCGAAATTTAAGGACGCTAATTATTATTATGGAATTGTAGAGAATGCGCGTGATACCGCCCACATATAACTACATAAGTATATCTTCCTATGGGAACGTTCTGAACATAAAACCACACTGGGTACCTGTACTTTTCGGAAAGGTGAAAAAACTATATTTAATACTTGCGCCGGGTATTTAATGTTCGGTTCCGCCCGAACTTAGACTTTTTTACTTGTTTTTCTTTTTTAATTTTATGTTTATGTTATGCATTAACAATTTGCATAGCTTTTTCCGGCGCGTAGTGCAAACCCCGAGCAGAAAGCAAACACCTGAACTTGCTTTGCAGCACGCCAATAGTTCTCTCAACGGAGTTCCTTGCTTTAGCATGAATTTTGTTGTAGTTCCTTTGTGGTGAACTATCAACTGTATTGCGAAATGGGGTCAATATCATTCTTCCTAGTGGATATCCTGCATCACCTAGAAATAATTTTATATATTGTGCATACTTCTGTACATAGGAACATCTTATATAATGAAAGTAAGGATCACTTACCCAAAATCCATGTGTTTGTTGGCAAATTCTGATCGAGGTGTTGTTTTAGTGTGCTCACATTCCATATATGGGCATCATGATTATAACCTGGGTATCTGGCGTCAACGAACCTGATATTATCCCTGCAGTGAAAAATTATCAATTGTTAAAACTAACCAACTTATAGTTAGCTTTTTGGCGAGATTTCGATTAATACCTCACTTTTAATTAGCTATGACAAAACCAACTTAAAGTGAATTGTAAAGTCGTGCAGGAGTCAATCGGGAGTTGGTTTTCTTTACAAGTTTCCATTAAATATCCTCATACAAAAATTACTTTCAATACACTTTTTTTCTGAACTTCGCAGATTCTTTTTCATATTCAGGACAAATAAAAGGAAGATCGAAATTTTATACTATCATTTTGAAGTTATGTCTGACGGTGTTCGAATATGGGGCCACCCAGAGCAGAATATGTAAACAAATATGAAATGTAATAAAATAAAGTAAATAAATAAGTAAATAAAAAAAGTAAAAAAAACAAAAAAATATTTTGTTTTTCTTATTGATATTTTATGTCCAAAAGTAGTTAGTTACAAGTTAGTTGACATGTAATGCAGAAGTATCCAGGTCTGACTTTTTTGCGGCCATCGCCCCACAAAAGCAGTTAGCTTTTTTCGAACAAAATACACAGTTAATAGTTAGCACTAGTGTTCGCGTAAACAGACTAAAGTTAGGTAAAAGCTAACGTCACTCCCTGCAGGGATAGTCTGAAAACTAAAAAAAAGTGAGTGCATGAATAATATTTAGATAAAGAAAATCAAGACTCACAATCATCACATTAAGGCTGTAGTAGCCTTTTCTATTAAGATATAGATGCTGTACTTCCTTTCGTGGTGCACAGATTCGAACATGCATACCGTCAACGAAGCCTATTACTCATGGAAATCCACTTTGAGCATAAACAGTCAGTTTGGAATCCTGTACTTCATCAGTGGTCATCGCCGC
>NW_023458557.1:33385206-33391700 GCF_013731165.1 Rhagoletis pomonella | reverse complement strand
TAGTCCTGCTGTTTTGCATACTTTTTGTATATACGAAGACGACATGTCTTACCGAAGGTCCAGGATTTTTCTTAAAAGCAGATAACACTTCCTTTGCCTTAATTTCGCAAGCAAATCCTTTTTTTCTGCCACTACCAGGGTTCCTTTTTAAAGATAAACATTCATTGTATTTTTTAAGCACATAAGTAACGGTAGACTTTGGAAATTTTAGCTTTTTTGCGATGTCGTTATGGAACATGCTGGGATTTTCCAGCTTTTTGCGCAATATTAACTCGCGATCGATTTCTTTCTTGGTCCTCGTTTCTACACTGATTTTTGTTACTAAAAAGAAATGATGCAGTAAGGTGGAAAATGCTTCCAGCTTTTTAAGTGTCTACCGATTTTTATTTTAATGTTATGATTAACCGAGCTATGCTTGGTTATGTGCGACCAGTTTTTTCGTGTACATTCTTTATGTACTAAAATTCGCATTACGTATGGCAACCAGTGTTGCCATTTCAGCTTTTTCCAGCTAGAATTACCTTTTTTTATCTGGGTTTAGCCGGAAAAATCCTGTTTAGCTCTAGCTTTTTTCTTAGCTTTTTCTTAAAATCATTTAGCCTTTTTAAGCTTCTTACTTTTGCTAAAAATATTAACTGCAAATTAAATAGTTTTAAAATGTTTAATGATATTTTTAGTGTTAGGTATTGAAGGATAAATTTGGAAAGGGTATGTCATGATATTTTACTTTGGCGATTTCTTCTTTAAAAACATATGTAGACAAATATTAAAATTCATCTGTATTTAAACGCACCATTTCAAAAGTTACTCAGTAGCGCGATGATGAAGTAGAAACATATCCGCATGAAATGAGCGAACGGGAAGCAGTGAATTTCTACACGGATGGGTCGCAGCTTGGCGAAAGTGTCGGTCGATGGTTCTTTTATGCGTATGCTATTCATCAACCCTCAACTTAGGCTTCGCGATCAATATATTGTTTTCAAGGCAGAGCTAGCATTAAGGAAGCAGTCGAATTTGTTAAAATTGTCGACTTGGAAAAGAAATTTTTCACAATCAGACTCATTTGGGTATCAGGCTATATTGATATTGCAGCGAACCACGTTGCGGATAAGTTTGCCAGGAAAGCTAACCTCGAGTTGATTTCATCAGGTAAAGAGTGGGAATACTTTCTCTTGGGTGATTGTATTGGGAGGATACTAAACTATTAGTTTTCACGCGATGGGTCCTAATATCACACCGAACCGTCACTGTCGGAGCTGTTTACAGAACAATGAGGTGATATCATCTCAAAACTTTCTCTTAAGCTGCCTAGATTTTGTGAGGCTACGAAATCTATTTACTTACGTACAAAGTAAGTTCTTCCTAACAAAAATGTATCAATTTATCTTAAACATTGACTACTATGAAGTTATAATAATGACCAGAATTATTTAATTTTTTAACCATAACTCAAATTTATAGTACGTTTCCACTAGCCCCAAATTGCGAAATTTGGGCAGCATTCTCAATTCCAGCTTGAAATGGTGATGTGTTTCCCGATTAGGCCATAGAAAAAATTATTAATTGAAAATGTGTTCGAGTCTCAATTTGGGCGAAATTGAAAAAAAAATTCAATTTTTTCGTAGCAACTTGGAAGTTTTATAACTTTGAATGATTTATACATATGTACGTCTAAAAAATTATTTATTTGGTAAACAACTGTGATCGAAATTGGTTTTGAAATTGAAATTTGTCGTAGTGTTGCCAACTTTTGATTTTCAAAAAGCACCAAAAACTTGTGAAAAAAGCGTTTTACCACACTAAAAGCACCAAATTTTTTTTGAATCAAAGGATGCTTTTTTCATAACGGTTTGTATTTAACAAAAGCAAAAAATTAACAATATTTACATACATAAATCAATACACAAAACTTTTTCGCTCATAACGATTGAATAGCCTCTACACATGCTATGATGACTCATGCTTATGACGTCGTAGCGAAGTACTGCCCATTAAAGCTGGTATATCTCGAGAAAAAAAATCTAATCGCAAGAAACGAAAATGATGTCCTAAGTAGAAATGAGCAAAAAATTTGATGTTTTCATTGATTCAAATATCGCCAAAAACCGTGTTTTTGGCACTTTGGTGTTAGGATATCTAAAAATTGTAGTGCTAGAGCAATTGTGCGGCCAAATTTGGATTCAGCACCCAGAAACGATGTGTTTTACTAAGGAGGTAACAAAAAATCAAAATTTGTACAAATAATTAGAAATGAAAAAAATAAATACTTAACTTACCTGCGTACTAGCATTTTCAACGCGAATGGAATTCAACAAGGTGGGTTTGCAACTTCAGCTTTTTATCAATAATGGTTGTGTGGGATACACTCTCAATAATTTTCGCTTTATTTAAATGAAAATTTGTTTAAGACTTACCTTTGTAAACTTTGTTTGTTATCAAGAAAAAATATTTCATTATTAAAATTTCTTTCTTAAAAGATACAATCATCTTTTCAATTATAGTTGTATTTTAGTGCATTTAAATTTGTAGATTCTGGTAAATTCAGTGCTGCCACAGCTTTAAATATTTCAGGTTTTTACTATCTCGGAGTAATTTTAGTTCAGAAAAAGCCGAAGGTCTATGCAACTAGCGCTCCTTATTTATTGTAAGTCAGTGATTGATCACTTTCTTTCTGTGTAATAATAATAATAATAGTTCAGAAAAAAGCACTAAAAAAGGCACTAAGCACTAAATAATTTTTGTTGGCGTTTTAATTTTCAAAAAGCACTAAATCTAGTGCTTAAAGCACCAAGTTGGCAACTATGATTTGTCGTTTGGATATCTACAATTTCAAATTGAAATTGACAACTGAAATTGCCCAATTTGAAGCTCGTTGAAACATACTATTAGCTTTTTTATGCTTTTGCCCGTTTAGCTTTTTCTTCCTGGAAAAGTTCTGGCACAGATGGCAAATGGCTACTCACCGTCGGCTACTGAGTCTAGTAGCGCAATTTTATGTTTCCCGCTTATGACGATTTTGTTATTTGTTTACACAAATTACACAAGGCAACAAAAACTGGAAAAGATTTTGTTGCGACAAATGTATGGCGCGCTTACGATATTTTTCGTGAAGATGCTGAGAGGAAAGTTAACAAAAATTTGGCGCTTGCGATAGTTTTTATGTTGTATAATTTATAAACGAAGGAGTGCGGATAGTTTAAGGATTTTTTGAAAAAACTGAATGCAAGTTTTCTTTGTGGATGCAGAGTTAAAGCTCATTCAATTCTTTAATAAACTAAAACGGCCACATTGACGCTACTATTTGGTATTTTTGACGTTTTTTTTAAAGAATGAGAAAAAGAAATATTTAATTCTTGGCCAGAATAGGTTCAGTGCCAAAATCTTCATATTAGGGAGATTTTTGGCAAAATTCGAAATCAGTTGTTATATTTCTCAACTCGTCGTGTGTTTTAAACCTGGCTATTGGAGAAAAAATTGCTAAATGAAAACTTTCAATCTAATGATTAAAATCAAAGATTAAAATTTTATTAAAAAAAAGGCTGAAGTGCAAAAGTTACGATAAGTAAAAGGATAAAATCAAAATTATATACAGCCCTGTTCTGCAATTCGCGTCGGAATTGAATCTGAATCGGAATTCAATTCCGACTCAGAATTTAAATGGTGTTCCAGAATCCGATCGGAACTTTGGTTTCGAAGTTAATATCGAATCCGATTGTAGAAAAAAAGGAACAAACCTCCTACTTGTCAAATTAAAATGTGAAAACTAAAATGAGCTCAATGGTTTCATTAGCTCTTTTGCTCAATAATGAGCAGCAACCAAATGAAAAAGTGAGGCAAACAATTTTGCGCGATCGCAGCAATCCCATATTGTTACCGGACTCTGCGTAAGTAGTATGCAAACAACTGTTTTCTCTTTCGCTATTTCAAAGTATAATTTTATATTTTACAGCTCTCTTTCACTGCCCAAGATTTTGGGTGACTTGCAGCCTTATGTACGCAAAAAGTTCCATTCCTGGGAGGAAAGCGAATGGACCAACATCGCTTTGGGAAGGAGCATCGCACCATTGCCGACGTTACGTTGTGTGCATGGAGTCAGTGATGTAGGTAACGATGTTTAACTGGGATTAAGTATCGAGATGCTGATCACCATTCGTGGTTATTGGGCGATGGCGGGTATGCTCTGGAACCTTTTCTGTTGACACCGTATATAAATCCATAGTCACGGTCTATACAATACGCATTTAATCAAACACATTCTTCCGCACGTAATATTGGAGTTCTCAAAAGTCGTTTTCAGTGTTTATTAGTAACACTGCAGTACAACCTATGAGGTTGTGAAAATAATTAATAAATGTGTTGCCTGCATAACATTTTTCGCCACTACAGTCCTGAATTTGACTGTGAAGAAGTTGAAGAAAACGATAGCGAAGTATATAGATAGTGAAGAAGAACAGAAATTTATTTGAAAAGTGAAGCACAAATAATTGGATACGAAATTGCGAATAAAACTACCCCTATTTGATAAAAACGAGTTTTGTAATTAAACAATAAACAATTTACGAAAAAATAACATTTTAAGACTTTTTACTATTTTCAAATTCGAAACGCTCTAGCTCCAACTCAAGCTGTCGCAGTTTAATTTGTTTTTTATTTTTTTCATTATAACTATTACCAATTTTAATTCGTTTACTTACATTTTTCGTTGTTCGCTAAAGTCTAAAATGTTCCTTTGATCATTTACATTTACATTTTGGTTTTTTGTTTTGTTCTTTTTCTTATCCACTGGCTTTTACTTGATCGGAATATTTCCGATAAAAAATTTCCGATACTCGGAATGCACAACATCAAATTCCGATAGAATTCCGATTCGAAGTGGATCGAATGGAGAACAAGGCGGAATCGGAAATAATATCAGATCGTCGGAATGCAGAACACCAACAATCGGAAACAAATCCGATTCCGATTCGAATCGGATTGCAGAACAGGGCTGATAAGCAATTTGGAAGGAGATAAACAGCAAAATTTGAGAAGCTGGTGTTAAAATAGCAGTTGCAATTCAGTTGCAATTTTTTATATACCAATGCTTACAATAGGAATATAAGCCCTCTATCTGTTTTTCATCTGTCAAATATGCTTCTAAGGGCCGGTTACTCAATATCTGGCTAACACTAATCTGCGGTTAAACATGGTTATCGACGTCTTCGACTCCATGCATATAACAGGGAGTCGGCAACGTCGATACCAATGTTTAACCGCAGATTAGTGTTAACCAGACATTGAGTAACCGGCCCTAAATCTTGTAACCAATTCGCAAAGCAGGAGTTTAAAAAAATGCCCTGCTAGACGAGCTACGCTGGCCTTAGTTATTCCAGCTGTAATTGCATAATGGCAGATTGAACTTAATTTTGATGAGAGAAAGAAGCTGATTTTGAAGCATTCAGTTGTAGCAAGTGCCGATGGAGCTTTGGTTAAAACTACAGTTAAACTTCTTCTTCTTATTTGGCGCTGTAACCGCCTAAGCGATTTTGGCCGAGTCCAAAACAGCACGCCAGTCATTTCTCTTCTGTGCTAACTGACGCCAATTGAAAATGCCAAGTGAAGCCAAGTCCTTCTCCACCTGGTCTTTCCAACGCAGAGGAGGCCTTCCTCTTCCTCTGTTACCAGCATCGCGGCCCGCGTAGAATATTTTCAGAGCACGAGCGTTTCTGTCCATCCGAACGACATGGCCAAGCCAGCGGAGCCGCTGAATTTTAATTCGCTGCACTATGTCTATATCGTTGTAAAGCTCATACAGCTCATCGTTAAATCGTCTGCGATATTCGCCATCACCAACGCGTAAAGGTCCGTAAATCTTTCGCAGAATCTTTCTCTCGAAAACTCCAAGAGCCGCCTCATCAGATGCTTTCATTGTCCATGCTTCCGCGCCATACACCAGCACAGGCATGATGAGTGACTTATAGAGTGTGATCTTTGTACGACGAGAGAGGACTTTACTTCTCAATTGCCTACTCAGCCCAAAGTAGCACTTGTTGGCAAGAGTGATTCTCCGTTGGATTTCAAGGCTGACATTATTATTGGTGTTAATGCTGGTTCCCAAATAAACGAAGTCGTCTACTTTTTCAAACTTGTAACTGTCAACAGTGACGTGGGTGCCAAGACGCGTATGCTCTGACTGTTTGTGTGCTGACAGGAGATACTTCGTTTTGTCCTCGTTCACCACCAGACCCATTCGCTTTGCTTCTCTATCCAATCCCGAGAAGGCAGAACAGACGTAGCACTTGTTTTTACCGATAATATCGATGTCGTCGGCATACGCCAGCAATTGTACGCTCTTATAAAGTATTGTGCCTGAGCGGTTCAGTTCTGCGGCTCTTATTATCTTGTCCAACATAAGATTAAAGAAATCACACGAAAGGGAGTCCCCTTGTCTGAAACCTCGTTTGGTATCAAACGGCTCGGAGAGGTCCTTCCCTATTCTGACGGAGCTGGTGGTA
>NW_023458557.1:33382559-33385106 GCF_013731165.1 Rhagoletis pomonella | reverse complement strand
TCCGTTTTGGATTTTTTATGAATTTAAAAAATAAAAAAATTTAATATTTTAGGCAAAAAATATTTTTTTTCTTCATACATTTATTTTTACCGGCAAAACTGTTGATTATATAGAAAAACGTTACATGAACAGATTAAAGGAATTGTAATTTTTAATTTTTTTAATTTGTTTGAGCAAAATCGGACTAGTGGTTCTCGAGTTATGTCAAAAAAAAGACCACCAAAGGTGACAATTTCCCCGATATGATAGTTACTAACTTCAAATCGATATATCTCGATTTCTAGACGTGACCCAGCGAAACGCCGGGACACGTATAACTTCTTTTTTACCGATATAACTTTCCCCCGCAGTTTGAACCTTTCCCGATCACTGACCCCTACCATTTGTCTCACAGTGTTATTAGAGGATTTCTTTCTCTGGAGAAACAAATTCCCAAATAGGAAATAGTAAACAAATAAATGTTATTGGATTCAAGCGACGTATCGATACTGTACAGCACATCGTAAAATAAATTAAAATATCATTTCCATTGAAATGATTATGCACATCGCAATTAGAAAAACAGCTGGCAATAGTTTTGTTTCATTAAGCAATAGTTTTGTAACAATTGTTATGTCTTGGCTGAAAAAAAAAAATTGATAAAGGGCGTGTGTGAATCGGTAACAAAGTTCTATGGGAAAAGCTGTTGAATAATACTTTTACTATGGCGAGACAGTTTTGCCAATCTGCTGTGCGAAATGAAATATTTTTTGACAGCAGTAAATTTTTGATAACCGCAGATTTATGCGGAGTAAAATATTACAAATTGAAGTCAAATTAATATTATAAGAAAACATCTACCATCGTTGATTGCAATTCATCAATCTAAGCTTTTATTTAACGAAAAATTACACACATCAACCATCTTTGCGATTGTCAAAATTCTCTATGCATTTGTCAAAAATTTCACTAGCCTCATGAGCTACTGAAATTTCATTCACCTCATAGTTGTCAAAAATTTACTCGCCGCGAACTTTGTCACCGATTCACACACGCTCAAAATAAGATAAACTGAGATAGCAAAATAACATTTGATTTTTAGATAAAGTTTGGAAGTTTCTGCGGGATAAATTTATACTTGTAAATATTTTCCACCAAAATAAAAACTATTTTACATAAAACTTCAAGCTTTTTCCATGGTTGGCGTTTTTGTCCTCTTTTATCCTCTTATATGAGAGAAATCCTCAGAACTTAAAATTACTTGTAAGTTACTGTATAATTATTTTAATAGCAAAAATTGAGCTAATTTGACGACGGGTTTTGTTTGGCTATTTTTTGTGTATCTGACAAACAAGAAGAAGGCAAATTTTGTGGGATATCATTTCATAAAAGTGGGCCCAGCAGCTACTCTAATTCTTTTTCACGAAGCCAAATTCAATAAAACGTGGTCAACCACACTGCTGCTTTAGGGTTTTTTTTGATAAAGGTGTTCTTACACGGATGTATTTGCATGTGTACATGGCCCTTTTTACATACCGTGTAAAGGCAAGTTAGATTTGTTTCTGTACAAAGCAGATGCACGTACATACGAAATAGAAATGCTTCTATTTTCATCTGACACACAGGTAGAATCTGAGTTTGGTTTATTTCGTTTTCAAAGATCGTATTTTTAAATAGTTTAATAAAGACTGTGAATTTGACAGACATACGCAATTACATATGTATGTATCGAAAAAGTCACATTTACAGATGCAAATACATATCGTGTAAGAACACCTTAATGATCTCCTAGTGGAGAATAACGAGAAATGGTGAAGGCACTGCAATTAATCGAGCCAAACGTGAAATTCAGTGAGGATAGAGTGATTTCAAATCCCGTTCTCTTGATTGGCAAAACTATTAGAGATTTCGTGTCCTACAAAACTAAAAATTTCTTCGTTGCCTTTGGCTCGTCTTCAGACTTCTTGCCGATTGATCCATCCGAATGGGGACAAAATTAAGATTATATAGATGCTACCGAATTTTGTCGAGTATTATTCGTTGTAAATAACACAGCTGAGCGGGGTGTTCAATTTATGAAAGATTACAATCGAATCCTGACAAAAAATGAGCAAAAACAATTGCCGCTTCAATCAAAATATTATTAACTTTTGCTTAATGAAACAAAACTATTGTCAGCTGTTTTTCTAATTGCGATGAGCATAATCATGCCAATGGAAATGATATTTTATGTAATTGATTTTACGAACAAATGTGCTGTACAGTATGGATACGTTGCTTGAAGCCAATATCGTTTTCTAAATTTGCTATAACTCTTCTATTTTCAAATCGATTTTCAAAAGATTGGGAACTATATACTTTGAAATTAAAAGAGCTTTAATCTATCATATAATAAAATTGTAACACGCCCATGTCTGTACGTTATAGATATTAAAGAAAAATTAATGTGGTCTTTATTATAGCCACATAACCAAATCAATCATTTTTAGAATTTTTGTTTGTCTGTCCGTATGTTTGCACGCGCATCACTCGAAAACTAATGCATGGAATTGAATGCAGTTTTCACCA
>NW_023458557.1:33379713-33382459 GCF_013731165.1 Rhagoletis pomonella | reverse complement strand
AACATACGGACAGACAAACAAAAATTCTAAAAATGATTGATTTGGTTTATGTGGCTATAATAAAGACCACATTAATTTTTTCTTTAATATCTATAACGTACAGACATGGGCGTGTTACAATTTTATTATATGATAGATTAAAGCTCGTTTAATTTCAAAGTATATAGTTCCCAATCTTTTGAAAATCCATTTGAAAATAGAAAAGTTATAGCAAATTTAGAAAACGATATTGGCTTCAAGCAACGTATCCATACTGTACAGCACATTTGTTCGTAAAATCAATTTCATAAAATATCATTTCCATTGGCATGATTATGCTCATCGCAATTACAAAAACAGCTGACAATAGTTTTGTTTCATTAAGCAAAAGTTAATAATATTTTGATTGAAGCGGCAATTGTTTTTGCTCATTTTTTGTCAGGATTCGATTGTAATCTTTCATAAATTGAACACCCCGCTCAGCTGTGTTATTTACAACGAATAATACTCGACAAAATTCGGTAGCATCTATATAATCTTAATTTTGTCCCCATTCGGATGGATCAATCGGCAAGAAGTCTGAAGACGAGCCAAAGGCAACGAAGAAATTTTTAGTTTTGTAGGACACGAAATCTCTAATAGTTTTGCCAGTCAAGAGAACGGGATTTGAAATCACTCTATCCTCACTGAATTTCACGTTTGGCTCGATTAATTGCAGTGCCTTCACCATTTCTCGTTATTCTCCACTAGGAGATCATTAAGGTGTTCTTACACGATATGTATTTGCATCTGTAAATGTGACTTTTTCGATACATACATATGTAATTGCGTATGTCTGTCAAATTCACAGTCTTTATTAAACTATTTAAAAATACGATCTTTGAAAACGAAATAAACCAAACTCAGATTCTACCTGTGTGTCAGATGAAAATAGAAGCATTTCTATTTCGTATGTACGTGCATCTGCTTTGTACAGAAACAAATCTAACTTGCCTTTACACGGTATGTAAAAAGTGGCATGTACACATGCAACTGCAGCAGGCTAAATTCATACTTAAGCAGAATCAACGAGGATGTGCCCAACCAATGCCCGGCATGTGGAGAGTCGCCACATGACTCACGGCACCTCTTCGCATGCCCAGAGAATCCCACTCAGCTAACGCCCCTGTCCCTATGGACAGCGCCTGTGGAAGTCGCACACTTCCTGGGCCTCCCCTAGCTGAAACTGACGACAACGTTGATGCATGAACCGACCCGAACGGGGCTTATTAGCCGCTACAACAACAACAACAACCACCAATTGATTTTATTAAAAAAATTAAAATTACGATTATAGTAAAAATACGATGCGAAAACCAAACGCAAAACGCAGCTGGAATACGAGAAACATTTGAAGAAAGAGTATAGAAATGATCCAGAACTTGCAAAACATGTTTCGTTTCAACAAAAATAAAGCGAACACTATTAAATTGAAGAAACAGCCCATGTACAAAAAGCCGGGAGGAACACTGAAAGGATTCTGTGTTTTAAATTAGCATTTGAACGAATTCGGAATGTCTAAGGTGGAAAGAAACCAACCTTTCTATAAGGAAACAATGATAGAAAAGGAATTTTCTTACACTGTATTTATGTCTCCGCCAGCAATTTGTGACATCATTTAAAAGCAGCTAAGGAGAACGACGACACTATTTATTAGATGGCACATTCAACAAGCCAATGTGCCAAATGCGGGTATACACAATTATTGATTATCTAATATTGGAACCGAGATCATTTAAGTTAATTGATTGGTTTTTGGTTTTCACACACTTTTGGAACACAAATTATATGCTTTTTTACTGCAGACAAGTTGTTGCCAATACACAGCAGAAATCTTCCAATAACTTACAAATGTAAAAATGTGAAATATCGAGGGCTTAAATTCATTAATACCCTCTATCTGCAATTTGCACAAAAACTAATTTGTGATTTTAGAAACCATCTGTGACTTATTACCTGTCATCACTGATGTATTACTTCTGATTTTCAATTTATAATAGTGTAAATTCTTCTGTCAAGCGTTATATAAGGGAGCATATCACCGATGACAGTTAAATCTTAGGTGGATTTTTATATCAGAATCTCATATTTGTGAAAAGTGTGCAGATAGAGGGTATTATTGAATATAATAGGGTGAGGGGGAAGGCGGGGCCGCGGCGTAGCGTGACGCGGTGTGGCGCGCGGACGCTGGCCGCCGCGAAGCTAAGCCAATTTAATGTTTGAAAGGGCAATAAGGTCAATGGATTTTATTTCGCTTTTAAAAACGTAATAATGTCAATTGATTTTATTTCGCACCAGGGTGGGAAATTCAATTGACCTTATTTCCGTTGATCTTATTACCTGTCAACGTGATTTTGAAGTATGCGTATTTTTAATGAAAATTGTTTGTACATCACTATTATATAAGTGATTTGTGTTATTTATTATTAAAGGTATTGTATTCGTTTAAAATATTTTATATATTTAATATTGAATATTTAATATTGATCGAATATTTAATATTGAGTGAAATAATAGTTACATGAAGTTGAATATTCAATATAGAATATTTAATATTGAATATTTAATATTGATCGAATATTTAATATTGAATGAAATAGTTACATGAAGTTTCTAGACTAACTTGAAAAGCTTATAGTTGTTTTATTGATTATGAAGCCACAAGTAATAAAATAACAGGCATTAATAACGATGAAGCATATAGAGGCTTCCCATTCTAATTTCTTTA
>NW_023458557.1:33378594-33379613 GCF_013731165.1 Rhagoletis pomonella | reverse complement strand
ATAGTTGTTTTATTGATTATGAAGCCACAAGTAATAAAATAACAGGTCTTAATAACGATGAAGCATATAGAGGCTTCCCATTCTAATTTCTTTACACATACGATAATTTTGCCCACAAGAAAGAATTTTTTGTCACATACGATAAAATTTACAGTTATTTTTTTATGGTAGCTATAGGGATTTCAGCTATATTATTTAACAGGTGATGATGGGATGGAGAACAAACTTGCATCAAAAAGTGAATTTCGTAAAAAAATGTAACACACGATAATTTTGCGCAATAATTCGCAATAATTTTGCGATATAATTCATGTTATCAATTAAATTGAATAAAAGTTATCAAATAGGTGGCAACCTTCCACAAAAATATTTTCGGCTGTAAGCCTTTGTAGACCTCTTTCTTTTGACAGACATACCGCAATAAACTGAAATTTTCAGTCAAACAGATGGTCACTCTCTAATTTTTTTCTTTCTATATTGTAAGTTAGACCTCTGCAATACATCGGTGAAAATTGCATAAGAGTGATGAGCGCACAAACATACAGACGGACCGACAGACAGACACAAATTCTAAAAATTGTTGATTTGGCTTTGTTGCTCTTATAAAGACCACCCATATTAATTTTTCTTTAATTTCCATGCTGTATAGACATTGGCCTGTTACAATTTTATTATAAGCTAGATTTCATTTATTTTATCAATTTAATTCAATCAAAATTTTCAAACAGGTGGCTACCCTCCTCAAAAATATTTTTGGCAGTGATACCCATATTGCAAAATTCTATTTATCTTATAAATTAAATTAAACTAAACTTTTCAAACAGGTGGCAACCCTAAAGAAATATTTTCGACTGCAAGCCTTCTTTAACCCCTTTCTTCTGACGCCCATATTGCAATATTAACATTTTCTTATCAATTTAATTAATTTAAAATTTTCAAACAGGTGGCAACTCTCTATTTTTTCTTTCTTTTCCTTAAGTTAGACCTCTAGCAATACACTGGTGAAAACTGCATTCAAT
>NW_023458557.1:33362638-33378494 GCF_013731165.1 Rhagoletis pomonella | reverse complement strand
GTATTTAGCAGCTCCTAAATACCTAAGTAAATAGTACTTGGGTATTTTGCAACTCCTAAATACCTAAGTAAATAGTACTTGGGTATTTAGTCATCTCAAAATACCAAAGTATTTGTGTATTTAGTACCCAAAGTGGTACTTTAAGTACAAAAGTATTTAGGTGTGGCCATCACTGGTATGTACATACCTTAAAAATAATGATGCAAAGTCGACGGCAACGGCAACATAAGATGAAATTTGAAATATCTATAAAATTATAAAAAAAATTTTATCAAATGTGACATTTTTCGTCAAAGCCTACTGTCATAAAAACTGCCATATTTTTTACTCGCTTTAACGCACAGAATTCCTATAAAAGTAGGAATTCCGCTCTAACAAATGAAAAATGTTTCACATTTCGAATACCAAATTTGTAAATGTGTGCGTGTGATAGCTAAAAAGTTGCGAAAGTGTGTGTAAAGCTGTCGAATTTGAGGGGAAACTGCTCAGCCATGGCTTGCAGGGTTCACATTTCGAATACCAAATTTGTAAATGTGTGCGTGTGATAGCTAAAAAGTTGCGAAAGTGTGTGTAAAACTGTCGAATTTGAGGGGAAACTGCTCAGCCATGGCTTGCAGGGCATCACTCCCCATACAAAAAAAAAATCGGTACTGTTTTTCCATTGGAATTATAAAATCTATTATATTTTAAGACGTCCACCAAAATATTTCGGAAAAATATTAAGATTTAAGCGATCTGGACCGATTTGAAAATACCTCCAAAAATGGAGTTTTTTATGAATAAAAATAGTTTCTTAAAGAATTTTTTTGAAAAAATCCTATCAAATGACAACACGGTTTAAGCTTAATTAATTTACATAAAAATATTAAAAAAATAGAAAAAATTTTGAACGGAATCTAAATAATGGGCTTTTTGATGCTGTTTTTTAACTTCTTCAAAGATTGGTATAAGAAAAACTTGAATAACTGAACCAAAACTCTTCCGATTTATACTTGTGAGGTATCACTGGAAAGGTAATTCCGCACCCTTTGTATTTCTTTGCTGATAAACTTATTCAAAGGATGAAAGAGAAAGATAGGATGAGCGAACTTCATTCAAAATAGAGTTAAGATGTGTTGGTATTTGAAAAAAAAAATTGGGACACGAATGACTTTTTTTTGCACATAAATAAAAACAGTGGGAAAATACCTTTCTACCGAGATCCCATAGGTCTAAATCAGAATAGTTTTGTCCCAGTTGTTTAAGCTTTTCGTAAATCAATCTTTGAAAAAAGTAAAAAACAGCATCAAAAATCTCATTATTACGATTCCGTTGAAAAGGTTTTTAAATATTTTTATGCAGATTTTTTTAAACCTAATCTGTTTTGCCATCTGAGGGACTTTTTTCAAAAAGTTCTTTAAGAAACTATTTTTATTCTTAAAAAACTCCATTTTTGGAGGTATTTTCAAATCGGTCCGCTCGCTTAAATCTTAATATTTTTCCGAAATATTTTGGTAGACTCCTTAAAATATAATAAATTTTGTAATTCCGGCGGAAAAACCGCAACTTTTTTTGGTGATGCAGTCTAATGAATACATGAAAATAAGTCGAATCCGCTGTTCTAGTAACACTGTTCATTGATATGCTGACGAAAATATCCCAAAAACAACCGAAAAATTATTTATGCAACCTTCGAGAAATTTATAGTTCTCAAGTTGTTATCCAACACCATTGTCTGGCTCATCTCTTACCCTGGAGAAATTGTTAGTTCTCAAGTTAATATCTAACATAATTTTTTCAACTCATCTCTGATTTGTAGAATTTTTTAATGGAAAACAATAACAACGGTTCGCGTGGCCAACTCAGACTCAGTGGGTAGACCACTGGCTTTGTAATCCGAAGTCGCTGATTTATAGCCCAGTGACCGCGGTGAAAAAGTCTGATAAGATGTGGTGATCTCAGAAATAGCGGCTATAGCTTCTACAATGTGTAAATTGTTGTTGTGTTTGCACAACATTTTTTCATTAGAAACGGCCTCAAGCTCAGTGAAATTGTTGAATATAATTGTTATAAGCTCATAAAAAAAAAATAATAATAATTATTATTTAACTATTACAAAAGGAGTAAAAAAACAAAATGTTCATTAAACTATATGGCTTCTATGTGGCCGAGCTGTTATACGGCGCAGAAGTTTAGACAATGACCACATTTGATGAGGCGGCTCTTGAGTATTCGAGCGAAACATCTTACGGAAGATTTACAGGCTTCTACGCGTGGGCGACGGGGATTACCGTAGACGATGGAACGATAAGCTGTATTAGATTTACAACGAAATATACATAGTGCAGCGAATGAAAATACAACGACTCCGCTGGCTTAGATATGTCGTTCCAATAGGAACCGAGGTCCCAGGTGTGAAAAAAATTCAACTCGCAATCCGCTGGTGGTAGCAGAGGGATAGGGAGCACCCACTGCAATGGAGAGGCCAAGTTGGCACAGAGAGGAACGACTGGCGTTCTTTGTCGAGTTCGGCCAAAATGACTTAGGTGGTTATAGAGCTACAAGTAGAAGAATATGCAAATGATAAATGACGGAGTTGGGGGAACGTCCAGGGGAAGAACCAGGAAAATGTTCCTTATCAGATTGATCTTGGCAACGGTTCGATAAAAAAATTACATAACCTAAGATATCGCTTCGTCTGGAATTGTTGCGACATTGTTACCAGGTGAAAGCACTGCTCATTCCGCTCTTAAGCTGCCGTTGAACATATAAATCATCGAAACTCCCACGTGGAATATTTCTAGAACATCCGGTACGGAAAAAGTATTACACAAATTTAAACTCATTGTTGGAATGACATGATGCACATAAAAAATCGCTTGAGGTTCTTGATCGATTGTGGCGAGATTTGCGTGGAAACGTTCAACCATTCGGGAATGCATTAATATTACTCGCAGGAGATTTTACGCAAACATTGTCTGTAATTTCTCGATTAACACCGGCGGGAGAGATAAAGGCCCTTATTATGAGTTGCATTCGATTTTCGATCTTCGCTGGCTATCGAAGATCGAAAGTGAAATTTGTATTATGAGCTATGCAAGCGTGTCGAAATTTTCGTTGAGTATCGAATTTTCTGTCGAACAGAATTTTGCTTTCGTTGGTGTAGCGAAGTGTTAGAAAATTGTGAAAAAATTATGATGTTGCATTTGTTTTCTTACTTTTTGGCGGCTAGACACTAATTTGGAACATTTTTTATTAATTTCATGCCGTTCTAACGTCGTGAATACTAAACGCAAGCTCGAAAGGCTGGTTTTACTTATGAAAAAAAATCACACTACTCCGTTGCCACGATCTCTGAGAACGAAATCATACAGCTGTTTATAGTTTTAATATATTTTAAATAGATTTGGATCACAAAATTTCTTAAATATATTGTGTGTCAAAATATATTCGAAAGATTACACTTAAACTCCTTTAACGTTTTATGCTCCTGGCCAGTTTTCTAAGCTCTCATCCTCTGACGAATTGTTCAACCAGAACTCCGTTGTACTCATTTTTACCACGGTTTTATAAACTCGCTTTCTTTTTTATTTCGTTTTTATTTGCACAAATTTACATAAATATGTATAAGCACACTATTTAGTTTGCTCGATTTGTAAACAAAGCTTCTCGGCGGTGAAAAATATACTATTGTGAACAACCTAAACGAGCGAAATTCACAATAGTGCTATTCTTCACCGTGCCATAATACCAAATGAAAATTCGTTCGATCAGCACTTTCGGCCACAGTCGAAGATCGAATGCAACTCATAATAGGGGCCAAATGCTTGCCCGAAATAGTCAACAGTGTGGTAAGACGAACATACATAAACTGCAGCCGAGTCATCATCGCGATAATTAAGGACATTCGGATCGGAAAGCTGCCAGCCAATGAGAGATTAAGACGAATTGTATTGCCTGATAATTTTTGTGACTTAGAAACATCGAAAGGAGAACTTAAGAATGTTTCTTAATTAAAAAAGTTTATTATAGGAATCACGATTGGCTCAGTGAGCGAGATATTCTTGCTGCGAAGAATAAGGATGTCTATCAACTAAATAATAGTGGTATTGAAAACAGTCGTTGCTTGAACTGAACTGCTCATTTACCAGACTGCCAGGCCATTTGCTCACTTTGGTGAATACCACTAATGTTCAATAATAATAATATTCAATCCAGCATTCAAAGTGAAGAAATAACATATACGTCGATAAACACAGTTATGGAAACAGATGAAGCAGTTAACTATCCAACGGAATTTTTGGACTCGATTGATCTTCCAGGGATAATCCCACATACTAAAATTTAAAAGCATAGTTCACTCAAAATCGGTACGCATGAAATGGGTTATGGTGCATTTACATGGTATGAATCTGTTCATAAGCCGTATGAATTTTCCTATAAAAGAAGCACCAACTCTATAAAGAAATGAATGAAAGCGATATATATTTAACATTTCTGACTTATATACTTGGCAAGTATTTTTTTTTTGTAAACAAGAAACAAAAAAATTTCATTTTGTGCTAACTTCGAAACTAGAAGCTTATTTTATTTTTAATGTGCTTTAAAAAGGACCTACTGCCAATAAAGTCTTGCGGTTTGCTATTTTTTCAAATGTGTCATGCTTCCATTCAAACATCTTTGTGGATAAACAGTTTTTTGTTCAGAAATTGCTTGTTTACTTTTTTTGTCTTTCATATTAAAAACGTTTGGCATAAGTTGAAATCATAGGGATGCCGTTTTCTTTCGTTTCTCAATGCATTTTATACTTGAAAAGGCACCAAAATATGTATGCAATACTTTTACATATCGTGATTTAAAGTACAAAACCGCGCATCAAGAAGAAGAAAGAGGTTGCCTAAATTTTATAGGAGAGAGTAAAATTTGTCATAATTCAAAACGGTTCCCTATTTTAAACTTAATTATCTCTTCTATCTCGTCTATTTATCTCGTATGTCTAAGTATCGAAATTTTAGTATAAATGATTAAGGGCTTCATGATAGGAGCTTCCGGTGCTCAAAAATCTTTTTTTGGCACAAATGTCAGTTACGAGGTTTTGCAGAACCACGATACGCGATTTTTTACTTTAAACGACGATATACAGATTGGCGCTTACACAATATGTTAGTGTTTGGCCTAGCTTCTCCTCCCATATGGGGCGTGCACCTTGATTTTGTCACACAAAGGGGAAGGGCAGTTTTACGCCGACTCCGAACGGCAATTGTATTTTGATGAGAAGCTGTTTTCATGACAGAATACACTCGGAGGTTTACTATTACCAATAGAAGAGCGACAGCGAACAGCGGTGTGTATATATCGATGGCTGAGTGGAAGATCGACCTATCTCGGCAGCCAGTTCGAAAACGCCCTATCTCAGAAAACTTTTCAAAAACGCCCTACTTCAGAATTTTATTGAAAAACACTCTATCTCAGAATTTGGTTGAATAACGCCCTATTTCATAATCCGGTTCAAAAACGCCCTATCTCAAACGAAAATACATTGAAAATAAGCTGAGATAGGGCGTTTTTGAATCGGCAGCTAAGATCGGGTGTTTTCAATAAAATTCTGAAGTAGGGCATTCTTGAAAAGTTTTCTGAGATAGATCGTTGTTGAAAATTTTTCTGAGATAGGGCGTTTTCGAACTGGCTGCTAATAGGTCGATCTTCCACTCAGCCATCGATATGTAATATAAAAAAATAATGCGAGGTACTATAAGAAAATGTACCCAAAATTCAGGAGTAAATGAAAAAATGCTCATTGAAAATAACTCACATGTATAAATTAAATAATATAACTTAAGCGGTTACAGCGTTAAACAAAAGGAAGAGTTAGAAAAAATAGCAATGCGGTTTGAAGGAAACATAAGACCACAAAATGTTTGTTTCGTTAATTCTCCCAACCTTTTAAGATATGACACTCCATTCATTGCATTAGTTTGCAAATATACACTTATTGTTCTACAATGGCAAACATTTTCGTGGGATGTTTTTTCTTTAATTTCGAATTGAAAATACATTACGATCATATTGTACCGAAATAAGTGTGGTATCCCTGCATTTTGTAAAAGCCAGAAAGAAGCATCAACTGTATGAAAAAATGAGAGGGAGAAGTATACATGCCTTCTATAATTTTGACTTATATGTATATTTGGCAAGTCTTTTTGTAAACAAAAAATACACATTTTCATTTCTTTGCAAGCTTGGAAAATATAGGCTTATTTTTACTTAAATGTGATATAAAGCTCATTAAAATGTTGTGTAATGTCTTGTTATCATAGTGCTTTGTATTTTTATTGTCCACCATACGTGAATTGTTTCTATTGAAAAAGATCTAGTACAAAGATTTTTTGTTGTTTTGAAATTGTTTGTTTATTGTTTTTAATTTTTAAAATTCCTACATTTGACATGTATGTGAATGGCGGAGTTGCCGCTTTCCTCCTTTTCGGTGGGTTTTATATTAAAAAAGGCATCAAAATGGGAAAAAACCTCCTTGGTATCTCTGCATCTGTTAAACTTTTTATGGGAAGATGTATGAAAATCCAACTTGCTATAATTTCATATGCTTAACAGTATCACAACAGTATGTTTACAGAATCTCCCTATAATTTTTCATATGAAAAAATCTATTATATGCATCCCACTCGATATCATTGAATTCCTCAGAAGAACATGTAGTCCCTCTATTTTAGCTTATCAACAGTTCATATGGCTTCATACCATGTAAATGCACCATTATATCTTTTTGATAGGTTTTCAGAAAATAATATTTAATATGTTAAAATAAAGGAAAAACATTCCGTTATAGATACATGTTAGCGAAAGTTTCATATTTTGCTTGGATAAATAAATAAGAGACAATTTCTTTGATAATGGGCACGTTCAGAAGGCGCAACAGCTCAGTAACTGTTGCGATTGCACCTTCTGAACACGTTGTTTTGTACTTCTGATCAACTGAACAGTTGCGTGTTAGATGATCGTAATATTTTTCTGATCATTTGAGACAACGTGTTGTGTGTTTTGAATTTGACAGCTAATGTATCAAGCCGTTCAGAAGACGCATTACGATCATTGATTTTTTAACAACGGTTGCGCTCAACTTCTGCACCTTCTGAACCTACCCAATGATACAATTTTTCTGAACACCCGTTCTAGAGACTTATGTAGTCAACTTGCTCTACTAAACTATCTTTAGTTTAGGTTTTTCTACAGCTCGCACATCTCTATTAATTTTTTTAAATACTTACGATGTATTTTTCGATTTGACTTAGATAGGTCATATTCGTAAATTGATGACTTCCAGAACTTTATTCACATCATTGGCTTCAAACCGATTTAAAGTTACCTGTGAATAATTAGTTTTCATAAAAACCAACCAACACTTTACAAAAGGTCTAAAGTAAATGATACAATGAAAAAAACACTTTATGAAAGCGCTCCTTCCAGCATATTTCTGGAGTCATATGACCCATTGTGGAGTCTGATAGAGTTTTAATGAGACTGCCTCGATTTTCTTGTCATTTCATAGCCTTTTGACAGCTGTGTCAACTTTTATAGATTCAGTTGTAATAGGATATCACCCTGTTTCTTTTAAGCTTAAAACTTTTAACGTGCGAGTTGACCGAAGTCCAGTTTTAAACATGTTTTATTAGTCATTATTATAAAATGCCACATTTGGCGAGAACATTGGGGTAAAGTAAACGGGTGCGGGTTTTGTTATAAAATGTATTTAATATAACAGAAGGTTTAAGTCTTGCCATAGCTTGCATTCGCTGAACTGTGGATAATCGTTTTCCAATTCTCTCGCGCGATCTTCTTCTGATAAGCCGATTTTTTTTTTATAATTGAGGTAAAGAGCCATATCCTTAAGCTGGTGCGAAATGATGTTTTTTAATGATTAGCTTACCCCGTTAGTTTCAACAGAAGGAATCAATTCATTGATTTTTGGAGGATAATTATAAGTTTTTGGTATATTAAATTTTAATTTGATTTTTGATCTCGAAAATTTCGGATTTTCAACGAATTTGTTAAACATTATTTTTTGAGCAGCAACTTCCAACGCGAATAAAACTGTCAAATAAAAGCCAGTACTATGAAATTTAAACCTCATGATGTTAGATCTATTGTCTGTGCAACCTTTTAATACATTCCAACAATTGCTGTACAGAAATCAGGTTTCGGAATATTAATCAGCCAAAGCTCTGCAACGGAACGCGACTCGCAGATAAGAAATTGATGAAGAACGTAGAGTAAGCAAAGATTTTAACGTGGCCTTTCAAAGGTGAAGAATTCCCATGATCAATTTAAAAAATTGCAGTTCCCAATTCGATTGGCATTCGGAATCACAATCAACCTTTCGGAATCAAGGTCAACCTTTGGAAAAGTGTGGTTTAGATTTAGATGCGGGTTACTTCTCAGATGTTGCGTGTTTCCGTGTCGGCAAACCAGATATCATTGAAATCTATGCAGAGAATGGAAAAACCACAAATATTATGCAAACAAGTACTTATTACAAAATCAAACTTATACGAAATGTATGCTTTGCTTCGTTAATCATTTATCATCCATATAACTGGAATATGCCACTCCAAAGCGTGGCAGGGTACAGCTAGTTTTATCATAAATGTACTTTTTGCTAAAGAGTTATTGCAAACATAATGTGTGAATAAAGTAGCTTCTGTATTTACTGATTTATCGAAGACTTCGTTTTTCTCGAAGGCCCCTATTATGAGTTGCATTCGATTTTCGATCTTCGCTGGTTATCGCAGATCGAATGTAAAATTGGTATTATGAGGTATGCAACCCTGTCGAAATTTTCGTTGAGTATCGAATTTTCAGTCGAACAGAATTTTGCTTTCGATGCTGTAGCGTAGTGTGAGAAAATTGCTGATAATGTAAGTATTTTGCGTTCATTTTTTTATTTTTTGGCGACTAAACAGTAATTTTAAACAATGTTTATTAATTTCATGCAGGTCTAAGGTCGTGAGTACCAAACAACAACTGGAAATGCTGGTTTCAATGATGGAACAAAATCGTCAATTTGCAAAAGGGATTTGCTCAAAGGTTAATGCGGCAAAAAAAATGGGAGGACTTTACGCAGGAACTCAATTGTTTAGGGCCACCTATACGAACGACGGCAAAATGGATTAAGGTGAACTGCGTCGTTTTTGATTTCTGTATAAATAAATTTTAGTTCTGGTCTTTTCAGGTGTGGACTGACATGAAGTCCAAAACTGAAAAGAAAGTAGCGCAAAACAAAGCTGAATACCGAGCAACAGGTGGAGGACCGAACAGGCTACAAGCATATAAAAATGTTGGCTTGCTTGAGCTTGACGCCTGTGTGAATCCACCGGGAGCAGAATTCGGCCTGGATATAACTGCTGATGACCAACGCCTAGATTCGGTAGAGGCGGCTCCATCAGATGAAAACCTGCAACCAATAGACAATTTAGGATTGAGCGATGAAGACCACAATTATGAAGTTCCGGAAAATACAGCACGGAAACCAAGGGCAAAAAAGTGCAACAAGACAGAGAGGCTGAAGTTGCTGGAAGCGCAGACCAATGCCCAGAAAAGGTTCTATGAGGAGATGATTACAAATATAAAGGACATTAAAAAATGTGCTTTATAAACTGAAAAGTACACGAGAAAAATGTATTCTTTAAAAAAAGACACAGCAAAAGAACTTTTACAATTGAAAAAAGAAAAATTACAAATCTTCAAAAATTAAGTTCTTCTCAAAGCCAGAAGGATCGGAGAGCAAAGCTACAACTAAAGGTTGCGCTTTTGGAGGTAAAGAAACAAATGCTGCCAAGAACATAATTTTATATTAATCTAAGTGCCTAAAATGAATTGACGTGATATTTTTTTTATATAATTAGAATTAAGAAGACTGTTTAAGTTTAAGATAAATGAATTAACGAGCTATTTTTTTCTGTATGATGAATTTAGAAAGACTGTTTAAACTTAAATGTATATTAAAATAAGGAAATGAATTTGTGATAATTTTTTATGTAATGCACCTACATACATGTGTATGATTTTTAGTTTAATAAAAGAAACTCTGGCGTAACTGGGTTTTAATATTTTTTAATCATGTTTTCTATAGTGTTCTTAAAAGTTCATTCCTAATGTCTTCTGCTTGTGAGTTGTCAACAGGTTCCACTTCAACGTCTCCGACATCATCGTCATAAGTCACATTTGAAAACTCCTCCTCGTCGGAACAAGCAAATGTTGTGCAAAGCTGCACACACATTTATAATTTGTGTTGCTTTTTTTGGAGTATAGTGAAGAGCTCTTGCCTGCAACAAACATCTAAACCTATTCTTCAAAACTCCAATTGTTCGCTCAATGATACTTCTTCCTTTGGCATGTTGTTTGTTATATGCCCTTTGTAGAGATCCTTCCTCAGAATTTCTGAACGGCGTCATTAAGTAAGGTTTCAGAGCGTATCCAGCATCACCTAAGGCGGAGAAAATTATTATAAAAAAGGAAATACATGTTGGTTTAGTTTTGATAACATACCAAGTAGCCAAGTATTTCGAAGACCATTAAGATGTTGCTGCTCTAAATGAGTTTTCAATGACGACATATTAAAAACCATAGAATCATGTGGCATTTATGTATCGTATTTTCATTGTATAATCACACACCTGAAAATTACATAAGCATACACATTTAGAATCTGAAGTTAATAACACATATGTATATATGTACACTTACAACCATAGCATTAATGCTGAAGAATCCCTTTCTGTTATAATACAAATCCTGCAGTTCCTTCCTGGGTGCGACAATTTTAATGTGTGTGCCATCAACACAGCCGATTATTCCTGGAATTCTACGTTTGTTATAAAAATGTGATTTTGCTTGTTGCAGCTGAGCCTCTGTTGAATTTTATCCATCTTTGGCAAACAAAACTTTCCAAAACATCTAGCACTTCTGGTAGCACCACAGACACCATGGGCTGTGCAAGTCCAAGCATATTTTCATTGCCAATGCTAAGTTGATACGATCCCTGAGCACAAAATCGCAGAACTGTTGCTAGCTTTAAAACATGTGGAATAGATTTCGCTCGGGTGCATTGATTCAGCAGGTCTTCTGTAGTGGTCAGCAGGTCCACAAACGCCTCTTTACATTCTCGGAAGTTTTTTATAAATCTTTAAAAAAATTTCCAAATGTTACATATGTCAAAACATTTTTGGAAGGCCACACTTACGCAGTGGAATCCATTTCTAAGGGGTTGGAACCGTTTCCTATTTCTGGCCAGCTCCACTAATCTTTCATCTTCTGACGAATCGTCAAACCACAACTCCGTCGTACTCATTTTCATAAAGTTCTTATCAACTCGTTTTCTTTTTAATTTATTTTTATTTAGACAAATTTGTAAACAAACTATTTAGTTTTACGTTTTAATCAACTCGGCTTTTCTTTTATTTTAATTTGCTCAATTTGTAAACAAACCGTCTCAGCTGACAGAAATATACTATTGTGAACAACCTAAACGAGCGAAATTCACAATAGCGCTATTCTTCATCGAATGAGCGCCATAATACCAAATGAAAATTCGTTCGATCAGCACTTTCGACCACAGTCGAAGATCGAATGCAACTCATAATAGGGGCCTAAATTACCGTTAAATGGGATGTGGGCGTGGTTATTGCCCGATTTTAAAAATTTTCAGCCGCTTGGTATATTGTACCAAGGTTAACAACTGTGCCAAGCTCCGGAGAGATTAGTTTAGCGATTACCAAGATATACACAATCATAAGTGGGCGTGGCTACGCCCATTTTCCAAAAAATTATAATACTCTTACTTTTCGTCTAGAAATAATTGTAAACATCAATTTTGAGTGAATAAGCTTCAGTAGTTACTAAAATATTGCAGTTTTCGTATTTCTGAAAACTACCGTTATATGGGAGGTAGGCGTGGTTATTGTCTGATTTTGCCCATTTTCAGTTCAAACCTACCTTGGCTAAAGGGCAATCCACATACCAAATTTCGTTGAGACATCTCAATTTTTGCTCGAGTTATCGTGTACACGGACGGACGGACGGACAGACAGACATGGCTCAATCGACTTCTCTTTTCATTCTGATCATTAACCCTCTAGTAGGCCAATTTTTTTATGAGTCGAAAATTTCAGGAATGGGTGATTTTAGCACGAGAAATCCAAAACTGATGTCCATTTCGATCTGTGACAGTAACTTTTTCCTACAGGGGAGAAAAACCAAGACCGTCTGGAGACGGGCTCGCCGATATACTTACACATATTTTCAGCTTTCTCTTACACAATGTTGACCTACGAACCGGCAATGCCGTCTGCAGACGGTCAAAAATGCAAAACTGGGGTTTTATATGTCGACAAGCCGGTCTGTAGACGGTCTGTGTTCGAAAGCAATTTTCTCCATTTAGAATGGTGACGTAATTATAAAACTTATATTAAAATACGATGCTTTTAACAACGAAATCCACCGAATTTTTTTATATCAAAAAATTTTTCAAAAGAAAAAATTTCTTTAATTACGAAATTACTAAGGGTGTGTGTGAATCGGTAACAAAGTTCTATGGGGAAAGCTGTTGAATAATATTTTTACTATGGTGAGACAGTTTTGCGAATCTGCTGTGTGAAATGAAATCTTTTTTGACAGCAGTAAATTTTTGATAACCGCAGATTTATTCGGAATAAACTATTACAAATTGAAGTGAAATTAATATTTTAAGAAAACATCTACCATCACTGATTGCATTTCATCAATTTAAGCTTTTGTTTTACGAAAAATTACACACAGCAACAATCTTTGCGATTGTCAAAATTTTATATGCATTTGTCAAAAATTTCACTAGCCTCATGAGCTACTGAAATTTTATTCACCTCATAGTTGTCAAAAATTTACTTGCCGAAAACTTTGTTACCGATTGACACACGCCCTAAATAGCAAGAAATAATTAATTTTAACCGTGTTTTCAAAGTCTGAAATTCAACTGCCGATTAAAATAAAATGGATTGACATAACGGATTAAAATTTACTTCGCCGTAAGGGTACGATTTTTGTCTAAAGATCGTGCCTTACGAATATAGAAAAAAATTATCATAGGTGCACTAAAAAGGTGTTTAGTTAACGACCGTCTGGAGGCGGTTCTGCCTACTAGAGGGTTAATGTATACATTTGTCTATATCTGTCTCGATTCGTTTTGGCTGTTACAAACTCGGAAAAGGCAGTGTTGATGTCAGCAGCATACGCCAGCAATTGCATGCCCTTGTAATCAGATATCGAAAACTAGTAATTTTTAGCAAAAAAAAAACCGACTTCAACTCCCATATAAAAAAAAAATATATATATATATATCTCATGATCCGCTGATCGGATCTTAACCAGATTAGTATGGGACCACCTCTGAGCACTACCTTTCCGATGCAAAAAGAATTATCGAAATCGGTTGACGTGGTCCAAAGTTATGCGGTAACATACATAAAAAAAAAAAAAAAAAAAAAAATATTCCGACGAACTGATAACCTTCTCCTTTTTTGGAAGTCGGTTAATAACCAGTGTTTACTACTGAACACTCATCTCTCAAGCAAAGAATGTTTCTCACCGTGGCACCGTGCGATCTTTATGTGTTTTCCGTTGTGGGTTATTTATCAACTGCTAAAATTTCCCTTAGGCAAAGACACTTTGGCAGGGACTTTTTTTTTTAAGTGTCTCAATTTGTGGGTTATTGTAAGACTGAAAAATATAAGTGGGCGTACATAAGTGGAAGCGAAGCGTTAGGCATTTCTTTACACGGCATATACGTACACATACATGTGCGAAGAGAGCGTGCACATTCATAATATGATACACCGAAAATAAGTTATTTTATTTTATTGATAATAAAAGGATATAGGCAAAGGTAAAAATAAAAACAAAGATGATTCAGACATCGCATCGAAAGCGGCTTTGACGTCGACAAATGGGTGGTGAGTGTCGATCATTTTCTCGCGGGTCTTTTCCAAGACTTAGCGTATTGTGAATACCTGGTCCATGGAGGATTTGCGAGGTCTGAAGCCACACTGATAAGGCCCAATCAGTTCGTTGACGGTGGGCTTCAAACTTTCACACAATACGCTCGATAAGACCTTGTAACTTATGCTTAGAAGGCTGATCCCGCGGTGGATAGCGCGAATGGCGGGGTCGCCTTTCTTGTGGATTGGGCAGAGCACACTTAAATTCCTGTCGTCGGGCATGCGTTCATCTGACCATATTCTGCATAAGAGTTGATGCATGCACCTTACCAACTCCTCGCCGCCGTACTTGAATAGCTCAGCTGGCAGGCTGTCAGCTCCAGCAGCTTTGTTGTTTTTCAAGCGCTATTGCTATTCCTACCTCGTCATAGTCAGGTGGTGGAACATAGACTCCGTCATGATCGACCGGGGGGCGAGTTCGTCTTTTCCACAGCTTACAGAGCTGTTAGTAGGGTGGAAAAGTGTTCCCTCCATAATTTAAGTATGTTCTGGACATCAGTTACCAGGTCGCCATTGTTATTCTTACAAGAGTTCGCCCTGGTCTTAAAACCTTCCTTATGTGTGATGTTATATATAACTAAAACTACATTTATCTTTAAAACAGCAAAAGATAGCAAACAAATGTATGTAGCTTTTGGGGTACATTATCAGGATAAGTGAAAAACTTTCGGTTGTTATACCACGTTTCAGAAATATAAACAGAAATATACGTGCAACTGTAACCTTAAAAAGAAAAATGTTCACCATATGTATATCGATCCCAAACAGTTTCGCGGCATTCCTCATCGTATCAGTTGTTCCTTAGTGGTCTACTCACAATTAGCTCGCTTTCGAATGGGAGTTCGGTTCCTACCCAAAGAAAACCAAACGTTCTCAGGTTCTTGAACCGGATGCAAAAAACGGTTTTTGTCCGCTCCCTGGTGAATGGCAATCAAAAACTTTTCCCACATGCGTGACTACCTAGAGTCCGAAGAGGATATAAGCATATTCACGTGTACCTCAAAAATTAAACTAACCAATAATTACCCACATGTCGTTAATGAAATGCAAAAAGCCCTGGCAATTTTTTTAAAGACGGTTTTTTATATTTTAAATAATTTATACCATGATAAAACATTACAAGGTAAAATCATTCTTTCAATTCGTCGGCTATAATTTTTTTTTCTGACGTTTTCATGCATTTTTAATTTACTGCCCCTATTATGATTGACAACTCAACTCAGTTGAGTGGTCAATGTTACAACTCAACTCAACTATTTTTTTTGTATTATGATTCACAACCAATTGTAGTTGTCTTCGTTAAGTTATTGTCAACCTGAAAATTGTTAATTTTGACAACTCAAATCAGCTGGAAGTTTCGCGAGTATACAACAAATTTTGTGAAAATTTAAATATATTTGTTTACTATGGACATCTCCGTGGAAATGTATTTTTCGGAAGATGAAGAGGAAGAAAATGTACAACTTACACGTATTAGAAGGAGCCTTATAGACCAGACCAATCCATTGGTGCTACCAACGGACAAGTACGTTATTGTATTAATGATACTGCAGAAAGTTTTTCATAGTTCTTTTTTCAGATTCATTAGTTACTTTAGGCTGAACAAAGAAGCGTTTATATATTTACTCAACGTGACGAAGGACTTCTTTAAGCAATCAAAGCGATGGCAGTTACCAAAAGAGTAGCGGCAACGATTTTAATGTTGGTTTAGCTCAACCTACATTTTCTGTGGTTCTTGAGGAAGTTCTAAACATCCTAGAACAACGTGTCTGTACACGGTGGATCAAGGCGGCGATGACCACTGATGAAGTACAGGATTCCAAACTGACTGTTTA
>NW_023458557.1:33317844-33347638 GCF_013731165.1 Rhagoletis pomonella | reverse complement strand
CAAACGGCTCGGAGAGGTCCTTCCCTATTCTGACGGAGCTGGTGGTATTGCTCAACGTCATTTTACACAGCCGTATTAGTTTCGCGGGGATACCAAATTCAGACATCGCGGCATAAAGGCAACTTCTCTACAGTTAAACTGCTTTTTACAATACAATTCTGTACACACAGTGTCGCTTAATCTTATATTATAGGATCTCAAAAGTGTAAACAAAGCAAACGATAAAATTCATTTTGCTTTATTTCCGTAACGGTAAATATTCAAAGTCTGTGATATTGTAGGACGTTGTAACTCGTACTTGTAACCTATTTGAAACAAAATATTGTTTTCGATAATTTGTCGCTTATGATAAAATCGCAATTAGGGGTCGATATACATATATTATGAAACATGTACATACATGTAACATTGCCTCACATTTAAGTTTATCATAGTTAACCGTGTTTGCATTTCTGATACACTGTTACACACAAAATAAAGTTAACAGTTTTTTGTTGATATTCGCAATGTTTAGATGCTAAACATTTTTTGTTATTTTTGTATAAAGATTTGCGTTATATTTTATAAAACCCCATTTTGATCCAAGTATGCAACTGTGGAGGAAAATTTGGTAAAATGTGCAAAGCTTCAGCAAAACCTTCAGGAATGCAATTTTTAGTCCATTAAAATTTAGTGTAATAATGTGCAAATTCCAAATGTGTAAAAATTTAAATTTTTTTCATATAAAAAAAATCTGAAAATACTTTATATGGAAAGTCAGCAAAAAAACCTCAAGAATCAACGCGAATTTTTCGACGTTTGTAATTTGCACATTATTATACTAAAATTTACTGGGCTATAAATTTGCATACCTGAAGTTTTTTTTAGAAATTCTTATTAAAAAATTCGCAATTTTTCTGAAATTTTGCAGATTTTTCCTAGTGTTCGTACACAGTTTCATACATGGATTTATATGGGGCGTGCTAAAATATAAGTAAAATTTTTATAAAAAATTAACAAAAAATTGTTAGCATATAAGACATTGCGAATATAAACAAAAAATAAACCGTATACTCAATTTTGTAACAGTAAGGGCCGTTTTTACCATCTCTGGTTAACACTGATCCCCAGTTAAACAGTGTTACCGACGTTACCGACCCAATGTTAAATGAATGGAGTCAGTACCGTCGGTAACGATGTTTAACTGGGTTTTAGTGTTAACCAGATATGGTGAAAGTGGCCCTATGAATGTATGCATATACACTAGTTATTCCATGGCGATAATTTGTTATTCTAATTAATTTTTAACTCAAAAGCGATGTAAACAACACTACATATACAGTGAATCATTTAAAAATTATTTGGGCACTCAATTTCCTTTAAACGGGAAGAATTTAAAAGAAAATTTCCTATGACATATCAATTAAATATCACTAGAGTTCAACTTTAGCGTTTACTGATCCCGTTGCTGTTGGTGAAGCTTTATCAATTTCTGAGCATGCTGATCCTTTCACATTTACATTAGGCGAAACTCCATCTTATAAACCGTATACTCAATTTTGTAACAGTAAGGGCCGTTTTCACCATCTCTGGTTAACACTAATCCCCAGTTAAACAGTTTTACCGACGTTACCGACCCAATGTTAAATGAATGGAGTCAGTACCGTCGGTAACGATGTTTAACTGGGGATTAGTGTTAACCAGAGATGGTGAAAATGGCCCTATGAATGTATGCATATACACTAGTTATTCCATGGCGATAATTTGTTATTCTAATTAATTTTTAACTCAAAAGCGATGTAAACAATACATATACAGTGAATCATTTAAAAATGATTTGGGCCCTCAATTTCCTTTAAACGGGAAGAATTTAAAAGAAAATTTCCTATGACATATCAATTAAATATCACTAGAGTTCATCTTTAGCGTTTACTGATCCCGTTGCTGTTGGTGAAGCTTTATCCATTTCTGAGCATGCTGATCCTTTCACATTTACGTTAGGCGAAACTCCATCTTTTGATTGTGTTTTCTGTTCAGCTGACGATATCGTTTTATAGTTGACGTATGTTTTTGTGCCCACTGACGTATGATACTTTTTTTTTGTTAGTATCCGCGTTGAATCTTTTGCGAGCTGCCACCGCTTAAACTCGATCATTTGCATGATTCTCACAGACATTTTTGGTTTACGTTGTATTATGTTAGCGAGTTTATTAAATTCTTGTGAATACATGAAAACCACCGGAATGCTAACATCATTGATTCCATCACCTGACATAGCGAACATAGGTTGTGTTTCCCCCGAAGATCCCGCCACATTATCACAAACTATTAGCGCAAGGGCACCAGCTGCTTGTGCCAGACGTGCTTTACTCACAAATGTACAATCCCCTCGTTCAGCAATAAGCACTTTGCCACGGATTTCATCACCATTTGTGAGCTCTTCACAAGCTGGGAAAGGTGCTGCCAAAATTAGTTCTCCTTCTACAAATTGTTCTCCTGTCAGCTCGAGACTAAAATGTGATGGGCCAGCCATCACCGCTGTCCACTCATTGGAATAATCATCTAAGGAATAAGCAACAGCCTAAAATTTTTTTCAAAAACACTACGTTAGTTTATTATATAATATTTAATACATAGTGTATGTTGTAGCTATGGCCGAGTACAACATAAAAATAGGTTCCGTATACATAGTTCCAGAACCCTGCACTTTTTTTCAAAACAACCTCTATGTTCGTACTTGATGCACTTATCTATTTACAGCTTGACTATTTTTGTTTTGAAAAGGGGATTTATATACCTTTAAAATGATGTATAACTAATGTGACCAACTATATCATAGCTCAAAGAAGTACAGAAACTGAAACCAAAAATAGTATGAAAGTAATCAGAAAAGGGTATAAGTAGAATATACAAAACTGGTAACAGTGTACCGATTCAACAAATTAATTGTATTAATTAAAAATCTATTACCGCTTATTCTCAGCGATCTACTAATCGTACAAGTCAAGTATCAGATTAAAATGCTCGATCTGAAACTTTTCAGATTTAAAAATCAATAGACCAATTTTGAAATATTTGCACGGAAAAAATTTTTAAAATAACACAAACGGCAATAACGCAAATTTGTGTTATTTCCCAATTGAATGTGAAACAAAACAAATTTGCTTTATTTCATTTCTCGTTGAGCACCAAGACCTGCTTTTATACTTAACAATTTGAGTAATAAAGCAAACTAGTGCACATATGTACGTAGTCACCCAGTTACATTTGACAAAAAGTAGTACATGAACAAGTTAAATGGACGGATTTGTAAGTATACAATTTTGAAAGTGCCCGGCGTCGCGGCGGTCCGCGTTCGCGCGCCGTCCCGCGCCGCGTTCGACGTCGCGTTCGCGTCCCCGACCCCTCCCCTCCTTTCGCAATTATGTACTGGTGGCATTATAACCGTTTAGAAAAAGGAAAAATGATAAAATAACACTAGTTCACTTCTGAAACTGCTTTTTAATGTCCAAGTAATGGGAATTATTGTGTATGGTGTTATTGCATCCTGCATCCCACCCATAGTGGAATTTACCAGGTGCCACTGCTTTATTTGAAAATTTGCCTATAAAATGCCGAATGTCAGAAAATAAAGCGAGAAAGCTGTTTTATTACTTCATGTCAAGGTACATTGAACAGGTAGTATCAGTAGAGCAGCTGATTTGATTTATTTTCAAATTATTTGGTCTCGAAAATGTCAAATATTTTTAATTTTTTCTCACAAAAATTCTGAATTGTTAAAATCCATTTGCATGTGAAACCTTTTTCCATACAAAACAAGCGATTGAATAGCAGCTTTTGGAACGTTCGCCCAACTCAGCAGCACAACCGCTGATTACTGGCCCTTGTAAAGGATGGATCAATGCTTCGAGAAGCAAACAAATTTGCTAGGAGAGAAAGTTGCAACAATTTTTATTTTTTCCAATTTAAATTTATTATTATTTTTGTATTTCACATGGCACCCTTTGATTTAGAAGAAAAAATTCAGAACAGTTGTTGACACCAGAAGCAACAACAAAATACACGCAAATGTTGTTTTTGCTCTACTGATACTACCTGTTTAATGTGCCTTGCTTCATGTGTTTATTGCGACAGGGTTTCATGCAAACATTTTAAGGTTTTCCAGCAATGTTTTTAACATATATTATAAAGCATGCAGAAAAAATTCATACAAAAGCGATATGTCCAATATGCGGAACAGCTTTTAAAGACGATGCTTTTCCTGTATTTTGTTAGACTTTTCATAAGTGTAAAAATATTATGTGAATATTACCTTCTTCATATGAATCATATCACATTTTTTGTTTAATTCAAGGCATATCAAACAGGTTTAGAGCATTTGAGCAAAAACAACATTTGCCTGTATTTTGTTATTGCTTCTGGCATCGAAGGTGCCAAAAACTGTTCTGATTTTTTTCTTCTACATCAAAGCGTGCCATGCGAAATACGAAAAAGGTAAAAATTTTAAATTGAAAAAAATGAAAATTGTTGCAACTTTCTTTCTTAGTAAATTGGTTCGCTTCTCGAAGCATTGATCCATCCTGTGCCAGGCCCAGTAATTAGCGGTTGTGCTGCTGAGTTGGGCGAGCTTTTCAAAAGCTGCTATTTAATCGCTGGTTTTGTATGCAAAATGTTTAACATGCAAATAGATTTTAACAATTTAGAATTTTTGTGAGATGAAATATTTGACATTTTCGAGAACAAATAATTTGAAAAAAATCAAATCAGCTGCTATACTGATATTACCTGTTCAATGTGCCTTGGCTTAATTGTATTTTTGGAATAAACAAAGTTCTTTTTCCTTCTGTCAGTAAACTGTTTTTTTTACAAATAGTATAAATAAGCAATGGGAAATAAGGCAAAATTTGATTTATTTCCAACCTTTGTTGGAAATAAAGCAAAACTCAGATTTTGGTATTATTTCCCATTTAAAAGTGAAATAAAGCAAATTTTGCGTTATTGCCGTTTGTGTTATTTTTTTTTCGAAGATGTCTGCCACCCCGCTATGGAGATATCTTACGAAGTTATAAGTGATGGTCAAAATTGCGGTACCCAAGCATACGAACCAAATATTCGCTTGATTTTTCGAAAGCCAACTTTAACAAGTAAGAAAGTCTATGTTCGGGCGGAGCCGAACATTAAATACCCGGCGCAAGTATTAAATATATGTTTTTCACCTTTCCGAAAGCTACCGCTACATGGTAAGCCGGGTTGTATCAATTTTGAGTAAATTAGCGTCCTTAAACTTCGAAGTATTGAAGTTTCAAGCATTTCCGAAATTTACTGTTATATGAAAAGCGGCCATAATTTTAGTCCGATTTCAATAATTTTCAACGTTTTGCTTCTATGTGGCAAGCAGAATAACCACACCGAGTTTGGTACAAATTGGTAGAACGGTTACCGAGATACATATGTATATGTGATCATTAGTGGGCGGAGCCACGCCCATTTTCCAAAATTTTATCATAAACGTATTTCTTGGTAAAAAATTGTTGAAAGCACCAAATTTTTATAAAGTAGCTTTAATATTTACTGCTTTATCGAAGATTTCGTATTTCTCTAAAATTTTCGGCCACTTCGTATGTTATACCAAGGCCAACAACTGTGCCAAGGTTGGAAGAAATTGGTGCAGCGGTTACCAAGATATACACATGTAACCATAAGTGTGCGTGTCGAGTTATCGTGTGCACAGACGGACGGACGGACGGACAGACAGTCACCGCTTAATCCATTTCTCTTTTCATTCTGATCATTTATGTATACATTTGTCTATATCTATCTCGAATCGTTTTTTCTGTTACAAACAACCGTTATGTGAAAAAAGTTATAATACCCTTGTGCACAAGTGCACTCGGGTATAAAAAGCTTAACAAAGAACTGTCTAAATGGTCGTGGCCTGCATATAAAGAAAATATTGAACAAAGCGTTGCACTTTTTAATTTTACTTTGCATACATTATTTCAAAAGCATGCGCCCAAACGCATGTATGTTCCTGAAGAACAAACACAGTTACGGTTCACTAAGGCAGGCCTTCCCAAAGTGGGTGACACCTGGGGTTCCGTTAATGGATAGAGTATACTAGTGGTGCGGACAAATTCTTTAGACTTTCCATACACAACGCAAGCGGTTTGATCAAACTTCAACATGGCGGCCAGAATACCAAAAAATTTAGATATTCATTAAAATTACCTTCAGCGGCTCGTCAAACCCCATACACAACACAAATAGCTTGTAGCAAAGGGATATTTCGCTCTTAAGCGTAGTTCCCCAGTACGTTTTGTCAACGTAAAATTGAATCAGAAGATTTTCAGAAAAATAGCCGAAAACGTAAACTTTTCACAACCACTTTCGGTACTTTTGTAGACCTAATCCGCGTTTCATCCACTTTTCTTCCCGTTTTTGGATTAATTTTCGGATTGTTTGCTGGCTGGGCTGTTCTCGTAACAAGCGCAGTAGCTTCGCGTACGTGTATATATTACTTATTCTTTGGAACTTCGCAATCACACTGTGAAAGAGCGAATCAACACGATTTTAGAGGCAGTCTTCCCGTGTTAGTGAGGTACCCATTCGCAATGCAAATCGAAGAAGAACGAAGTACTTCAGACTTACGCCACTAGCAACGACATTTTTAAAGCTATCGACAAATTTGTACATAACAATGGTTTGAAATGGAGCAAGTGTGCGGATATTTGCGGTGGTTGGAAAAACGAAAGGAGCGATGTCGAGGATGAAGCAAGAGGCAGAAAACGCCACGAGTAGTCACTGTATGATCTCTCGGTATTCCCTGGCGACAAGGAAAATTCCGCCGCTAGATTTAAAACCCTTACTGGATGACGCTGCGAAGATAACAGAGGCCTGCGAAATTAAAATACATCTCTGGTTTTTTATAGCACGTCGAGATTTTTTTATTGGTGACATGTATATTTTAGAATTTCTAGCAATTTGCATGAAAACTCCATAAATAAACAAAGTAATCAGAAAAACGTATGCTACTTCAAAGTTAACGCTAAGAAAATTGATAAAAGCCCGTTTCACTAGCAATTTCCATATAAAATTCAAAAAATTAAAATCATTTAAAAATTATTTTCTTAGCGTCAACGCGCATTACCAGCGTTAACTTGGAAGGTTTAGAAAAAAAACACTGCCTGAGGATGGCTTCAGCTGGATAACAAACCCGTTTTCATGTGGCCCGAAAAGTAAACTTACTGAGATGACAAATTAAGCATTTGAAAACCTTCTGAATATCAGTGAAGACACACCTTGAATATTAAATACTACTAGGGGAGCCAAGAGAGTTCTGGATGCAAGTGTATGCAGAAAACACTGCAGTTGGCAAGATTGCATTAAAAATACTAGTGATTTTTAGACCCTTATTATGAGTTGCATTCGATTTTCGATCTTCGCTGGTTATCTAAGATTGAACATCGAAAGTGAAATTATGAGCTATGCAACCGTGTCGAAATTTTCGTTGAGTATCAAATTTTCTGTCGAGCAGAATTTTGTTTTCGATGTACACCATCGGCGAAATGTTAGAAAATTGTGAAAAATGTATGATTTTGCATTTGTTTTTTACTTTATGGCGGCTAGACACTAATTTTAAAATTTTTTATTAATTTCATGCAGTTCTAACGTCGTGAATATTAAACACAAGCTCGAAAGGCTGGTTTTACTTGTGAAAGAAAATCCCAATACTCAGTTTGCACGATCTCTGAGAACAAAATCCTAAGCTGTTAATAGTTTTAAAATATTTTAAATAGATTTGGCTCAGAAACGCCTCTTTAGACAGTCGGAAGTTTTTAATAAATCTGTAGACAAATTTCTTAAATATATTTTGTCAAAATATATTCGCAAGACTATACATAAACCCTCTTAAACATTTTCCACTCCTAGCCAGTTTACCAAGCTCTCATCCTCTGGCGAATCGTTGAACCAGAACTCCGTTGTACTCATTTATACCACGTTTTTATAAACTCACTTTCTTTTTTATTTCATTTTAATTTGCACAAATTTACATACATATGAATAAGCACACAATTTAATGAGCGTCATAATACCAAATGTAAATTCGTTCGATCAGCACTTTCGACCACAGTCGAATGCAACTTATAATAGGGGCCTTACTTTTACATTTCTATGTGAGACTGCATTTTCAACAAATGCTTACATAAACAAGTAATTTTTAAGCAAAAAAAAAAACAAAACCGATTTCAATTCCCATCTAAGAATTTAAGACTATCGTTAATCTATTCAAGATCCAATGATCGGATTTAAACCAAATTAGACCACCTATCAGGTGACACCTTTCCTTTAAAAAAGAATTATAGTTATCGGTTAACGTGGTCCAAAGTTATGCGGTAGCATACACAGAAAAAAAATAATAAAAAAATATTCCGACGAATTGATAAACTTATCCTTCACAGTCGGTTAAAAACAAATACACCAGCAAGCTTTCAGCGTCAAATGATTTCAGGGTAAAATTGTCAAAGTTCCCAATAAACGTAAAGGAAATAATGGAATTATCAAAACAATTTCAGTCCTCACATTTAAGCTAAAGGAGCATAAAGTTTGCATTGTGTTTTCTTGTTTTCGTAGACATTTGAAGAGTAGGGGTACCGCGAATTTTTTTTAGCACAACAAGGGTGCCGAGGTGAAAAAAGTTTGGGAACCCCTGCACTAAAGAACTGAGAAATTTGAAAAACAGAAAGCTACGTTATTTTAGATTACACAAAAACCCGGTTTACACTCACACTATGTAAATTCCTCACTTTTGCGTCATAAGTTTTTTGAATTAAACAAAAAGGGTTATAAAGCTTACTTGTGTAAAATCAAACGGCGTATAATATATAGCCCCAAATCATTTTATGACTTCGTAAACTCCAAGCGAAATGTACGTGGGTTTCCTTCCGCCATGAAGTATCAAGTGATAATCAAACAATTTCTAACATGTGCGCTCAGTTTTTCAAATCCAATTATTCCATTAACTCACATGCTAACATTGACTATCCTTTTAAACTATGTCCAATTAACTCAATAAATATCCCAGTAATACCCCCGATGATGTTGTAGTTTATTCGAAATCCTTAAAGCAGTCCTTCAGTTGTGGCCCTGACCAGATCCCTACTTGTATTCTTAGAAATTGTGCCGATTATCTCCATGAGCCGTTAACAGCGTTATTTAATTTATCTCTTAAAGAAGGCGTTTTTCCAACTATATGGAAGGAATCGTTCATAACCACGTTACATAAAAGCGGTAACAGATCTTCAGTGGAGAACTACCGGGGAATAGCTAAGCTTTCTGCAATTCCTAAATTATTTGAAGCAATAATAACAAATCTGTTGACGCATTCTATCTCTTCTAGCATTTCATACAGTTAACATGGGTTTCGCAAGGGCAAATCAACTTCTACAAATTTACTTGAATTAACGTCCTAAATCTCAAAAGCATTTAATAAAAGCAAAACTGCTGATGTTATTTATACTGACTTCAGTAAAGCATTTGACATAGTGTGCCACTCGTTGCTCATCTATAAACTTGCCCCCCTATTATGAATTTTCATACGATAGACGGTAACCGCTTGCAAGCGTATCGTATAAAATGAGTTTTCGTATTATGGTTTCCGCACGCCCGATAGATGTACCATTGTGAAGAACAGTGGTATTTGTTTACCATTTGTTGTGAATTTAAATGAAACAGCTGTTCTTGTCTAGCTAAAATATTTTCAAAGAAAACTTAAAAGTCGCGCAAGCTTCCCATAAGCCATACAAAAGTTAGAAAAAACATGTTTCCTTCAACCTCAATTGCGTTTTATCTAAATTCAAATGAATAAGTTGATGATCCTCTCATAGAAGCTACAGTAAGAAGGCAATTCAGAGATGCTTCCAATCCTCTGGAGGTGAACTCGATAATGTAAGTAACTGGAATAAGTTTTATTTGTTAATTATTAAACCAAAATTCTTTAGATTTTAGAGAAACTTTCGACTTTCGAAAGAAGCTGTTATATATACATAAAAAGCCTCCTCCCAAATATATTAAAGACTTTCATAACTGTGAGATTTCTTGCTCAGGGATCATACCAACAGAGTGGTGGCAATAAGGCGTTACTTGGATTAGCCCTACCTACGGTTACATCTGTGTTTAAAAAAAAATGTGCATACTTCAAACCGAATTTATCAATAAAATAGTGCTCGGAAATTCGAAATCTTTATTTTAAATGAAAAGTTTAATCCTTTCGCTACATGTGTATATTAAAGTTTTTAGATTCGGGTCACGCTTTGGGCACATTGTAAAAATACCTAAACCGTACCCATCGGAGAAGTAATACGCTTAACTCGATGTTTTGTTGCCGCAATTTTCGGGATAAAAAATTTCAATATTTTATTCAGATCGTTTCCACAACTTCATGTTATTCATTTTAATACTTACATTATTTTATATTTGTTAAATTGTATCGTATCGTATAAAAATGGACAACCGCTTGCAAGCGTATGGAATTGAATAGCTGATACCATAGCTATCGTATGGCAATACCAAAATTTAACGCTATACGAGAAACGATAGCTATCGAATATCATACGCTAGAATTTAACTCGTAATACGGCATAACAGAATGCAAGCGTTTACCGTGTATCGTATGGATTCATAATAGGGGGGTTGATCTTCTTGATCTTCCACCTAATTTTCTACATTGGATCTCTTCATACCTCTATGATAGATCACAAAGGGTAATGTTTAAAAATACTATATCTAACGTCATTGATGTTACTTCAGGAGTCCCGCAAGGTAGGTTCCGTTCTTGCTTTTTATAAACGATATTTCTACAGATATACAATTTTCCAAAATTTTAATGTATGCAGATGATGTAAAGCTTTATAAATCGTGCGTTTCAATTAAATAAATGTCTTTGCTACAATCAGACTTAAACAGCATGGCTTACTGGTGTAAAGTAAATCTTATGCCTCTAAATCTTAAGAAATGTAAAGTAATGTGCTTCTCGTGAAGGGCTGTTCATCCCTCTTCTTATACAATAGTTAACCATAACCTGGAACAGGTATACAATTTTGTGGATCTTGGTATCACAATGGATCCTACGCTTAATTTTAATCTTCACATTAATGTGACAGTCAACAAGGCTAAAGGTGTACTTGCATTTGTGAAACGATGGTCAAAAGAATTTTGTGACCCTTATATCACTAAAACCCTGTTTACAACATTAGTTAGACCGATTCTGGAATATGGTTCGGTGGTTTGGAATCCAAGGTATAAAATTTACTCAGACAAGATAGAATCAATTCAAAAACAATTCCTACTTTTTGCTTTAAGAAATTTCCGTTGGGATTCTCAATATAACCTTCCGCCTTATACGAGCCGATTAAAACTTATTAATCTTCCTACACTTGCCAGTCGCAGGCAAATGCTTGGTACAATTTTTATAGTTAAATTACTGACAGGCTCAATTTCAAGTCCGCTTCTTCTGGGTGAAGTTAGCCTTAATGTTCCCTCCCGGGTATCAAGACACTTTTGTCCCCTATTTTTGAAAGCTTGTAAAACTAATTTTGAATTGCACGACCCACTCCGTTGCTTATGCCAGGATTTTAACTCTCATTCCAGCACGTTTGATATATCAGATCCGCTTTTCAGTATTAAGAAAGCGGTGCTCTCCTCTCTCAATAAATGAATTATTAACATAAAGACATAAAACCAGCTGATGAATTTAGTTCTGTAGCTGAACAGTTTTAGATCTCGACACTTAACAAACTCCTGCCTATCGTGACTGGGCGCAAAAATTTAAAATACTGTTCCGTACGTCATGTTCCCTCGTGCGGATGGGCGGGAATGGAGGGTAAAAACCGTTGGATTTATAACAAAAAAAAAATGTAATGCGATCACGAAAAAGCAGCTAGCAACGTATATACGAAAAATCAATGCTGCCACTTTTTCTTATTTCTTGAACCATGTTCAAATCGTGGTATTTTTCGGAGATCACAGGGTTGCTTTTATCATTTAGTTTCTTAATGCAGATATGGAGATGCATTTAGGTGGTGAATTTTGTATGGATAAATGTGCATTTAGAGTAGCATTTAGAGCTAAATGTGCTTTTACGCGTAAGCAAAAACAGCCCATTAGTTTCACTATTTAACTCGCCAGTAACGCTGTAGTTGAGTTATTACCAAAAATCTTATTTATGATGCTGACATTATTATCCGATTTGACTACTATTTAAAATATGTATTGGTAACGGTCAGAGCAATACTATTGCAAAAAAAGTGCTGCCAGGTGGCGCTGGAGTCGAGTTATTACTAAAAATAGCCAAGTGAGAAAAGGTGCCGTAAATGTCGCACTTGCTATACGCTATACTTATACGTACTTGTATCGAAATACCCATTTTTGTACCTATGAGGTACTTGTTGCAGCTCTCTGGTAAATACACACTAGGCCGTTCGTTAAAAAAAAACTTGTTTTGCCGGGCGGAAAAAGGTGTCTTTTGGTCTAAAAATAAGCTGTGCAAAATTTTATTCGAATACTAGCCAATGCCCGCTTGCTTCGCTGCGCCTAAAAACAACTTTTATTTGGCCAATTCAAAAGAGCATTTAAAAGCAAAAACAGTCTGTAAAGTCAAAAGTTTTAGTTTAAGTTGAAACCACTAAAGCGCAGTATCTTCTTCACCTATACTAATCACTTTCGATGTCATGAGCTTTACCGATGGTCCTATTTCCACCTGTGAGACCTCTGCCAAGTATGCGTAATCTTTTTATATGATCTTGCAACTACAACATTGGTCCGATGCGTAAGCCAACAAAAGTCCTTATAAGGAAACTCAAGAGCACAGATGTGCGTTTCCTGTTAAGCGAGGGCAAGGTGCGCTTACACAATTTGCGGTCTTTCTATGCATACTTAACCCCATCCTTCATTTAGACATCTGAAAACTAAATTCGTATAACTTAAACATAGGGCCAAAGCAGACCAAACACATGGGGTTTCTATACATTTCGGCTGCAGCGCTATCCATTGGTTCCATGGGTTCATTTTCTGCAAAACCATTGCTTATCAAAAAATTAATATGTATTATGAATTTCAACCAGCCACCCAGCTGTCCATTTTTATCAAAAGAATTTTTCATCATACAGGTAAATAGCTCACATTTAAAATTTAAACGTAATCGATTAATAAATACGACTTTTATTAATAACTACTCCAGCGCCACCTAGCGAGTTTTCTGGCAGCATATAATAGGACCATATATGCAAGGTATAACCTCCGACAATTTGACTTAACTCTATCCAGTGGTTATTGAGTTTAGTCCGAACAACGAAAACGGCTATCATTTTATGTATGTAGATAGGACAGTCAATAATGAAACTCATAAAACTCAAAGCTTTCTGTAAAATTAAAAAAAAAATTTTAAACTTTTTTCCATTTACTAAAAACTAAAAACAAAGTTACAATAGTTCAATATGATTTAGAAATCTAGGGGAAAATGGTTCCCAATCGAATGATACTTGCCCGTTTACGTAAATGATGAAGCCTTTCCAGTAACTACCACTTTTCGCCATAAGTACAGTATTGATAACATATTTAGCTGTGTTAAACTTCAGGACGTTAGCATAATCAGTTCCTGAGATAAGCGACAAGAGTAGTTCAGTTTGTATGGGAGGTGCCACGCCTCCTTTTCCAATACCTGCTACTTTTCGCCATAACTACTGTTTTGATAACATATGTAGCAAGACGATAGCGTAAGCGGTAAGCTATATGAGAAGTTAAGTTTATATGGGAGGTGCCACGCCCCTTTTTTAATGCATACCAGTTTTCGCCATAAGTAGAGTATTTGCAATTTATGCATTCGTGCGTATTAAGTTTTAGTTCCCTTGCGTAATTGGTTTTAGAGGTATATTGAGATTTTACGTTTTAGTCTGTATAAGAATTTTAGGAATATCCCGACCCCGGCGCCATCTACCGAGTAAATTTGTGGTCGGAATATTTACTTTTAAGGTGTTAGCATATGTTCCAAATATGAACCAAATCGGTGCAGAAAATTATATGAAATTGTAAAACCGTGGCGTCTCAGATTTAATTTTTTGGCAGCAACAACGAAGCGAAAAACCTTCCACAGAGAAGTTCCAAAAAAGGGCGATTGGTTCTGATTGAACACACTTGGGTTGTTCACGCTTGCCTGGTTATCTGGTTATCTTTTTATATTTTTTATACAGTTTACAACTATAACATATAGTACAGAATAATAATTTTTAACCAGATAACCTGATAACCAAGCAAGTGTGAACAACTCAGCTTAAATCGAATGTCAATAAAACTAAGTTTGTGGTTATATCAAGGCGAAAATTTGAGAACGGTGCGGTGGTAACTCTAAATATAAACAACGAAGCACTGGAAAAAGTTAATACATTCAAGTACCTAAGAATAAAGATCGATGATAAACTGAAAAAATGGATTATATATTTTCAGTTAGACCTCTAGCAATATGTACATCAGTGAAAACCGCTATTAATTCCATACATTAGATTTTGCGTGATGCGATTACACACATTCAGACAGACAGACAGACCAAAATTCTAAAAATTGTTTATTTGGCTTCCGTCGATCTAATATGGGGTTTATTCTTTAATATATATTATGTACGGATATCGGCCTGTTACAATTTTATTATTCTCAAATACTTTCGTTTGATACCCATATGACAACACTTAGATTATCTTATCAATTTAACTGAATTAAATTTTTCAAATAGGTGGCAGCCCGCTTTAAAAATATTTTCGAAAGTAAGCTTTCTTTAGTTTAATATCCGTATTGTAGTATTTCATTTATTTTACCAATTTAAATAAATAAAAAATTGGAAAACTATTTTCGGCAATAAAATTTCTCAACCTCTTTAGTTTGATGCCAATATTGAAATATATCGACACCTTTGCGCAAAAGTATCGTATGTTACAAAAACAAAATTTTACAGGAGTGTTTTTTTATTTTTCACTGCTCTGGCTGGCACCATCAATACTAAATTCTAGATTTGGTGAGATAATTGAGTAAGTTAATTAACCTCAAGATTTTTTCGTGGAAAATTTCATTTTTTCTTTAAAGATAACCTTCTATGTAGAATACAATACTAAAAAATGGCAGCAGAAATCAAAATTCTTTACCCGATAGTAAAAAACATATGAATCACGGTTTCAATGTTTATACAAAATTTAGGAAGTCAACAAAATTTCAACTTTTTAATCTGAATCTTTACAAAATTTTTGGGTATGCAGTTTTCTAGCCCATACAATTTTAGCCTAATGAAGTGCAAGTTTCAACCAGCTAAACAATCGCGCTGATTTTTGATAATCGTTTTTTGGAGACTACTTTTGCGGTTTTTTTATAACAAGTGTAATCTACAAAAAATGACGTTGATGTTTTGAAATTTTGTTGCTAACGGTCTCCCGCATTTTGTTTCATAAGAAATTCATGCTTATATGGAAAAAGCGCAAAATTCCGTCACCAAACAAAAATTCTCCGAAATCAACGGGATTTTTTAGCCGTTTGAAACTTGCACTTCATTAGACTAAAATTGCATACCCAAAAGTTTTCTAAAGAATCGGATTAAAAAGTTGAAATTTTAATGAAAATTTGTGGAATTGTCCTAAATTTTTTAACTGTGATTTGTGTGGTTAAAGCTTGAACAGTATTTTTTATAGAAAAATAACAAAAAAAATTTGCTCGAAAAACATTACGAATATTAAAAAAAAAATCAAGAAGATGTAATTTTTTGAGCCAGGTACTTAGTTTTTCTCTCTGACGTCGGGATTTTTTTAAAAGGACTTTGGAATTAAAAAATATGATTATTTTAAAATTAAAAAAAAAAAAAAATCAATGCAATGTATTATAAAGATAAGAGTATCAAATATAAGAAACAGAATAATTTTTTTGGTGCATAAGGACGAATGGGTACAGAAAATGTCCTTTAAAAATTTTGTCCTTAAAAATCCTTGAAAATTTGCAGTATTTATTTTTGAAAAAAATATTATTTGAGGACTAATATATGTGTACATACGATCACATCATCGAATTTCGTACTGCAAACTTTATTAACTTGAAAAGATAAAATTTATTAAAAGTGCATTTTCAATGCCTATTCGTCCCTGTAAACCAAAAAACTTTATTGTTTTTAAATTCTAAACAATTTTCTCTTCCATTCGGTACCCATATTGTTATTCTACATTGCACTGAATTTTTTAAATCATTTTTTGAATTAATCATATCTTTAAAATTTCAAAGTCCTTTGAAAAAAATCCTGACGTCAGAGTGAATAACTAAAAACGCAGTTTTACTATAATTGGCCCATAGTTTCGTGAGTATATCGATTCTTTTGTGTGTTCTGACATTTTTTTTTGTTTTTGCGGCACAGTGTTGTTCATAGTTTTGAAATATATTTCATGAAAGCAAAAAATAAAAATAGTTGACATCATTTCTTTTTTAAACATCTAGGATATCACTGACCATTGCTAAGGACCCTGAATGACGGCGAAGCTCAAGGCTCTACATATACAGATGCGTGCAACTAATTAGCAACGAAATTCAAAACGATATTGCTTGCAAATTATGTTTATTTATTTATTTATTAATAATTATTTCATTTAAAATATAATTCAATCTATATCAGAAACCGCAATAACAAAAGTTGCAAAGCTTGCACAAATTGCAGAAAAATTAATCAAACTTCAAAAAATTGTCATCAAAATATCAAAATTTTTAATTAGACTATTTAGAAAATTTTCAGGTATGCAGTTTGGAGCCCATTCAATTTTAGTATAATAAAGTGCAAGTTTCAAGTCGCTAAATATTACCGTTGATTTTTTAGATTTTTTTTGTGGAGGGTGTTGCACATTTTCTTCCATATAACACATGATCAAAATTTTTGTTTTACATGGAAAAAAATCCGCAACACCCTCGACAAAAAAAATTATAAAAAATCAACGGTAATTTTTAGCGACTTGAAACTTCCACTTTATTATACTAAAATTGAATGGGCTACAAAACTGCATACCCCAACATTTTCTATATATTCTAATTAAAAATTTTGAAATTTTGATAACGATTTTTTTAAGTTTGATTAATTTTTTTGCAGTCTGTGCAAGCTTTGCAACTTTTGTTATTGTGGTTTTTGTTATAGATTGAATTATATTTTAAATGAAAATTATTAAAAATAAATAAATAAACATAATTTGCAAGCAATATCGTTTTGAATTTCGTTGCTAATTAGTTGCACGCATCTGTATGTTGATGTAATTTTTGAAATGAACGATACAAAATTAGCCGGTATACATATTTTAAAATTTTTAGAATCAGTGGTTGAAATTTTATACTGAAAGGGTTAAGAAAGCTTAAGTTTAAAAGTGTGATACTAAATGCCTTTCACCATAAACGGCGCGAATTTTCTGGGCTATCAAGCCTCTATTAGTACAAGATTAATTGTTGTCTTTCACGAAGTTCTTTAAATAAATCTTCAACTAAATACTGAAGTATATTTACGAATATCACGTTTTATTATACGCTTGAATTTAATTTCTTAATTTTAGTAAGTATTCACCTGAATTTCGGTTACTAATAGTTTTAATAAATTGTCAGTTTAATTTCTTATAAAATTTACCTTTAAGTTTTTGCATCTTAAGCATACATCGAAAATTTGTTTTAGAGAATCTATGTGAAATAATTGCAGAAATGATTATCCGATTTGCTGAGCAACCGAGACCTCTGCCTTTAAATAATTTTTGTAAAACAAATCGGCAAGTACATATCGTTCCCCGCATGCCAAAAGCATGAATGTGTAAAAACTAAAACTTTGGGAAATCAAGTTTGAAGTTTTTTGACGAGACTTACTGCCTAACCAGAATGGTGATTCTGTGGTATATAGCAAGAGCTGTCAAAACTTAAAAAAAGTAAGTGCGCCTGGGCCACACTGTAGAAGTGAAACTTACGTTACTTATCTATCTATACTTACACACATCTGCCTTTGCTTAAGGTTATATTTGTTCGCTTTTTTTCTATCTATGTAAATCCCTACCTCTACCACTGTTCGTTTTATTCTGTTTTTCCATTATCTTCATTTTTATCTTTATACTCTATCGATAACAAAATCGATTATAACTTCCATCAAAATATCGATAACAAAATCGATGACAAAATCGATGACAAATTCGATAAAAATTTCAGTATCAACATCGATAATACCATTGGTAGCTAAATCGATTAGAAAATTGATAAAAATATCGACAACAAAACCGATAAATATCGATAACAAAACCGATAAATATCGATAAAAAATCGATAAATATCGATAACAAAATCGATTTATATCGATAACAGAATCGATAACAAAATTGATAAATATCGCTAACAAAGTCGATAAATATCGATAACAAAATCGATAAGAATCGATAACCAAATCAATAATTATCGATAACAAAATCGATGAATTTCGATAACAAAATGGGTAAATAAATGATCCTAACATGTAGCTGTGCTTCTCATTTACCGCCTCTGACCTTGTTGAAACAACAATCTGGACAAGATCCAATGTATGTCTTCACGTACGGTCGCATCCGAGCAAACCAGAAATCTTTTGCCAAACGCTTCAAGGTCTTGTCGACGCCGAAATGACCTGCTTCGTGATGACATGCTCGTTTTATGCGCCACCTCACGCCTTGAGGAACCACCAGCCTCTTGTCACTACCCATTTTGCGGTAAAGTCGATGTCCTTGAACAACATAATCGTCTCTGATCTGTTTTGCATTCACTCCTTCTTTGCCGTTGATTATGCCTATAATCTGCTTCAGCTTTTCATCTTGTCGTTGCATAGTAGCTACCCAATCTTCGGTAACACTCGTCAATGCACATACTTCATCAGCAACCGTTGTCGGCTCCGTTGGTGGAAGAGTTGGACATCTGCTCAGGCCATCTGCCAATGCGTTCTTCGTTGCCGACCGATGCACACACTCGAAATCAAACTCTTGCAGTTTGAGCCACCATCGAGCTATGCGTGGTAATAACGGAGTCGTTGCCTTTGTAGATGCCACCGCATTACAATCCGTTATCACTGTAAAATGTTTTCCCATCAAATACATTCTATACAGTTGTAGTGCTTCAACTATAGCCAGGACTTGCAATTCATGGCTGGCATAGTTACATTCTGCATCACAGCATTGCCTGCTAAAGTAAAATACCGGTTTCAAATCGTCGTTTTTTTCTCGTTGCATTAACACACCAGACAACCCCTTAGCACTGGCATCTGTGTGTACCTCGTGTGGTTTCGCCGCATCGTACATGACCAAAACAGGTTTAGTCGAAGAATTTAAAAAATATGACAGCATTGCTATTACGGCTTTGTTACGGTTTTGACCTGAGTGTCCAGATTTGGCGATTTTTTTTGGATATTTGCGCGTAAAAATTTAGGAAATCGCCATTGGCGATTTTTCCCCTTCAAATAAATTTTTCCCAATTATTAAAATATACAAAACCTAGTCTTCCACTATAATTTTACAGAAGAGGCTAATGAACTGCATGATAAACTTGACTTAAGAAGCATATTAAAAGACTGTCAAAAATGTTTAATCACCAGGGAACGGATTTTACGGAAATTGCCTTTTTTCTGCTAAAGAGCTAGAGTATATTCGGTTTAGAATGTCCACGATTTAGCTTTCCCTGATTCCATATATACATATTTGATATTGGCTTTTTTTGCCTTTTTAAGATATTTGCCTTTTTTGCGTATTGTACCTTTAAAAAAGGGATTATAGCGAGGAAAAAGCCCTTATTCCTGATAACATAAAAGTTTCAAACGTTCCGTATTTAAAAAATTGGGCACCACTTCCCTGGAGAAAAAAACTATCAATTGACTTGTAGTTAGCTTTTTTGCTTTTTTGTAGTTAGCTACAAAAAGCTAACTTGAAACTAGTTGACAAGCAGGAATAATGAAGGAGATTTTTTTCTTTAAACGCGTTTCTATTTAAATATACTGCACTTCATAAATACTTTTTCGAATTGAGGACAAATAAAAGTAAGATCGAAATTTCATATTATCATTTTGAAGTTATGTCTGACGGAGTTTGAACATGAGACCACCTATAGCAGAATATGCAAACAAATATGAAATGTAATAAAATAAATAAAAATAAAAAATTAAATAAAAATAAAAATAAAAACAAATATTTTCTTTTTCCTATTGCTATTTTATGTCCAAAAGCAGTTAGTTACAAGTTAAATATGTACATTAAATGCAGAGGTAACCACCCTTGACTACATATAATGCAGAGATAATAGATAATAAGTGACTTTTAGCTCCTTCCTAATTAACTTAAAGTTAGGTTATAGTTAGATACATTTCCTGCAGGTTTATATCAACTCACGTCAAGCGCACGATGGATCGATGGATAAATAAATAAGTAACTAGTGAACCCAACGCCAATATTCAATTCAATTTTTTAAACAGGTGAAACCCTATTCAAAAACCTCTAAAAATATTCCTAATGATTAATCTAAACCATTTCTCAGTGATGAGAGGTCTAGCATAGTGTCGGTTTTCATTTCATCAAATTTCAAATCTCCCCGTAACTTCAAAAAATAAAACCTGTGCACGTCCATGAAGAATCCCAGTTCTTTAATTTGACTTCTCATTTTGGAAATACGAAATAACGGTGCAGATGTGATGACAACTCTAATTAAAAATATTATCGGCCTATAGTTTTCTTAAAACTCTTTCGTTTGACACTAATATTTCGATATTCCATTTATGTATCTTTCGTATAAGTAAAACAAATTCGACTTTTCAAACAGCTGGCAACCCCTTTAAAAGTATTTTCAAACTAAGATTTATTGCGTGGCATTGTTATACATATTTCAATTAACTGATGAATTAAGTTGAATTTAATTTTTTTAAGCACATGGCAACTCTCCTAAATACAGTTTAGAAAAATTTATTATTTTCAAACCCATTTCGATTGATACCCATCTTTTGACAATCCATTTAACTTATTAAATAATTTGAGCTTAATTTTTTCAACAAAAAAAAACAAATGTTCAATTTAAAGATTTCTTAACACTCGTTCTTTTGTTAACCATATTTTAAAATTTCATGTAACTTATGTATAATTAAACGAAATATCACTTTCAAAACAGGCGGCAATGACTTTCGAACTAAAATTTCCTTAAATATTTTTCGTCTGACATTGTTATAAATATTTCAAGTAACTGCTGAATTAAGTGGAATTTTATTTTTTAAACACGTGGCAATCCTCCTAAATATAGTTCTTAAATAAAGGATTTTAAACCCATTTCCATTTATAACCATCGGTTAGTAATTCATTTAACTTATTAAATAATTCTAGTTTAGCCCTTTAAACTGGGGCAACCCTCAAATACATCAAAAATGTTCTAAATTGTCAAACTAAGTATTTCTTGAAGCTCCTTCATTTGACATCCATCGTTAATATTTCATATAACTTGGGTATAAAAGAGTTCAATTAGACTTCTGAAATAGGTGGCAACCCTATTCAAAATATTTTCAAACTACTACCTTCTTAAACCTCTTTTGTATGACACCCATATAGCGGTACCCTATTCACTTACCAAATTCCTTTAATTAAAATAGAATTAAACTTTTTTTAACATGTGGCAACCCTGCTATACGTAGTTAAGTTATAAAGCCTTTTCAAAACCATTTCGATTGATACCCATATTTAATAATTGATTTAATTTTTTCATTAATTTGAGCTTAATTTCTTAACAGGTGGCAACTTTTTTCGAAAAAGTAAAACCTTCTTGAACATCCACACCCTAAGCTCTTTAATTTGGTACCTCACTTTTGAAAATCGAACGGGCGGTGCGGATCTGAGGGCATTGATTATTAAATTATATGAATGCAATTTTTTATCAGGTGGCAACTCTTTTAGAAAAAGTAAAACCTTATTGCACATCTACACACCAAGCGCTTTAATTTGACGCCCCATTTTTGAGAATCGAACGAACGGTTCAGATCTTTTACGCTGCACAAAAAATGCCTTCGCGTATTATATATATAAGTGGTCATATGACAAGTAATTTTTAGCAAAAAAAAAAACCGACTTCAACTCTCATATAAAAAAAAATATATATATATACATAGAGATCTCATGATCCGCTGATCGGATCTTAACCAGATTAGTATGGGACCACCTCTGAGACACTACCTTTCCGATTTTTATTTTTTTTTTTTTTTTTATGTATGTTACCGCATAACTTTGCACCACGTCAACCGATTTCAATAATTCTTTTTGCAACGGAAAGGTAGTGTCTCAGAGGTGGTCCCATACTAATTTGGTTTAGATCCGATCATTGGATCATGAAATTTTTTTGCTAAAAATTACTTGTTAGTGCCTTCTTTTGCCTTTCTTGCTACTTCTAGTGCCTTTTCCTGCGTATTTCGCTATTTTATTTTGCCTTTTCCAGCCTATTTCGTTATTTTATTTTGCCTGTTTTATGGGTTTTTGGGTCCTAAAAACCGTTCCCTGTTAATTATCCTGATCGAAGAACTTTTGAAACGATTGCCAACTCAATTAAAAACTTTTAAAAAAGCTTTGATTTTGTCACCAGAAAAGTGAGTGAATCACAAGAGGGCGAGTTTGTGGGACCTGCCAATTCACTATTTGACTTTGAACGAAAGAAAAGCAGCGAAAACTGAATATTTAAATCTTTTAACTTTCACATGGAATAACTTTTCTCAGAACCATTCCATCCGACTCTGAAGAATTTTGTATAATTGCTTACGGAGTAAAAACCGCAACAGGCAATAAAATGTTTGGAAATATAAGTAAATTCATATTATGTATCATCCTTGCCGCACTCACATGCTTTGTTGAGCGCGTTTTTCCGTAATGAATTAAACAAAAACTAAGATTCGAAATGGGATAAGGTTGGAAAGCCTTAATTCAATAGTTCTGTTCCGACAAAAATTACAATAATGCCGATCATAGTTTTAAATGAGGAACCACACACTTGTACGATTTTGCTGCAGCGATTTATTCGGACATTCGCAGTTCTTTTCTATTGGTCGTGCCGAAATCGCAGACTACCGCGTTTTGAGAACGAAAAAGGTCAATAGAAGGATTTTACAATATTAAAACAAAATTGAACGTAAGAAAGCAAAATATCGAGCCCTAACCGCCAAAATAACGTAAGCGACATTTTTTTCAAAATTTTCTTTTGGATGCAGAAATATTCCTAGAGCATTTAGGTGCATTTCTGCATCAAAAGGAAAATTTTGAAAAAAATGTCGCTTACATTATTTTGACGGTTAGGCCTCGATATATTTGAAGCACAGTATACAGTAATCCAGATAGGCAAAACAAAAAATGTAAATATGCTTATTTGACAATTTATTTGAATGTATTGGTTGATATTTTTTCACAGTTGTCGTTTTCTTTAAACCAAATGAAATCCAATTTCAATATTTTCTTACAGTGGAAAATATTTTCGAGTCACATAAAATAAAACATCGAGAAAAACAAAATTTCTAGCAAATCAGGCTTGCAGCGTAAGCGATTATAACCGGACGCAGTTCCTACATAAGTCATATATGGTTCAAAATACAACTTTGAGTGAATAATGGTGGGCTGATTTTGGAAAATGGACCCATAAATTAGGGGGTAAAACAAGTATTACTTAGCTTAAAGGTAGAACTCTCTAATTCTCAAATATACCACTCTTATAGTGGAGACCTATAAAGTTTTTATGAAATATGTACCCAAAGTTATATATCGACGCTCGAACTAATGCAGGAAAGGTTTATGCAGATAAGCAAGGCGGTTTTTCAACGGTATAAAAAGTATATACACATTGTCTTAAATACATATTTATCAAAATATTCAGAATGACGAATTGGTTCAGTCGTGTCTGTTTGCAAACACGCTAACTCGAACAAAATTTAGATATTTTAACGAAAGTCGGTGCCGAAGTTGCCTTTGGTATAATTAAGGTTAGTATTAAATTTTGGCGAAATCTGTCAATAACCACGACCACCTCCCATGTAGTAATCAACAATATTTTTGTTTTATTATTTTTTTTACGAATTTCCCTGTTAAAATTTACATTTCAAATATATCAACAAACATTTGGGGGTACTTTTGCACCAGTCATTGCCTATGGGTTAATGACAAAATAATCCTATACATGCACAATATTTCATGTATTAATTTTCAAATAAGCATGTTGTCAATGGCTGATTTACTGTATACTGTGATTTGATGTAGAAAAGTTAAGAATTTTATTTTTGTTGAAAAATACTTTTTGTTTGTTTATAAATTGACAGTTTTTGCTGCGATAAAATCGCACAGATGTGTGCGTACCTGCGCTTTCGAAGCAGTAACGTCCGTAGCATCAAAAACGGTGCGGATTTGTTGCGATAGAATCGCGTAGGTGTGTGGATGCCTTAATAGTTTCTGCTGCAAAACGTTTCCTATATCAAACAACGTACATATGTCGATTCATAGAAAAAAAGGAACAGTCCAGCGCCTTCGTCTTGGTCTGCAGGCTGTATCGGAGATACAGCCGCTAAATTTAAACGTAGAATACGAGGTATGGTTAAGAGCATATCAAAGTCAAAAACGAAAGCACACACTAAGGAAAAAATATCGATAACAAAAGCGATGATAACATCGATAGCAAAATCGATAAAAACAAATCAATCGATCAAAAATCGATAACTTAATCGATTCCAAAATCAGTCAAAAAATTGACTACAAACTCGATAACAAAATCGATAACAAAATCGATAAAAACATCGACATCCAAAGCGATAACAACATCGATGGCAAAATCGATAAAAATATCGATAATGAAACCGATAAAAATATCGATAACCAAAGCGATAACAATATCGATAGCAAAGTCGATTAAAAATTAACAAAACCGATAAAAACATTGATGACAAAATCGATAAAAATAACGACAAAAAAATCGATAACAATTTCGATAAAAATATCGATAACAACATTGATAAAAATATCGATAACAAGATCGATAACAAAACCGATAAAAGTATCGATAACAAAATCGATAAAAATATCGATCACAAAACCGACAAAATATCGATTATTATATCGATAAGTCCCGAGAATCTCGAGAATTTTTAAAATCCCGAAATAGTTCCCAGATTGAGTCTCTAGGCCTCTATCTATATCCCTTTCTCTACAACTACCTTTATTTTAATCTTTTTTCCTCTATCTTCATCTTTACTTTTATCGGTATTCTCAGCCTCATATTTTTCTTTATATTTATCTTTGTTTTTTATTTTTATGTTTATCGTATTCTTCATATACATATTCCCCTTCACCTTTGCCCTTAAAAAAAGTAAAGTGTTTAAATTTACCTTGGTCTTCATTTTTGCCTCTATCTTTGCGCAACTGTGTTTTTGTTTTTATTTTTACCTTTGCCTTTATCCTTTTCTTTATCTATGTACGTACTCACCTTTACTTTTATTCTTGGATTGGTATTTTTCTAAGTGTTGTTTCACTTCAAAAAGTTTTCGCATATTATGCATACATATGTTCATACATATATGTATGTATGTACATATAGTATAATATATATAGACATATGTACATAGATTACTAAAAAATAGAAACAGATCCACTTTAACTGCAATCAACATATGTACGTATTAGGGATGCCAATCCCGGGATCCCGGTTTTTGACGTCCCGGAAATCCCGGGATTTGTTTATGGATTTTGAAGTACGATTTTTGTAAAATGCCGTTTTGACTTAACTTGAAACTGTACTTTTAAATTGCAGTCTGGGCCTTATGTGAAGAAGATTTCAACGAATTTACTCATAGCGTCGTAGAGAGTTTTAAGGAAAAGTTAGATAATTTTTTAGATCAATCTACTCAAACCTTCCTCAAATCGAAAAACTTATAATTTATCCGACGTGCTGGTAAAAGAAGTTCAAATGGATTATGTATACCTTTTGACAGTTCAGCCTAAAAGTGTTGAGGTCGAAATATGTTTTTCATCAGTAGGTTTTGTATGTAAAAACTGCAGGTCAAGCTTAGAAGACTCCGCTTTGAATGTTTTGCTGCTCTTACGAAAACATTTTAAGTGCAATAATAACAACACTGACAGAAAAGGGATGTGTGTTTTTAACCAGACCCACCTACCAACATGTATTTCGACCCGCTGAATCCGATTCTGAGATCCGTTTGACTCGTACACCCTCAAAAAAAAAGGCAACAGATTCTCCATTCGCCATTTCTTTATAGAGTAGAATAAACATGTTTAGAGAAATTGTTTTTGTATATTTTCTTGTTATGTTTATTTTTTGTTTATCGTTACTTTCAAAACTACCTGGTATTTACATTGTTATTTGTGATGTACACGTTCCTCAATGACATGGTTTTTTAAATACAATTAAGAAGATGTTTTAATTTAAAATTTGTCTGATTTAATAAATATCGCGAGCGTAGAGTGCAAAGTTGCTCAGTATCAATTAAAAAATTATACAGGAGAGGAAAAAACTTCTTATAACCATTTTCTTGAAGTATTTCGCAAAACTTTGAATAGAACATTTTGCCTGTTTAAAGCAAAGCAAAACTCCATACGAATCAGAGGGATTCGATCTTTATTAAAAGATTTCGAACTATTTTGGCCTTATCGAGTTTTCGGAGCTTTTTTTAGCCTTAGCAAATTTTCATTTCATTGAATATAAACGAGAAAACATAAAACAAGGACCTTTACCCTATTCGAAACGATGCAATTTTAATTTATCTAGCAACCTATATCAAAATATGATTCTTCATTAAAAGTGAAGTTAGCATCTTTTCACTCTAAGCTAGCGATATATGAGTTTTACAATCAGTTTATCGTAAATTTGAAATAGTTTTATTTCATGGTACATTTAAATGCTTTCAGATATTAAATTTTTACTCATATTCATAAAATCTATGACTCAATTTGAATCCCGGGATCCCGGGACTACCTAAAAAATATCCCGAAATCCCGGGATCACAATTTTCCTGAAATTTTGGCATCCCTAGTACGTATGTATGTATTTACATATGTACATACGCGCGATTAGGTTATAAATATTGCGCCAACTGTTTATCAAAAGCCGAAATATGTACTAACGCACACATACATACTTTTTGTCTCCTTCCCTCATTTATGCCCATATGTTTGAATCAAATAAACATACTTAGAACAACCAATACTTCCCATATACCTACGGTGACCATCCGTTCTGTTTTTTGCAGGACCGTACTGTTATTTAAAGGTCTGTCCTGCGTAGTTTTTCAAAACAGAAAACCCCCAAAATGTACTGATTTTTTCCAAGTGTCCTGCTTTTGTCCCGCATTTTCTTCGATATTTTATAATTAACTTTTCCTTATAGAAATAAAAGCAGTGTCGATAACTAATTGATAACTACATAAGGGTAAGCTGGTTTTGAAGGTTCAACTAGTCAATGCGTTCTAAATATTGTACGGTTATGGACAATGGATGACGAGAAATTGAAGACCAGCATCAAATATATCGATAACACTGTTCTACAAATTTTGTGGAAATCGCTTAAGAAAAAAAATAGTTTCCAAGCCAATTTTCCTTTGAAACAAGCGCTTTCGTAATTTTTTTGAAAAACGTGTTTTTGGTACATTTCGAGCCTATTCGTCAATATCTCATGAAAAAATTACCCAATCAACATAAGCGACCTACAGTCCTCTTACAAAAATATATTACTTTGCCGATTTCGATGAAAATTGTTAGTGTTACAAGCGACCAAAACGAAAAATTGAAATTTCAATCATTTTCTTTTTACAGTAAATGAAAATCTGATGAGAAATGTAGATGTTACGGAACACAATCTGCACAAAAAATATATATTTTTGAAAAGAGCCCATCAATACCTTTCGAACTGTTGGTCGTTTCATGAGATATTGAGGAATAACTGAAACAGTACTAAAAATACGTTTTTCGAACAAATCTCGAAAACTCTTCTTTGAAACCATGGGTATTTTTTCGTGTTCAACGACCCAAAAATTGCCTAAAAAATTTACTTTACAGAGGTTCATATTTCGTGTAAAGTAATATGTAATATGCCTTATTATAATTTTGTAAATATTCATTACTAAAAGATTAATACCAATGAAGCAAATGTGATTTATGTTTAAAGTTTAAAATTGGATTAATAATTAAGAAATATACACTCTTCCTTATAATAATTAGTGGATACAGTTTTCCTTTTGTTTGTTTAATATTCATTAACTTTTCATAAAAATATAGCATATTCTACGTCTACATCCCCTGCGCATTTTCTCCCATATAAACATTTTGTCAAGCATACTTTGTATGGTAGAAAATCAAAAAAAGGGTGCGCTATTCAAATGACGAGGAATGTATATATGTAGTATATTTTTGTTATTTTTATGCTACGCAATTATATGTAGGTACATTTTTTGAAAAATTGTCCTGCATTTTCAAAATATATTTATGGTCACCGTACATATACCAAACGAAAGGAAAACTCTTGAATCTTTGATTAAAGAAAACAAAAACAAAATCATTCGAGCGGTTTTCGAGCATTTTGGTAATAAAAAATTTTGCAAATTTTTTCAAAATTTTTTTCCCTTAAAATGCTGAATATTTGTTAATAATAATAGATTGGCGCTTACACATATGTTAGTGTTTGGCCGAGCTTCTCCTCCGATTTGTGGCGTGCGCCTTGATGTTGTCACACAAAGCGGAGGGACCTACAGTTTTACGCCGACTCCGAACGGCGATTGTATTTTTATGAGAAGCCGTTTTTCATGGCAGAAATATACTCGGAGGTTTGCCATTGCCTGCCGAGGGACGACCGCTGTTAAGAAAAAACCTTTTTTCTATATTTTTTTGCGATGTTGCTTTGACCAGGGCTTGAACCCAGGCGCTGCGGAGTGGAAGCGCGCACTGCTTACCCCTACACCACAGCGGCCGACGAATGAATATTTGTGGAATTTGTGGAAAATCTGTACACGATAATATTTCTATAGCTCCAAAGAATCTATATCCCGATAATTAAGGTTATATTTGCAAATCATAAGCTGCTGGAGCATTTTAAAGGCTCAAAATAGACCCTAAAATAGGGCAATATTTACCGTTCTTTTTACGACAGAAACCGAATTGGTTACTTACAAACATAAATCTGTCGATAGGTCTGATTTTATCTTTGAAACGCCACACTTTTCTTTGAAATCACTTCATTAGTTCTCGTGTAATAAGCGTTTTCGTGAAGCTCTAAAACTTACAACTACAACATTTCAGCATAGCCTCCATATCGAAACGTAAGACGTATTCTACGTCACAAAATATTCTCATGAATTGATAACCTCCTCCTTTTTTTGAAGTCGGTTAAAAAACGATATCCATATGTTTTTGAATTTTTAGAGTGTATTAATATTTTAACTAATGCCTTCTTAACGGCAGTAGAGCGCGCACTTCCAAATAAAAATGTTGGACATCACTGAACTAGATCGTTACCTAAACCTGGAATAACGTACAAAAACAGTTGTATAGCAATGAAAGTATGCGGTTGCTGAACACCCATCAATCGCCAAAAAAATATTTCTCCAACCTTGGAGAAATTCATAGTTCTCAAGTTGATATCCAACACCATATTCTCCAACTCATCTCTAACCGACGCGCGGATACTTAAAAAGTGATAGAGAAACGAATTTGTAATTATCAAGAGAAAAACTAAAGCTATATAAAGAGGAAAATTACCAACAAAAAGTAAA
>NW_023458557.1:33292115-33297844 GCF_013731165.1 Rhagoletis pomonella | reverse complement strand
TTTTTAATTTGTTTGAGCAAAATCGGACTAGTGGTTCTCGAGTTATGTCAAAAAAAAGACCACCAAAGGTGACAATTTCCCCGATATGATAGTTACTAACTTCAAATCGATATATCTCGATTTCTAGACGTGACCCAGCGAAACGCCGGGACACGTATAATTTTTTTAAATTTGTTTGAGCAAAATCGGACTAATGGTTCTCGAGTTATGTCAAAAAAAAGACCACCAAAGGTGACAATTTCCCCTATATGATAGTTACTAACTTCAAATCGATATATCTCGATTCCTAGACGTGACCCAGCGAAACGCCGGGCCACGTATAACTTGTTTTTGACCGATATAAAATTTCCCGTTGGTTTCATCCCATCCCGATTTTGACTGTCGCATAGTGTAATTAACTACCAGGGAGTAGCATTTTCCCCGAATTTCAAACTTCGAAAGAGCTGTTTGACAGTTTTTTGATAGCTCAACTCCGCCATTTAAATTTAAAAATTCTCAGGGAATTTTTATTCATGATAGGAGGAAAGGGAAAATAGAGACAACTCCCAGGGAGTTTCTGTTTAGAGTCGGCCCTTATAACTTTTCTATTAACAAATCGATTTGCAAAAGATTTGGATCTATATACTTTGAAATTAAATAAACATAAAAATAAGAACAAAAAGTTTGCAGCTTTTAGGTGTAATTCACAGTGGAATATCGATGCGACTTAAAATTGTGTCCGATTTCACCCATAAATTTGCAGAGAACTCTTAAACTGATAATTTGATTGCAAAACATGGTATATCAAGTCCATAGGGATTTCGAAGATCTTGCGATGTGAGAATCAGAACCGGATATTTTTGGAAAAAATTGAAAATGCTGTTTTCTCAATTTGGAATAAAAACGATAACTTCGCGAATTCTTAAAACCTATCCTACTATTTTTATATTTGATCTCATATTCGGATTCTGTGAGTTATTTTACATAGCAAATGACTATAAAATCCACGATTTTCAACTATTTTGTTAACAACTTTTTTCCCTGAACGCATGTTTTTTTTTTTAATTTTGAAATGCAACGCGCAAGTACTTAGAGTTATCATATTCGAATAAAATGTTGCGCAGCTTATTTTTAGACCAAAAGAAATAACGAACGGTCTAATACACACATATAAATTGAATACCGAATGTTTGCTTAAATTGCTTAACTTCGACAATTTTTATACAATTGCATTAGGTGAGGTACCAATTTATTCGAAAATAAATGTTATTTTAGGTAAAAACTACAAACTTTAATAGAAATTTTTGAAATCAGCAATGTCCAGGTGAAAAAATAAGAAAAATATGGGCTTATTAAAGTTTAAGCGATGAAAACTTCCAACAAGCTTAGTCTAAAGCATAAACAGATGGCAGCGTTGATCCGGATATTATCTGCAGTTGATCCGGATTAAGTCCGAGTTAATCAGGATCAACGCTGCCGTCTGTTTAAGCTTTAACAATATATTGTTATACACCATTTTAAAAGTCTATAAATCCCCTTTTCAAAACATGTTCGGTTTTTATCGGATGAAAAATAGTCAAACTGTTAATAGATAAGCGCATCAAGTACGAACATAACGATTTTTTGTAAAAAATTTATGGTTCAGAAACTATACGGAATTTATTTTCATGTTGTACTCGACCATAGCTACAACCTACACTAGGTTTTGTTTGGGCATATTTCATTACTTTTTTGTGTAGCAACGTGTTGTAATAAACAACTTACCTGAAGTTGGGCCAGTTGATTCATGCTTTGAATTTTGGTCAATTCTAGCATTTCTTGCATAAACAGCAAACCCATTTCCCCATCTTCGGGACTCTTCGCCTGTCAAAAGAAACATTAATAAATTGAATAAGTATAAAATATGTAGAATATCCTTGCAACTTCAGATTAGTGTGACCGTCTAAATTAAATTCATATACTTATAAAATACATTCATATGCACATACCAAGATGTCTTAATTGCTAATCAGCAAATATCAAAAGGAGCCCTTGAAAAGTCTTTTGTTCTTTAAAAAACTTATTTTATACCTTTCATGAACATGAAATGGTATCACTTTGGCACGATGTTTGTAAGTACCAGAAGAAGAATATATAAATATATAGACCCATGAAAATGTATGCCAATAAGGCAAAACGCTGAACGTTAACATAATAACGTTGAACGTTTATCCATATTCATGTTTGTCTGTCCGTCTGTCTGTCGGGTTGAACGCAATCTAGTCCCCAGTTTTAGAGATATCCGACTGAAATTCGGTAAAAGAGTGTATTTTTATAATGTATTAATCATTTGTCGGAACCCGCAAAATGGGACCACTATGACATATAGTTTCCATTAGGGTGTCCCTTATATGGCCAAGTTTAAAAAAAAATTACCGAATACTTCGGGAATTGGCTTCAATTGCTTCCTTTTATAAAGATGAACTCGACTGTAAGGTTTCAGCTTATTTAGAGAATTTTCAGGTGTGCTACAAACACTTATAAGATTATGAAAAACGAGAGACGAATTAATTTTTTGTCAGTTTGTTATTATGTTAACGTGAAATTAAATCCAAATCATTAAAACATTTTGGCAGTATTTTTGTTTGAAAACCCATTTAAATTGTTTATTTTTAAATCTGCAAGGTCCCCTTTTGCTATTAATAAATGTTTTATATTGGATGGCTGGCTTTTTTTGCGTTCTGCTCATTCTTTAAGCCATTTGTCTCCTTATCTGAATTGACAAATTTTTATCAGATCAGAAAGACAAAGAGCAGATAATTTCTCATTGAGATACCATAATTGCCCTTAAAATTTTTTGAGTCCCATATACTTGAGATACATTTTTGTAAGTATCTTCATATTACAAAATTTCTCGCAAGAAATTTAACAAATGTTGAGGGGCGGGGGGTGAAATAACACAAGCGACAATAACGAACACTTGTTATTTCCCAATTGAATGTGAAATAACTGTATGCTTTATTTCATTTCTCGTTGAGCAATAAGACCAACTTTTAACCCTAACAACTGAGTAATAAAGCAAAAGCACTAGCACATAGGTAGTCACCCAGTTACATTTGACAAAAAATAGTAGTACATGAACAAGTTAAATGGACGAATTTGTAAGTCTACAATTTTGAAAGTGTCCAGCGTCGCGGCGGTCCGCGCAAATTTGTTGACGGAGACCGTTTCGATTGTTATTTTCGTGGGTTTAAATAATACAATTTTATAAAAAAATTAAGTAAAATATACTGTGCATGATTGTAAAAGTCATCATAAATGAATTTTCTCGATTTCTGTGTTTTCGTGAGCGGCAATACGGACAATACGAAAAATTGGCTCAAATAATGGAAACCAAAAGGGATATTATGCGGGGTTTTCAAAGAGGAAGTCCAGTTGTTTTTGTTTTCATTATCTATAAATAAGACTGTGCAATGCACTTAATACAATTTGAATACAATGAATTTATATAAAATTACTGGACGTATGTACATACACACATACATAAAAAGTGGCGTTACATAAAAGATGTTTTTATTATTGCACTCGTTTTTACTAACTTTTTAAAAACACTGGCTTTCAGCGGTGAGTAATGCAGTTCAAGATGAATTTCTAAAGATTATTCACTCAGCCGAAAAGGATCAAACATGTCCCTAAATCTCCGCCTTTCAACTTCCGCATCAGCAATCTGGGACTCGTTCTCCTCTTCAAGCAATAACGCCGCGGCTATAGATTTCATTCTTATAATTATGTTTCGGTGACATGGTGTGAAATAAAGTCAATTGACATTATTACCCTTTTAAAAGCGAAATAAAATCCATTGACACTATTGCTCTTTCAAACATTAAATTTGCTTACCTTCGCGGCGGCCAGCGTCCGCGCACCACACCACATCACGCTACGCCGCGGCCCCCCTTCCCCCTCTCCCGACGTGCTGTAACGCAGGTAGATTTATTTTTTGTATACGTTGAAATAAAATTTTTATATATTTTACATATCAAGGGCTTATATTCAATAATACCCTCTATCTGCACACTTTGATCCTGATATAAAAATCCACCTAAGATTTAACTGTCATCGGTGATATTAATGCTACCTTATATAACGCTTGACAGAAGAATTTACACTATTATAAATTGGAAATCAGAAGTGATACATCAGTGATGACAGGTAATAAGTCCCAGATGGTTTCTAAAATCACAAATTAGTTTTTGTGCAAATTGCAGATAGAGGGTTTTAGTGAATTTAAGCCCTCGATATTTCACATTTTTATATTTGTAAGTTATTGGAAGATTTATGCTGTGTTTTGGCAACAACTTATCTACAGTAAAAAAGCATATAATTTGTGTTTCAAAAGTGTGTGAAAACCAAAAACCAATCAATTAACTTATATGATTTCGGTTCCGATATTAAATAATAAATAATTGTTTATACCCGCATTTTGGCACACTGGCTTTAGCTTCATAAGCTGCTATAGTTTGGTGGCAAATATTTCTTTTGTTTTGTTTCGATTTCACACATTCCTAGGTAACCAGCTGATCTCGAAGATGTTTTCGCTCCTGCTCTTCTTCTTTCGATTCGATCGTATTTCAGAATACCAAATTACGATTGTAGCGGAGCAAGGGTTGCCAGATTTTAAAACGGAGAAAGTACATTTATATTTTCGATGGAAAAAAGCAGTACATGACATAAGAAAGGAGTACAATTTTTTTTTAGTTTTTTGTGTAATTTATTGTTCCAAATTACCATTAAATAGGTACAAACAAACAAAGATATCTTAGAAATCTTTTTCAAAGCAACAATAAATGTGAAAAATAAATACAGTCAGTCAATAAAGTTTAGGTACAGCGAATTTTTTACAATACGGGCAACTATTTTTTAAAAATTTTATTTTTCGATAATTTCTTAAAAAAATATGGTAAATTCTACAACAAAAATCTCAAAAATCAGGGTTCCGAACCTTGTGCAAAATTAAAGAAAATTCCGCAAAATTTTATTCAAATATTGCAATTTTTATTTACGCTCTCTAGAAAGAAGTTGGGTATGCAGTTTTTTAGCCCATTCAATTTTAGTATAACAAAGTGCAAGTTTGTGGTAGCTAGGACTTACCATTGATTTTTAGGATTTTTTTTGTTGAAGGTGTCGCTCATTTTCTCCATATAAAATAATGTTTGATAATTTTTTTATATGGAAAAAATGTGCGACACCTTCAACAAAAAAATTTCCCAAAACTCAATGGTAAGTCCTAGCTTTACTTGCACTTTATTATACTAAAATTGAATGGGCTAAAAAACTGCATACTCAAATTTTTTCTAGAGAGCATAAATAAAAAGTGCAATATTTGAATGAAATTTTGCAGAATTTTCTTTAATTTTGCACAAGGTTAGGAACTTTTCTTTTTGAGGTTTTTGTTGTAGAATTAACCATATTTTTATAAAAAATTTGCAAAAAATAAAATATTTAAAAAATAGTTGCCCGTATTGTAAAATATTCGCTGTACCTAAACTTTATTGACTGACTGTAACTATATGGGTTGGCTTTCCAATAGGGTTGGTTGTTAAAGAGATGGAGATCGAAGGGGGAGTGAACGTGGCACCTTTTCCGACCTTTTTGGAGAGGGCATGAGCCGCCATTGACAAAAATGTTACTCCCAATCACCTAGGGCCCCTATGGTTCCCTAAGGACCCCTTTAGAAAAATTTCCAGAAGTCACAATTTTCACTTGCGTTTTTT
>NW_023458557.1:33282009-33292105 GCF_013731165.1 Rhagoletis pomonella | reverse complement strand
TCCTTCTGTCCTTTGTTGGAAATAAAGCAAAACTCAGATTTTGGTATCATTTCCCATTTAAAAGTGAAATAAAGCAAATTTTGCATTAATGCCGGTTGTGTTATAATTTTATACCCATTGTCTAATTTAATTTTGTAATTTCCAGTTACTAATTTATTAATAAATTCAGTCTGAAATATGCCCTTTTTTGTGGATTTCGGAGTGAAATCTACGCATAAATACTGTGGATGGCGTAGCTGGAGTTATATGTACAAGAAATGTGCGCCCACGCAGAAAGAAGTTCTGCGCAAAAATACTGTGGTCCGCTTAGCCGGAGTTAATATTTAAACGTATTTCGTGACTTTTATTAAATATATTGATAGAATTGATGAACACTTTGCGGATCAGCTATCTGCGTAAGTGATTTCAACACCTGTGCCCGTACAGTGTTTCTTGCACAGTCCAATACCAGTTTATTTGGTCCGGAACACTAATTTGTGTAATTAATTAACGCACGAGCCACAGGATCATTAGAATGTATGCCAAACGTTTGTTGCAGTTACCGCACGTTGCAAATATTGTCGCACTAAACCCTCCTTGTTGTCCTGAGGCACCTACTTGAATTTATGCACTAAGTAGTTTTTGTGCTGGGTAATTACAAATGGTTTAAGTAAATGAACAACACTTCACCTCCTAACCGTACGGTTTATACACAATAACGCCGAGGAACGCCTCCTCAATCGGTTCCACCTTCTATGAAATATATCTGTGGACGTTTGACAAAACAACTTAAGTCTGTCTTTCACGGACAAACCAAATAGCATATGTGCACAAAACCTATTTTACCGTCAAAGAAAAAAATGTTAGAATTCGAAAGAAATATTAAATTATTTTATCGCTATTCACAACCTTTTAAATGTGTCTATTTTTAATAACTGAATGCTTTCCTTTAAATAAAATGTATTGCTCTGACGGTAAAAAACAAACTTTGCCGACATATGCCATTTAGTTTGTCTATCAAATATAGACTTAAGTTGTTTTGTCAAATGTCCACAAATATAAACATAGTTTTAAACGTAGTTTTCTAAGAACATGGTGTACCTACCAGGAATCAATTAGCTGACTAATATTTCTGTGTCCATTTTTAATTCCGCGATAACATAAAATTTTGGTTGAATTAACTATGTATGTATATTATTTTGTATCAAAACCCACACAACTGAGCACATGTTCCTAACCTAACTTAAAACTTGTTTACAAATATTGGACATTTTGACAGTTTATTCTCACTGTTCCCAGTTGTCAATTCTGACATGACGTCACGCCAAAATTACTCTCACGAATTGTGCTGCAATGGGCGCAGTCTTGTATTCTATAATTCTTGGTTTCACACCCCCCCAGCGCCCGCTAACCACGCGGCATCTTAAGCACACAGAGGGGGTCGGATATGGGGTACGCCCAACGGATCGCGCGCCCTGTATACTGAGACCGTGTCAAAACCAATCACGCAGTATCTTTTGCTCCTCCCAGCCACCGTGTACCGCTTATTGCATCCCGTGCTGACTTAATGACTTCTGCTACCGCATTCACAGTGGATTTCCCTTTCCTAAACCCAAATTGGTTTGCCGATATCCCCTCTCTTGGACTTCCCGGTCGAGACGCTTAGCTATTATATGCTCCAAGATTTTACCTGCTGTGTCTAGCTAAATAGGCCGAAACGAAGGGATCATCCCGAATTTTACCCGACTCAACATAGGTACATCTATAAAAGCGTCCATACACATGTACATTAGGGTGGTCCCTAAATCTAGGGAGCAAATTTTTACATCAGATTTCCTAAGCCTCAACCCCTACCTCGATGCTACTATAGTCGAAGATATCACATATAAATTTTGGTCCCCATTGGAGACGGTTAAGGCGTGTCGCACAGGGCGCAAAGTTCAGATTCCTCTACGGAGACTCAAAAAATTTGAATTAATTTTTTTTTATCTAATACCCAAAATCGATACTACCATAATCGAAGACATCACATATTAATTTTGGTCCCAATTGGAGTCGATTAAGGCGTGTCGCAAAGGGTCCAGATGCCTCCAAGAATTCAAAAAATTGAAAATGTTTTTTTCATTTTATGTCCAAAATCGATACTACTAAAGTCGAGGATATCACATATAAATTTTAGTCCCGATTGAAGTCGGCTAAGTCGTCATCATAGGGATATCTGAACCCCTGTCCGACAAGCCTTAACCGACTTCAATCGGGACCAAAATTTAAATGTGATATCTTCGGCAATGATACCATTGATTTTGGGTATTAGACGAAAAAAAAAATTATTTTAATTTTAGGAGTGTCCATAGAAGAATATGAACTTTGCCCCCTATGCGACACGTCTTAACCGTCGCCAACGGGGACCAAAATTTTTATGTGATATCTTCGACTATAGTAGCATCGACGTAAGGGTTGAGGCTTAGGAAATCGGATGTAAAAATTTGCTCCCAACATTTAAGGACCACCCTAATTTACATATGTATGAACGCTTTAATACATGTACCCATGTTGAGGTAAACCTCTGGATGATCCCTCAAGTATTCGGCCTGTTTATCTGCTAGACACAGCAGGTCTCGACAGGGAAGTGCAAGAGAAAGGGGGAATATCGGCAAACCTATTCGGGTCTAGGAAAGAGGAATACACTGTGAATGCGGTAGCAGAAGTCATTAAGTTAGCACGGGATGCAATAAGCGGCATACGGTGGCTGGGAGGAGCAAAAGATACTGCATGATTGGTTTTGACACGGTCTCAGTATACAGGGCGCGCGATCCGTTGGGCCTACCCCATATCCGACCACCCCTGTCTGCTTAGCGGTACACGGTGGATGGGAGGAGCAAAGAGTACCGCGTGATTGTTACTTTAGACGTAAGGAACTAAGCTAAAATACTGGGTAGACTGGAGAGTATTGGAATTTCTTATTATCACTTGGAATTTCTTATTTCACTTTGACTGTGACTGCAGAATAGTTCGGTCGTGTTTTCTATCGCTCTGTGTTTATTTTCATTTATCTCGCAATAATGTCTTTATGTACTAATTGTTCTGCCCATTGTGGGCTGAAAGATAAAATCTTAAACGCGATTTCGGATTTGGAAAAATTAAAAAGCATTTTTATCGCATTAATTGAACCAGCAAATGATAATTCTATTTCGCCGGCTCCTGCTACTAGTGGAAACAAAATAACGACGCGTTCGCGAGCAAAAGCTAGTGATAGTGTCGTTACTCAGCCTGGTAAATTGCCAAAGCGCGCTTTCACTGCGCCATCTAATGATGCTGTTGCTGACTCTAATACCGTGGCAGTACGAAAAAGTTCTGAAATGCATTGTGTTTCTGATGCGCCGGGTATAAATACTGGTTATACCGCTCTTGATGTAGTTGATACTAATACCGGTTTTCAACTACTCCTAGTAGTAATACCGGTTTTTCTGCTGCTGTTGCTTTTACTCGCTCGCCAACTACTCCTGGTAATAACATGGGTTTTTCTGCTTCATCTCTTTCGCCTGCTTGTACTTCTGCCTGTTCACCAACTGCTGGCCCCGCTAACGCTGTGCCTACGTATGCTGCTGCTGCGGCTTTGGCGAACAATGCTAGGTTGAGCAATGCACAAGCGAAAAACGCAACTAACAATGCGCAAGCAAATAATGCACAGTGGTCCGCTATGGATAAAAAGCGTACTCATAAGAGACATAGGCGGTGTGTATTTGGGTCAAATGAGAACTCGGAGCTGGGAGTTGTGGTTCGCCGCAAATGGCTGCACTTATCATCGTTTTTGCCTACTGTAAGGACTGATGACATCATTGGCTATGTGGCTAAATATGCAGCTATCGATAAGAAGACAATTGTATGCTATAAACTGGTCAAGAAGGATTCTGATTTGGAAACTATTAAGCACATTAATTTCAGCTTGGAGTTTCAGAATCTGACTACTCAAAAATTCTGTCATCGGATATTTAGCCCTCCAACTTTGCTGTCCGGCCTTTTGATTTTTTTCAAAAACATTCCCAGCCGCAGCCCAAGAAGTAAAAAGTCATTCTACCTCTGGTGATCGGAAAATAAGTATCTATCACCAAAATACTTCGGGACTCAGGAAAAAATCCGAATCTGTCTACATTGTCAGCTCACAATTGGATTATGGCTGCTTCGTTCTGACAGAAACCTGGCTGAATGCTAACTTTTTCGATGCGGAGTTCTTTAATCCAGCTCTCTTTGACGTTTTTCGCAGACAGAGATTTTGCTAAAACTGGTGTTAGTAGGGGTGGTGGTGTACTGATAGCAGCTTAACGGGGAGTCAGCCAACTCCATCTCCGAAGCTGTTAATCTTTTTGCTGATTTTTTTTCTTCCAACTTTATTTCAGGTAATTCTGATAATGATTTTATTCCTGAAGATCTTTTGTCAAATTAAGATACTCCCATTAACTTCGGGAAATTAAAGTTGGCAGACGAGGATGTAGCTAATGGCATTAACCAGCTTAAACTATCCACTAACACTGATGTAGATGGCCTCTCGGTTATTTTATTTAAAAGTTGTCCTTCACTAATTGCGCCTTTGAGGCATATTTTTAACATGTCTATCTGCCGGAGTTTTCCTCGATGACTGGAAATTGACTTTTATTACGCCAATTCTTAAAAGTGGTAATAAAAATTATATTGAGAATTATAGGCCGATTTCTAAGCTTACCACTGTCTCAAAACTATTTGAGTCCATAGTTAAAGATAAAATTTACTTTGCTGTTAAACATTTATTATGTCCCAACCAACATGGGTTCGTGCCGGGCAGATCCACGTTAACCAATTCAGCTGCTTTTACAGAGGACTGTTTGGAAACCTTTCAAAAGGGATTCTAAATTGACGCTATATATACCGATTTCTCTAAGACTTTTGACAGGGTGCCTCATCGAATATTGATAGCTAAACTTGAAGGCCTGGGCTTTCATTCAGAGTTTCTGAAGTGGATCACATCCTATCTGTATAACAGACGCTGTGTTGTTCGTTTTGATAATGTATCGTCTTATTCTTTTGTCTCCTCCTCTGGTGTTCCCCAGGGTAGTGTCTTAGGTCCGTTATTATTTGTTATCTTTATTAATGATATATCTTCCTGTTTCTCAAAGTGTAAGTTTCGTCTTTATGCGGATGACCTGAAGATATACTATGAAATTAAAAATATAGAAGACTCATTGATTCTCCAGGGTGAGCTTGATAATTTGTACTGTTGGTGTGCGCGTAATCGTTTGTCCCTCAATATTGTTAAATGTCATTATACCTATTTTGCAAAAGTGATTAGTATTGTTCCAACCTCTTACTGTTTTTCGAATGACCCGGTAAAATCAATTACTGATTTTAAAGACTTGGGGGTTTATTTTGACTCCAAGCTCTCCTTCACCACCCACATAAACTTTATTGTTTCTAATCATTCGCGATGTTGGCCTTTATTCGTCGCAACTGCTCGTCATTTTCCGATCCTTATACCTCAAATTGTTGTATTCGTCTTTAGTTCGGTCGAGGTTAGAATACGCTGTATTTGTTTGGAGACAGTTCATGTGAACAGATTGGAGTCTGTTCAGAGGGCTTTTATACGCTTTGCTTTGCGTCCGTTGTAATTTGTAGACCCTATTCCGTCCTATCGTTCCCGTTGTTTGTTAATAAATCTCATGTCCTTAGAGTCCAGGCGTACTTTGTTATCGATGAGCTTTGTCTTTGACATAATTGTAGGCTCTATAGATTGCTCGCACCTCCTTATGAAAATTCGTTTTAATGTCCCCTCACGTATTCTTCGTTGTAATGAATTGTTTTTTGTGGGTGTTGTTAAAACTGTTTATGGTATGAATGCTCCTTTAAGGAGGACTCTCTCCCAATTTAATGCTTATTCTTCATCTTTAGACTTCAATTTTTCTTACTCAAAGTTTACTTTTAAGAATTTACTCATAAGGCACTTGTCATAAGGGTTTCCCTTATTCTATGTATATATTTGTTATATAGTCTGTAAGCGTCCTGTTTGTTGATAATAATAATAAATAAATAAATAAATAAATCTTCGAAGACTAATACGAAGATATTACCATTCGCGAGTGCTGTGGTACGAAACGGAAGAAGGCCTGCAACGGGCTGAGATATCAGGTGGCGTTCCAAGAGGATCCGTACTTGGCCCTTTGCTATGGAACATTATGTATGATGGAGTTCTTCATACCGAAATCGCGCGCACTGCGACTTCTGTGGAAGTGGCGTGGAAGAAGACGTCCGCCATGTATTATTTCAGTGTCCTCGATTCCATCGGCAGATGAACCAACTGAAACTAGCTGGTGGAGAGGTGATTACGCCACAACACATGGGCATCAACCAGCGACACACTAACTTCAATTTTGAAGGAACTGAGAGACAGCGGCGTATCACCCGTAATTAAGTCAACTCTTTGCATAGACGCGGCTGGATGTTCGCCAACCAAAGCGTAGGCGCGGACTGGAACCTAGGCCGTTCCAGCCGCTCGAGCAGTGCGGCTTAGAAACTTGTGCTTTCAGATCGCTACTTGAAAATGAAATTTACCAATTAAAGCGTAAGCCCGGACTGGAGCCTAAGCCGTTCCAGCCGCCCAGGTGGCGTCTCGAATATTTCAATCGAAGAATAGGCGCGGACTGGAACCTAGGCCGTTCCAGTCGCCAATAAAGAGCAGTTTCGAATTTCGAGCTCAACGCAATACCAGCGTCAAAAAGCAGGCATACTGTTTATTAAAGCAAAAATAATAAATTGTATATGAGCCATTCTTTTTTAAATCGGACGGATTTCGTAAAAAAATTATGTCATGTCTGCGATTCGCTTCAAATTTTTTTTGTGGGTTCTATACATGAAATAAGCTAACATGTGTTCGAGGAATTTTTCTCTTCTCTTTTCGGACATATGATCTGTCACAGTTTGCTTTTTTTTGTGATTCTAACTAATCATGAACTTCTTCAAATCGTTATATCTCGGGTTCTGCCCATCGTAGAGACTTCATCTTAACGTCATTCTTTATCGAAAAAAGAAGACACCTATTTTTTTATTTCGTCATATTCGAAAATCTCTAGGAAATAAATCCCGAAATTTCGAACTCACGGAGAAGTATCTTTTTCCGATTGTTTGCAGTTAATAAACTATTTGTAGGAGAAAATCAGTTAAAGTATCAGAATGTGCGTATTACCTCGGCTTTCCACGAGAGTGTGAGATAGATTAAAATAAAAAGTTTATACTAAAGTTCATGATTCAATAATACAAGGTTCGATAAACTGACAGTTGTCTCTCTCGCACCGCTCCCTTAACAGTGAAACCGTGTTGCTTCTTTACAAATTTACATGGAAACAGTGTAGCTTTGGTGTGAAATAGAAGTATAAGCATATATATATGAAGCATATTTAACTGATGAAAACATAAACTGTTAGATTAGATGTTTACATCAATCTCATAGTAATCTTATTTTAATTTTGAGTCATTTTGCAGTTTTTATACAGATAAGTAGCACATAAATTACGTAATTCACGTAGATATATCAATATTACGTTCAACACTTCGTTTAAAATGCCAGATTTCCTGCAAATACAATAGAATTTACAAAAGGAATATCACTACTAATTGCCTACTTTGCGTACTTTTCTACTACCATTTTCGCACCAAGAGATTTCATTCTTCCCCTTTCCCCGTCCTTCGTCAATGCAACCTTTTGTAAGGGATCAAACCGCTGCTGTCAATATTTATCTAACCTTGTATTATTGAATCATGACTAAAGTTTATGTATGCAGGTATGAAAAAACTCGTAACTTCTACAGTTTTGGTGTTTCCATTCCCAAATTTTTACAGCGTACGCCATAAAGTTTGACAACTATTCAGGTTGAAAAAAATAAAAATCAAACATGATGAAGTTAATAAAAAATAAATAAAAAATTCAATTTTATAATGCACACATTTTTTATTTTAATCTATGATAGCTTAACTGATTTTCTCCGACAAATAGTTTATTAACTGCAAACAATTGAAAAAAGATACTTCTCCGTGAGTTAAAAATTTCCGGAATTTTTTTCGAGATTCTCGAATATCATGACCAAATAAAATAATAGATGCCTACTTTTTTTAGATAAAGAATGTAAAAAAATATATTTCACCCCAAAAAAGTATTGAGGTGTAAATATTGTATGGAATGACCCATATATAAGATGGTCAATATTGTCCTAAAGCTAACTTAGCTATTAACAGTTGAACTTTTTAAACTTGATTTGCATAGTGAAGACCAGTAAATTAGGGATTTAAAATTATACCATCGTAATACTTGTTTAATTCTCTATAAAAAACGTGGTTCAAAACAGGATCAGTCCAGCGCCTTCGTCTTGACCTGCAGGCTGTGTCGGAGTCACAGCCGCTAAACTTAAACGTAGAATACGTGATATTATTTAGATCACATTCAAGTTAAAAACGGAACATGAAATATTCGTTTTGATTGTATTGAATTTAATAAATCAATATGAATTGCAAAATATTAATACTTAGCAATAGAGAAGCAGATCCACATGAACTTTAATCATATGTACCATCAGCTTATAAATAGATATATGCCATGACGTGTATCATTATTTCGATTCATTTTTATTTCCTTTCATACTGCAGAAATTTGTATTACTTTTTATATTACCCTAGGTCCCCGTATTAGTATTCTTCTTCGACTTCATGCTCGTCTTCGCATCTTATCTTCGTCTTCGGATTTGTGCATAAGTTAATTAACTGTGCATAGCTAAGACTTCTGAAACAGTGGAAACTTCCTAAATATAGTTAAGAAATAAACAAATCTCTAGCGTCTGATATTGTGATACTTACATAAATATTTCACGTGCCTGATGAATTAAGTCAAATTTGATTTTTTAAATACGTTACAACGCTCCTAAATACAGTTCAGAAATAAAGCCTTTTTAAACCCATTTCATTTGATACCCATATTTTTAATAATTGATTTAACTTACTAAATAATTTGAGTTTACGTTTTTACCAGGTGGCAACCCTCTTTAATAATCTAAATATTTAAACTATGGATATCTTGCCACCTTCTATTCACGTAATATTTGAATATTTTATTTAACTCAGGCATACTTTATTTAAATTCAAATTTTGAAACAGGTGAAAACCCTATTCAAAATATTTTCAAAACCATTTCGATCGATACTCATAGTGTAGTAACTGATTTAACTTAAAAATAATTTGAACTTAATTTTTTTATCAGGTGGCAACTCTTTTTGAAAAAATAAGAAGCTATTGCACATCTACAGGCCAAGCCCTTTAATTTCCCTCCAGTACTGCTGGAGTCATTCGCTACTTTTGAACCGCTACTGAACCGACTCCTAGGTAAGTAGCTACTCTATTAACCCATGGTAGTGCAGAGTCAAACTAGTCGTAAGCAGAATAGCGAACAACTACGACAGAGGGCGCCCATAAACCACGCAAGTGACTACTTTAGTAACTCCCGGCAGTGCAGAGAGAGCCGATGGTGACTACCGCTTAGGACATTGGCTTGTAAAAGTAATTGATGAAATACACTGCAAGTAGTCGGTCGGTAATTGACGAAGTTTACCAGGTAGCTACCGATTCATCAGTCCTGTAGTCGATACCCCATGCTTGAGGGTACATATGGATGTACAATGTACATATCTATAATATGTATGTATGAATTAAGATATTTTGACCGATTTTGTCTTTTTTATTTAACGTTCATTATTTTTTTTATAAAAGTCTAGCTGGTATACAACAAACATCATATAAATTCAGATTTCAAACTTTGTACAACAACTAGAAAAATTCTGCTTATTTTCACCAAAATTTCAAACTTTTTAACCAGAATTTGTAGACCATTTCATTCTTGTATAATGAATTGCAAGTGTCAAGCTGCTATAAAATCCCGTTAATTTTTGACAATTTTTTTTGCTGGTGTTCTCCATATAAAAGAAAATTGTCGCACATACTTTTGTATGCAAAAAACGTGAAACACCTTCAACAAAAAAAAAAATAATTTTTGCGAGCTGTCGGCAAATGTTTTTTAATGTTGGCTGTCGCTTCACCTGAACATTTGAAA
>NW_023458557.1:33197106-33257009 GCF_013731165.1 Rhagoletis pomonella | reverse complement strand
TGCCTAGCGAAGCAGGCAGAGGGTCCGCTAGTTAGATATAAAAAACAAACGCAATCATTATAATAACATAACATGCAGATTAGAGTGGTCCACAAAATCCCTTTTTTCGCTAACGCAAATTTGTGTTTCTTTTGCTAAAAAATTAAAGTACATAACTTGATTTAAAAAAAAAAACTGTAATGGAGAAAATTTTATATTTTTCATATTTTTACGTTTTTTTTTTTTAAGTTGTCTCTCGACATTTGGGACGTAGCGAAAACAAACTAGTTCAGCACACTCAGCGACCTTGAAAATATCAGATAACACTTCGAACAAATTTCTAAAGGCCGAAAATTTAAAGCGGTACGTTTTTTAAATACAGGCATCAGCCACGCATCTAGAATCAGGTTCAATAATATGCCGATATCTCGAGAAGTAATGAACGTAAAATCCTCTGCAATGACTCATTTTATGCGCTAAGGTTGTGGCTATACACATCATCATGACGTAAAATCAAATAAATTTTTCTGGGAAATAATCACATTTTAAAGTTCAATTTTGGGTTTTTTCCCCCTTTTTTATTATTTATTCGTATTATCTAAAAAGGTAAGAGCCGATTCGAAAAAATAACTCTCCTAGTGTATTCAGCGGCCTCGAAAGCACATTATAAGATCTTAGAAAACTTAAATTTCCAGAGAAATTTCGCGTGCGCACGGATTGAAGGACGAGTAAGTTTAGCAATAAACTAAACTCTAAATTTTATTATTTTTTTAAATCAAGTTATGTAATTTCATTTTTTAGCAAAAGGAACACAGATTTGCGTGAGCACTGAATAATATTGAAAAAAGGGATTTTGTGGGCCACTCTAATGCAGATACACCATTATACTGAAAAGTGTACGCTTGGAATATACTTTAAGTACACGTATGCATGTATGTAATTTAATGTACATATATACATACATATATGTTACCACCATAATTCATATATTCGTGCATATTCCTACATTCCTTGCAACCGAAAAGCATTTGCTTGCATTACTTACATATACATATGTACATACTAGCTTATACCCGCGGGTTTCACCCCGCGCTTTTATACAAATATGAAAAATAATTTAATGATGTTAGATTTTATTGCTGTACCCATTTCGTTATAGCTCGTTATTTTTTAAGCGAGTTAAGGTATTTAGGCCGTTTAAACTATGAAATTATAAAATCTCGTCTGCGCGCTAGGTATACGAAACATATCAATCCCTCTAAGTTTACCTTAAAATGGTTCCAGGTATACGACGCGTGAACGTGTAACCTTCTTGGAGGTGCCACGGCGGGTTCTAATATTTCCAAATCAAATTTAGTAACCTGGCCTTGATAAAATACCACTCCTCATTACTGTAGCAAATGCCTCAAGAGAGCTTTAAATTATAAGGCCGAACCCGGCTCTCCCTTTTCCATTTAATGAAATTTATTCTGTCAGTACGGCACTTATAAAATAAATCTCCATAACAAATTTAAAATACTTCGAGAGATTTTCTATCCTTCCAGAGATATGTATAAAGAAGTTTTTAGTATGTATGGGAGGCGACATGCCTCCTTTTTTAATAACTCACATTTTTTCCATGAGCAATTGATACATTTTGAATACACAACTCCATACCAAATTCCAGTATTCTTCCACAAACACTTCCTGGAATATGTGGCAAGAAAAAGTAAATTTGTACCGGAAGTGCCCCTTTTTCTTATAACCCTAATCTTCTTCCATGAATTTAGAATTGATTTTACATACCCCGGTACCAAGTCCCAGTACTCTACCATGAATACCTTTAGAGATAAGCAGTAGAAAACAGTAAATTTGTACGGGAGGAACCATGTCCCTTTTTCGAATAACGCAAATTTTTCTCCACGAGTATGGAATTAATTTTGTATACACATCTCGGTGCCAAGTTCCAGTCCTCTGCAATAAACACCTCCAGAGATATGCATCATAGAAAAATCAATTTGCATGGGAGTTGCCACACAACCTCTTCCAATAACTCTCATTTTTCTCCATGAGTATGGTATGTATTAGTTTCACATACATACATACATATGTATTTCCATACCAAGCTTGAGTGCTTTAACCAAACATTTGAAGAGATATGCAATATGAAACTTTCAGTCAGTATGGGAGGTGCTACGCCTCTTTTCCAAAAACGTCCATTTTTCTCCGTGAAAATGAACATGATTTTACACAGTGTTGGCAAACTGTTAATCTGATTAACGATTAAAATGTTAATCGCGTTTGACGATTGAAATTAATTAGTCGTAATCAACTGTACGATTAATGATAACATTTTTTTAATCGTTAATCGCTGGCTGCGATTTCGTTTAATTAATTTAAAACATTAATCGTTAATCCAATTAAAAATAAAATCTGATTAATTTGTCTAGTTTGTCCGAGTTTGAAACCAAACACCAGTTATAGTAATTATTTTGTGTTTTACGCTTATAAAAAGCACATAATATAAAAAAATTATAATTATTGTTATTAGTAATACTAGTTTAGTATTGTTATTAGTAACCTAGTTTGTAAAACGTTTGTTGGTATATATCTTAATGAAAATGCACACCAAATTGCTTAGATTGATGAGGAAGCCCGACTTAGCCATACCGGATTAACTTGCTTTGTGTGCACAGGGAAATTCCAGCATAACTTAATTAATCACCAAGCGTACTTGATCAAATTAAGAGTTAATGTCTAAAAATAAATTTTTTAATCGCGGTTGCGATTAACTGTTTAGTCAGATTAAAATTAATCATGATTAACTGTAATCAGATCGAATTTAATCGAATTAACTAACTGATTAAAACATCAATCGATTAAAGCCATCATTGATTTCACATACATATCACTATACCAAGTTTCAGTATGTAATAGGAAAATTCCAATTTGCATGGGAGGGGCCTTGAGTTATCGGACTTACTTTCAGTCTAAGACCATCCTTCCGAAATCCGTAGTAAGTGTACTAAATTTCGTTCTGATCGGAAAACCGGTTAAGGAAGTAGCCTATTTTTCAATCCAGGTCATAAACCATCTTTGAACAAAATTTCATTTTCAAACAGGTGGCAATTCTTAAAAAAGTAGCCTATTTCCCAGTCTAGGTCATAAGCTATCTGTGTGCAAACTTTCATGCAAATCAGTTCAAACCTTCCTAATGCGTGATAACTCTTAAAATAGTAGCCTATTTTCCAACATAGGTCATAAGCTATCTCTGTGCAAAATGTCATGCAAATCTGTTGTCTTTTCCGCGCATTAGTTTAATTAAAAGTTTTTTAACAGGTGGCAACTCTTCCAAAAAATAAGCTATTTTCCACTGTAGGTCATAAGCTATCTGCTTGCAAAATTTCACGCAAATCCGTTCAGACTTTTCCGCGTATTAATTTAATTGAACTTTTTTAGCAGGTTGTAACTCTTAAAAAAGGTAGCCTATTTTTCAACCTAGCTCATAAGCTATCTGTGTGAAAACTTCCATGCAAATCAGTTCACTCATTTCCGCGTATTAATTAAATTAAACATTTCTAACAGGTGGCAACTCTTAAAAAAGTAGCCTACTTTCTAACATAGGTCATAAGCTATCTGTGTGCAAAATTTCATGCAAATCCGTTTAGTCGTTTCCGCGTATTAATTTAATTAAACTTTTTTAGTAGGTGGTAACTCTTAAAAAAGGTAGCCTATTTTTCAACCTTCTTCCATGCAAATCAGTTCACTCATTTCCGCGTATTAATTAAATTAAACATTTCTAACAGGTGGCAACTCTTAAAAAAGTAGCCTACTTTCTAACCTAGGTCATAAGCTATCTGTGTGCAAAATTTCATGCAAATCCGTTTAGTCATTTCCGCGTATTAATTAAATTAAACTTTTTTACCAGGTGGCAACTCTTCCAAAAAATTAGCCTATTTTCCACTGTAGGTCATAAGCTATCTGCTTGCAAAATTTCATGCAAATCCATTCAGTCGTTTCCGCATATTAATGTAATGAAACTTTTTTAACAGGTGGCAACTCTTAAGAAAAGTAGCCTATTTTCCAACCTAGGTCATAAGCTATCTTCGTGGAAATTTTCATGCAAATCCAATCAGTCGTTCCCGCATATTAAATAAATTAAACTTTTTTAAACTCTTAAAAAAATAGCCTATTAACCAATCCGGCCCATAAGCTATTTGCGTACCAAATTTCATACAAATCCGTTCAGTCGTTTCCGCGTGATGATTTCCCAAACATCCAAACATACAAACTTTCACATTTATAATATTAGTAGGAAGTATGTATGCTATATGCATAACAAAATGCATACCCAAAACAAACGCGAAAAATATCTCCCATACAACGTCGTTGAAAATTTTTCGCGATAATGTGAGTGATCGCGAATGGATTATTTGCATCGTTTTTCTCATTTATGAGAGGCCGACATCGGCAATGCTCGGACTCCTCATATTCGAGTGAGAGGAAATTTCTTTGCTTTTTTCGATCGCATTCCGAATGTGAGAGATGATAAATTTGTTTGCATTTTTCACTCGCGATAAAAGAATGCAAAAATTGATTTGGAATATTATCGATCGCGATAAATCTCATAAATGAATGAAGTGACGAAGACGGTGGCGTCGGCCCTGGATGACAGCGAGTACGGATAGCGGTCCTCTGTGAGGCTGGCGGTGTTGGCGGCCCAAAATGGTGACCTACGGACAACTGATCATTAGTGCGGTCCCCAAGTCGCCTGAAGGCTGCCTAATCCCCCGTATATATATTCGTGGACGCTTGGCGCTGCAAGGGGCGGTTTTACCCCTCACAGCGCCCGCTAACCACGCGGTATCTTAAGGGCAGGTCGGATATGGGGTAGGCCCAACGGATCGCGCCCCCTGCCTACTGAGACCGTGTCAAAAAGGTTTTGGAGTGCTGCATGAAGCCCTACAGCCTTTTCCAACCAGTCAGTCTCCGCGAGGAGGAAAGTCATGTTGGCAGCTTTAGCTTGTGTTTTACAGGAGTTGTTGGAGAAGTGAGCGGAACCATTTCGAATTTGTGTTTTTGCGTACCAGTATGTAGCGAATTTCCTCGATATGTTAGCGCGCATGGTTGTCTGATTTGGTGTGTTTGCGGAGTTTATACGCGTTTGCTGCGCCACACAGTGGTCGGAGAAGGCATGTTTTACGCGAACTAGAAAGGCTTTTACGATTATAATAAAACTGCGGGATCGTAGTATTATTGTAATGCTAAATCCGAATATGCCATAAAATTTATAGTTTGACAGTTGAGAGCTGTCAAATCAACTGCCAATTTTTCTAAAATTAAGAAAATTATTTTGAAAATACCACTGATTAGGTTTTTTGACAAGCTGATCACGAATTTTATGTCAAATTAAAACCTTGACAGTTGACAGCTGTCAAATGGACTGTAAGTTTTTCTTAAAATAAGACAATGTTTTTAAAATTTCCACTGATTAGGTTTTAAGACCTGTTGATCAAAAATTTTATGTCAAATTAAAACTTGGAGAATTTACAGCTGTTAATTTTTCTCACAATAGGCTAATACTTTTTAAGATGCTACTGATAAGGGTTTTAGACACGTTAGTCACGAATTTACGTCAAATTAAAACCTTAAGAGTTTACGACTATCTTTTCAGCCTCACTGATCTCGAGTTCTGTAACACTTTCAGACTTTTTTGGTTGACAACTGTCAAATAAACTGCCATTTTCAGTTAAGTAACAAAATATATTTTTTTAGCAAAATTTAATCTTTTATATACGAAGGAATTATTATTTAATTATTATTTTATTTGTGACAGATGTACGGTAAGACATATAGTCTTTTCATTGCACAAATTTAACATTTAAATTACAGGTCTTAAACTTACTTTAGACTTAACCTAACAGTAATATATCATAATCTTTAGTACAGGATAAGAATAGGTAAAATGAATTACTAAAGATGAAGAAGTTAAGAGAGGGAGGCACATAGGTTACTAAGTAAATATATATGTAATTGCCGTTTTGAAACATCTCTCTGCTTTAATGCTTTTAACAGAAATTGGTAGCGAATTCCATTGTCTGATGGCACTAACAAAGAACAGTCTGGAGGCCGTTAATGTTTTATATTTTGGGACTATAATATTATAAGTGCGAGAGGACTGAACAAAAGTTAATTTTCTAAAAAGGGAGTCTGGTTGGCGATATCTAATTATTTTGAAAATAAATAAAATATTTCGGACCTTTAAGTAATTTTCAAAGCTGAAACCGAGAATGTTTTTAGTGTACGGCGAAATGTGGTCAAACTTTCTTTTACAATATATGAATCTAGCAGTATTATTTAAAGCTAAATTTAGTTTTTTTTTTTTAGATTCGTAACTTAGCTTGCAATATACCGATTCAAAGTAGGTTATTTGAGGAACGATGAGAGATTTCACTAATTTAAGTTTTGTATTAGTTGGTAGGCAGTAGCAAGTATGCCACAGATTTCTTAACGTGTAATATATTTTTGATACGCTATAACTTATGTGATCCGTGCAAGTAAGGTTAGTGTTAATTTTAAATCCTAGGTAGGTTACTACTGGTCGAAATTGGATTTCCGAGTCTTCCAGAATGATAGGCGATAAGTTAGTAAAGTCGAAAGCATCGTGCGATATTGGAAGTACCTGTGTTTTGGCTGCGTTTAAATAAAGGTAGTTTGGCAATCTGAGTATCATCAGCGTGAATAATAAATTTGAGTATCATCAGCGTAAAGGTGTATAGACGCATTTTGACAGCAGTGAACTATGTCATTAATGAAAGCGGTAAAGAGTATAGGGCCCAATATAGATCCTTGAGGAACTCCTGACGGGATTATCATGCGACTAGAAAACACGTTCCCACATTGGACTTGCTGGAGTCTATTTGAAAGGTAGCTTTCCATTAATTTAACCGATGTTTTAGTTAACCCGAAGTAATGTTGCAATTTTAAGACTAGAATATTGTGATTGACGAAATCGAAAGCTTTAGAGAAGTCTAAGAGTACCAAAATTGTTAAAAATTTGCTATCGAAAGCGGGGCGAATGTCGTCCATTACCTTTATCACGGCTGTGGAACAACTGTGACCAGATCTAAATCCAGATTGAAACTCACTCCAGAGGTTGTATTTATTTAAGTGTAATATTATTTGATTGGAAATAATTTTTTAAACACTTTTGATAATGCTGGTAAAATACTGATAGGCCTATAGTTCACGGGAGATTCGCAAATCTTGCTTTTTGGGATCGGAATGACATTTGCAATTTTCCATTGGTTTGTAAAAGTCGAAGTGGTTAGGGAAAATTTGACATGTGTAAGTGAGGGAAGAGCAAAAGGGAGGATCAGTTTAAAAAAACGTAGGCTAAGTCCATCTACACCAATGGCATTCGATTTTACACCAAAGATGCATTTGACAACTTCATCTTCAGTAGTTGTGTTAAACGTAAATTCATGGACAGGATTACAAACTAAACTCTGGTTAACTGCAAAAGAGGATGCGTTTGATTGTCTATTTTCTCCTATGTAATATGAATTCATATCATTTGCATCAATGATGCAAGTTTTCTTTTCCTTAGCACATACTCCCAATGAGTTCAAGCTTTTCCATAACACCTTAGAGGAAACGTTATTATTAAACTTATTTTTAAGGTAATTTTTTTTCGTTTGACGCAAGTTTTTTGTTATTTTATTCCTTAAGTTTTTATAGACATTCCAGCGATCAACTGTGGGATTACGCTTCCAGTACTTATATGCCCTGTTTTGATCCTTAATGAGGGTTATAATGTTATTAGTGAACCAGGGCTTTCTATTGTCCGATATTTTAAGACTACGGAGAATAACATATTTGTCAAACAAATATTTTACCAGCATTGTAAAGTGGGCTAATTTATCGTCAACACTTGAAAGGAGCCAACAAGAGTTCCAGTCCAGTGAGGAACTTTCATTACATAAGGCAGTGGTATTAACATTTTTAAAATCTCTATATGTAACGTTGGTTGTTGGCTTTATTTTGCAAAACTATATATTATAGCATAAGATCAATAACTCATGGTCAGATACTCCAGACAGGGGGAATTGATCAATATGTTTTACATTATTAATAATGCTCACACCAATGAGATCCAGCATACTTGGCTTACAGTGCGGTGCAAAGCGAGTTGCATATTTATTAGCGACGGTAATACCACTATCGTTAAAGTTATTTAACAAATTCTTTGATCTGGTGTTGTTTATTGAAATATCTACATTAAAATCACCACATATGAGGACGTTCACATAGCTCAAGGACATTCATTTACTTTAGTGAATAGAAAAGTTAGTTCATTACATATTTGAGGATTGTAGACACACACATCAAGGCACTTTTGTACGTTATCACTGAATTCAACAAATATACTTTCAACAGTATCAGAGCGGGAGGACTTATACAAAAGTCTGCAATTGAAACTAGCTTTATAATAAATGGCTATTCCGCCACCTCGGCAACCAGTCGATCTGTCATTTCTTACCATTGCAAAATCGCGCAGAGCATAGACTGGATTTTCAATGTCTGGTTTGAACCAAGTCTCGGTTACACAAATCACATCAATTTTCAGATTATGAAAAATCAAGTTTATCTACTGTTAGACTTCTGGCATTAAGGTGACAAATATTGAGCCCATCATGGTATTCGCACGTTAATTTAAGAGGTAGCCTCAAATTATCTTTGTTAGTGCGCACACTAACGTCACTGTTCATACCAGTTACATACAAGAGATGCTTGCAAACGGCTATTTACAAGGAGAGTGTAGGAAGAAAAGAGAATAAATAGAAAAAGAACGAAGGCAGGCAAGAGACAGACAGAGAATATCTTAGAATTATTTACATCTAACAGCGAAACGAGTTTGGTTAACATTCTGATTTTGATTCTCATACTTATGGTTTAAATAGCAGCTGCGACGCGATCGACGCTTTTAAAATCCAGTACTTTAACTGCTTCACCGCCGGGATATTTTCTCACATAAATATTCCCACGAATCGTAAATGCACTCGTCAGACGTTTTTGCCTCTTCTTGGTTAAACATTCGTGGACGAAAAACTTCCCCTCAGCATTGATCCCTATATCGTGGAGAGTTAGCGATTTACGGCTGGGTTTAAAGAAATCAGCAATCGCCTTAAACAAAAGTGAGCGGTCATATGCTGAATTTAGTTTGAAAATAATAAGGGAGGGCTTGCTGTTACTGCTAGCGTTTTTGCGCAGTCGAAAAGAAGAGCGGATGGTAAGCTTGGAAAGTTTAATTGTTTTACATAGTTGAGAGAATATCGAAACTAAATTCTCCACTTCAACTTGCGGGACACCATACATAATTACATCTGTTGACACTAACGCGTTCTCCAGTTCGTCAACGTGCTGGCATAATGTGTGAACATTTTTATTTTGTTCTTCATTTTCGCCTCGCTGCTGCTCTAGCGTACTCACTCTATCATCCATTATTTTCACTGTTGATTTGAGGTTAGCAAGTTCAGCCAAAATTTCACAGATTTTTTGCATTACACGCTCTTCACTCTCGTTTATTTTTGCTATTATGCTCTTCGTGTATGCTTCTAATTTCGCTTCGAGTTTCTCAACAAACTCATCGTTGTTGGACTGTTATGGTCTTTGGTTGGTATTGGAGTTTGATGTGGAGAGGAAATATTTCGGGCACTTTTTCTTAGGTTTTGCATGTTTGTGTTTGCTGAATAAACTTATTTGGAGGTATGAAATATAATGTAAAACTTGAAGCAATGATCAGCCACAGCACTGGTATTGGCACAAAGTCTTACCAATTGCAATTAAATGCAATTAATACCCGGTAATTACTATTAAAAACGTGATTCAACGCAGCGCTACAAAAACACGACCACTCACAGCAACATGCCAAATATTATGAAATAATAGCAGTAATTATATTTATAAGTTAGGGATAGTTGGGGTCGTCTGCTGTATGTTCAGCCGAAACTATTTGATCAAGGCCCAAACAGTTTTTTTAAATATTTTTTTATTTTATACGAAATTTGTCATTTCCAAAACTTCAGTTTTCTCGTTCTTGAATAAAGTCATTCAGGTTTTAATTTTGGGAAATTTCGGACGCCTTATTCAATTTTTCATTTTAAAATTTCAAAAACTAGTTTGAAATTTGTAATGAGCAAACTTAAGAACCTCTAAATACCAAATTTCATGAAAATTCAGTAACTTTTTAAATTTTGGGAAGCCATATTGGATTCGTATTTGGATTTTTGGAAATTGTCTTCAGCTTTGTTAAGACACATCTTATAAATGATATTGTGCTAAATATAGAATAAATTACATTAATCTTTAATATTTTGATATACTTTATGATATTTGGAACAACTGGTAAGGTTGGTCTAGTGAAATAAAAATGGCCGCCACTCTTTCCGGCGCGAGTATGGGCGGATTTTCTTTTCTTAGATCCGTAAAGGGAGCTTTGAATTAGTTTTTGGTGAAGGAATGAAGATCCTACTCGGCCCTACAAATTAGTTATACCTCTTTGAAGAAATATTTCTTGAAAAATAAGCCGTGTTATGAAGGTGTTGATAAGTTAGCAACCAAGATTTATTATGTAATTTTTAAAATTTTTAATATTTTTATTGAGCTTTCTACCACGATTGTTTATTAGGAAAAATTGAAAAAGCAACAAAGTCTAAGCGGTAGAAGTTATAGCAGCTATTTCCAATGTGCAGGTATTTAAAGCACAGAAAAAAAAAATGTTATTTAAAGGACTATGTTCTCTTTGACGTACGTTAAAGGTGAAGTAGAAGTGGGAACTTGTGTGAACACCCATTGATAGCTCGGTTATATAGCTTTATAAATAATATGTTTAAAGACAATTTTATGAAAGTTGATAAATATGATATTTGACCAGTTTTATTACACAAATACCCCACGACCACAGGCAAAAATATTGGCTACAATTTGTCATTTTGCCATATATACGTTTTATCGATGCACTTGCACAACATTTGCATTCGCAAAAGCTCGGCATTGGTTATTGCGAATGCGAAAGCGAATGCGAATGTTAAAATTAATGCGGAAGTTCCGCAGTTGCGAATGCGAATGTGAATATTCGCAACAACCCTGGTACATATGTATACGCACTTACTTATATATACCTATGTTGAGTGTACGGTGCATGCTAGGGCGATTTTGGGTATGGTATTTTAGCGTAGTGAAGCTACGTTACAAAATCATTAGTCGGGAGCGCTTCGTGTATTTCCATTGAACAGTTTCCGTTATTTATTTATTTGTTTAAATCATATTAAACAATTAATTTCGTATTGACTACAGAAAGGAATTGTTAAAACAATTAGTTAAAATAATTATACAGTAAGCTCCGATATAATGGGGTGACAATCAAGAACTCGATAAATTCGTGGGTCACCTGAAGTTTTCTTGTTCAATTAAAACCGCTCCCGGCCATAGTTATGTATGTAGTTCGTTTGAAAATAATTTGCTTGGCGGCATCTGGGACAGAATTGAAGAGTAATAGATTAGTTCCCTTCAGTGCCAATGCTGTTTCCAGGCACATTTCTTTGCCCGGGAACCCAGATTACATTCTTTGTGCATCACGTAGCTAAATCGCTTAGAACTATTCTTCCTTGAATAGCTACCTTCGACTAGGTATTGTTGCGCTGTAGATATGTATTTAATAGAAGCCTGATTTTCAGAGTAGACATTAACTCCTGCTAAAGCAGTTTTATGATTAAAAGTACTTTTCAGAATGGATTTTGCTGCAAACTTTATTATTTTGCTCAGAACCATGGATGAAGATTGAAACGGGACTTGAGTCTAGCTGTTTACACTTCACCATTCCCTTCTACGGTACCTCTTTTTAACCGACTTCCAAAAAAGGAGGAGGTTATCAGTTCGTCGGAATATACAGTATTGGACATATCTATAGCACCCCCCTTTCAAAGCGATATTGTTTGCCACTTATGTTTAATTATTTGTTTTTAAGAATTTTCAATTAAAATACAGTTCATTCGCTAACAAAACCCATATAAACCAATGTTTTAAACTTTTTTGTTGCCGCAAAAAAGGGCAACAAACTTTCCCTTAAATTTCAAACTTTTTTCTCAGAAGCTCTAGAATTTTTTTGAGTACACAGTTTTATAACGCATTCAATAATGTGGAAGTTTCAAGTCGCTAAAGATTACCGTTGTTTTTTTAGAATTTTTTTTGTCTCATTTGCTTCCATATAACGACTAAACACAATTTATTTTTATATGGCAGAAACCCGCAACATCCTCAGCGGAAAAAATTCTAAAAAATCAACGATAATTTTTAGCCACTCGAAACTTGCACATTATTAGACTAAAATTGAATGGGCTATAAAACTGTGTATTCAAAAAAATTCTTCCGCTTCTGAGAAAAAAGTTTGAAATTTGGGTGAAAATTTGTTGCACTTTTTTGCGGTCTTTTAAAAAGTTTTAAACTTGAGTTTATGTGAGTTTTGTGAGAGAATGAACTGTATTTTAATTGAAAATTCTTAAAAATAAATAAATAAACATGAGTGGCAAACAATATCACTTTGAAATGGGGGTGCTATTGTATTGGCCAATACTGTATATATATTTTTTTATGTATGTAACCGCATAACTTTGGACCACGTCAACCGATTTTGATAATTCTTTTTGCAACGGTAGTTTTGCAAAGGTAGTGTCCCAGAGGTGGTCCCATACTAATTTGGTTTAGATCCGATCATTGGATCATGAAATATATATATATATACTTTGTTTTTAAGTCGGTTTTTTTTTTGCTCAAAATTACAGTATACCCAAGTTCTCGAGCACTGGTTTTGATCAACAAAGAACTCGGAAAGAGCCTTTCGTTTCTTGCATGCACATATCAATTGTTTTGAAAGGCGCCTTCGAATCCTGCGCATCTCTTTCATCTGGAACAGACATCCTAATATTTAAGATATGGCAAACAGAAATGGACGAAAATCCATCCGAACAAGTTCTGCTGAGGCGTTAAAGAGAATGAATTTGCACCACTTCTCTTAAAAAGTTAAACTACTTAAATAATGAATTCACTCCTACAATGTAAGTTAACTGAACTCTTGTTCATTTCTTTTAAAAATATATGTATGTATATTTACGATGGTTGTATATTAATTTTATTATAAGTATTTCAGGAAGAATAGCGTCGAGATATTAACAAAGAATTGTTGCAGTTTACACCTATTTGTTTAGGAGGAACTCAGGTGAAATAAAATTGTTTCAACCCGGAGCTATTCCCGCCGTACGATTTATGTTAAGGGAAATTATTCTTAAGGGGGTGAAATAACACAAACGACAATAACGCAAAATTTGATTTATTTCTTGTTTATTTGATGTATATTGCTTGCTTGTTAGATCTGGCGAGCTGCAGCAGCTGCCCATAATCCTGGTGGGTGCGTCGTCGTTTATTGTGCAGAATGTCGAATCATCTATCTGCGCAGCCAGATGTGTTCCCCTACGATCATTCGACAGGCTTGTGTGCCAAAGATCGTGGTGCGCGTTAAAGTCGCCACCTACCATACGGTTTTCACCTCTGAGTAGCGCACCTATTTCAGGGTGATATCCTGCCGGGCAGCTGGTGACAGGGGGTATATATACGTTAAATATTTCGAGCTCAACATCGCCTGACCGGATAACAATACCCTGACGTTCTAGGATGGTATCCCTGCGGTCGGAGTCTGCTTCGATAAGACGATACTGCACGGCGTGGTGCGTGATGAACGCTAAGCCTCCTCGACGGTGCACGTTGTATCCGGTACAATTCAACAAGGTTGAATTGCCGTGTAACTTTGTCTCTTGGTCCGCTGCTATCAATAATCCCTGCCTTCCCATGAAGACAGTTATCTCCTCGATCTTGCTCTGAGGTCCGTTACAGTTAAATTGTAGCACCTTTGTGTGCCTTTGGAGACCAATTGTGATGCGTGGTGTTAGAGAGTTGTGTTGCCTGCCGGCTCCCTGCTGTATGTGCTGAAAACGGAGGTGCTGCCTTGTGGTTGTGGTGGGCGGCGTCGCGGGCGAGGCATGCTACTGGGAAGCACAGCAGGGGCCCACATAGTCACTCGTCCAATCACGCGTGTTGCGAAGTCCTGAGCATGCCCTAAAGTGGCACCAGCCAAGGCAGGAGTTGCACTTGACTGATGTCACGTTGCGGTATATTCTGGACTGACAAACCGAGCAGCTTGTCGGAGGGACTAGGAGTTGCCGGCGGCGGTGTGTGGTTGCTGTTGTTTGTTTGCATGTCTACAGTTGTGTTGTGTTGGAGTGTGGGTGCGTTGGTTCTGTGCGATTGGCGGTTTATCGTTTAGGCGGTCCGATTCGCATAGCATGGGGCCGCGAACGAAGTGGTCCATTGCCGGTGCGTACGTAGGCCCGAGCAGGTACGGAGATGACTCCACCCGTAACAGGCATTGCACCTGACCGAGGTGGAGTTCGTATGCAGTCGTATCTGGCATACGCAGCATGTGTAAATTTCTGGACCTGGGTTAGACTCTATACCAGCCCTGAGCAGAAGGGTACGAAGCAGATGTGGCCCCAGTATCGAACAAGGTATGATGGATTTCGCCGACCTAAACGGGGTTAGATCGCCGAAACAACAGCCCTTGGTCGGGTAAAACCCGAGTCATTCCGGTACGTAGAACCGGCTGTCAGCTCGCGTTTACTTGTGGTAGTGATAACAACTGCTGTTGTTGTTGTTGTAGCGGCACTACTAAGCCCCGCCTGTTTCGGGTCAACTTTTAATCATTATCGTCAAGCTCAACTAACGGTAGGCCCAGGAAACGAGCTGTTTCGATGGGGTCGGACCAAAGGGAGAGGGGTGTTAGTTGAGTCGGATTGAGCTGGCATGTGAAGAGGTGGTTGGTGTCGTGGGGGAGTCTCCACATGCCGGGCACTCATTTGGGATGTTTGGGTCGAGTCTGGACAGGTAGCTGTTTAGGCGGCTACAATATCCAGACCGTAACTGAGCCAGGGTAACGCGGGTCTCTCTAGGTAACTGAAGCTCCGTCTCTTCCACAGGTGGTGATTGGGCTCCGATAACGACATTCCTAGGCCGGGAGTCGAGGTAGGTGGAGACAGTCTCCCTATAAATGTCGTTAATCGCTCGTCTGTACGTCATTGGGTCCAGTGGTTGGTCTGTGTAGGTCTGGACTGCGTCCTTGTACATGAATAGGTGCCCCCTGACGTGTCTGTTGCGGTGTTTACTTCTGTGACACCCCACAAGAAACTGCTTACAGAGCATCTTGTTGTGTTCCCTTACGGGGAGCACTTGGGCCTCACTGTGTAGGTGATGCTCAGGCGTCATCAGAAGGCACCCAGTCGTTGTCCGGAGTGCGGCGTTCTGACAAGTCTGTAGCTTCGTCCGCTGCGTCCAACTAGTCCCCGGCGTCCAAACTGGCGCAGCATAATTTAGAACCGGCCGGCCAATTGCCTTGTATGTTGTCAGCAACGTTTCTTTGTCTTTGCCCCAAGTGCTGCCGGCGAGCGACTTGAGGACCTTGTTGCGGCTCTGTACTTTGTTGACAACTGCGGTTGTGTGCGCGGAGAAAGAGAGCAGGCTATCAATGGTAACCCCTAAAATTTTCGGGTTGTTCACCGTCGGTATGGGTGTGCCGTCGACGTGAATGCCTAATTCAAGCCTGACCTCCTTCGTCCAGGTGGTGAAGAGGGTCGCCGTTGATTTCGTTGGGGAGAGGGTTAGGCTCCTTGCAGTGAAGAAGCGAGAAAGGCTGGAGAGATAGCCGTTTACTTTTGAGCAGAGGTCATCAATTCCATTCCCAGACGCCAAAATCGAACAGTCATCAGCGTACGAGATCAGGGAAACTCCTTCAGGGGGCTGGGGGAGTTTCGAGATATAGAAGTTAAAAAGTAAGGGGGAGAGAACACCACCTTGTGGAACCCCTTGTTTTATTCTTCTTGGTTTCGAGGTTTGATCTCTGAAGATTACTGATGATTGCCGACCACTCATATAATTCGCTGACCATCGCTTCTGTCCCTGTGGGAGAGAGGAGCCCTCAATGTCTTCTAGCAGCGTGGAATGACAGACGGTGCCTTTGACAAGTCCAGCGCTACTAGGACAGTTCTCTCACAGGGGCGGTTTCGATTTAGGCCACGAGTTATCTGGGTGTATATGGCGTTAAGTGCTGTTGTTGTGCTGTGCACTTTACGGAAGCCATGCTGATGTTTCGCTGGGGTTAGGTGGCAGGTGAAGTATGGGAGCAGCAGGGCCTCAAGTGTCTTCGCAACCGGGGAAAGGAGCGTTATCGGGCGATAAGAGTCTCCTCTGTTGGCGGGCTTCCCCGGTTTCAGCAGTGGGACCACTCTCCCTGATTTCCACACATCAGGAATGATGAGAGTGGTCATAGACAAATTGAGGACCTCCGTGAGGTATTCTACCCCCACAGGCCCCAAATTTTTCAACATCAGCATATAGATTCCGTCGGGTCCAATGGCTTTGGAGGCTTTCGCCTTCCCGATGGCCCCCTTCACTTCACCGCTGGTGAAAACAAGTGGTGCATCGTTTTTGGGCAGTTTGTGCAGCCTCCTGGTCACTCGACGTTTGGCCTTGTCTACCGAAGGATGCAGTGTGAATTGCCGACTGAAATAGTTCGCGCATTTCTTCGGGTCCGATGAGGCGTGACCTTCGAATGAAATTTCCACTCTGTCATCACGCTTCGTCGGGTTGGACAAGGACCTCACGGTTGACCAGAGCTTACTCACACCAGAGGTGAAGTTACAGGCCTTCAAGTGCTCTTCCCACTTTGTCCGCTTGTGTTGATTAACCAGTTGCCGAATCTCCAAATTAAGTTCCCTCAAGCGAGGGTCCCCGGGGTCGACCTGGCGTAGGTGGTCACGCTCATTTGCTAGTACAGCTGCTTCAGCCGGGAAATTTGGGCGGACTTCCGCGATGCGTCCGGATGGTATGAAGCGAGCTGCTGCGGCTGTGACTACCTTGCGGAACTGGCGTTCGCCAGCATGTACGTCTGTGGGTGTGGGGAGGGCGGCGAAGCTGCTCTCGGTAACTTCCGCGAAGCCGTTCCAATCAGCTTTGTTGAAGTTGGTGTAGGTTCGGTGATCCGCGGGAGCAAAGTCGGTGGGCTTATTGATCGAGATGATTATGGGCAGATGGTCTGATGCTAACGTTAGCATAGGGCGCCATGATATGCTATTTATCAGACCAGCGCTAGCAATTGTTAGGTCTGGCGAGCTGCTGCAGCTGCCCACAATCCTGGTGGGGGCGTCGTCGTTCATGGTGCAGAATGTCGAATCGTCTATCTGCTCAGCCAAACTGTTTCCCCTCCGATCATTGGCCAGGCTTGAGTGCGAAAGATCGTGGTGCGCATTGAAGTCACCTACTACCAATCGGTTTTCGCCTCTGAGTAGCGCACCTATGTCAGGGAGATATCCAGCCGGGCAGCAGGTGACAGGGGGTATGTACACGTTAAATATTTCGAGCTCGACATCGCCTGACCGGACAGCTATGCCCTGACATTCTAGGGTAGTGTCCCTTGGGTCGATGTCTTCTTCGATTAGCCGATACTGCACTGTGTGGTGTAGAATGAACGCTAGTCCTCCACCATTATCTCGCTCGCGATCTTTACGGAGCACATTGTAGGCGGCGCAACCCAACAGAGTTGGGTTGCTGTGCAACTTCGTTTCTTGGACCGCAGCTATCAATATGCCGTGCCGACCCATGAAGACTGCTATCTCCTTAATCTTGCTCTGGAGTCCGTTGCAGTTGAGTTGGAGTACGTTCATGTGCCTTGGGAGGCTGGTCGCGATACGGGGGGTGAGAGAAGTGCTCATATACACTCCTCCCCTACAAGAACAGTGGTAGTCATTTGATTAATCATGTGTAACTCAATGGTGATGGAAATGTCCATCAAACACTCCCATCACGTTTTTAAGGCCAATGTGCAAAAAATTATGAAAACAAATGTATACATGTGATTTTTTATCTTCTTTCAACTTATGGCGTTATTTAATGGTCTCTTTTGAACCAACGTTTTGAACCAACGCAAAATTTGCAATGTGTTAGAAAGATAAATGAGATTGTGTAGTTTCCATAACCCAATTCTTGTAGGGTCGTCATTTGAATTGCGCACCCTTTTAATCCTTAGTTTACAGTTTTCCTTTTGTTCATTTAATATTAATTTTTTGTAAAAATATTGCATATTTTACGGGTAAATGCAATTTTAAAATTTTTTACAAATTAAAACTTAAAAAGAAAATTTCTTTTCCATTTCTTGGGCAGCATTTTATATGATTTTTTCGTTTTTCTTGAGCTGGAAACAATTCTTAAAAAATGCCAACAAATGAGTATGCCATTATAACGGCCTGCCGTGAATAAGTTAATAATATTTTTAGAAAAATTTCGGATAAGCAGTTTTGTAGCCCATTATAATAGTATAATAAAGTGCAAGTTTCAAGTAAAATAGCGCTGATTTAAAAATTTTTTTTTTATTGACGGTGCTGCGCATTTTATTCCATATAAAAATTTTGTCGAGCATGCTTTGTATGAAAGAAAATGCGCAGCACCCTCACCAAAAAAAAATTTCAAAAAATCAACGCGATTTTACAGACACTTGAAACTTGCACTTTATTCGACCCCTTTGTTGACATTTTTCTTAAATCTGTATAAAGTTTTAAAATCGGATGTAATGAATATTAAATAAACAAAAGGAAAAATGTAAATAATAAGAATTAAAAGGTTGAGCCAAGGTACATTGAACAGGTAGTATCAGTAGAGCAGCTGATTTGATTTATTTTCAAATTATTTGGTCTCGAAAATGTCAAATATTTTTAATTTTTTTTCACAAAAATTCTGAATTGTTAAAATCCATTTGCATGTGAAACCTTTTTCCATACAAAACAAGCGATTGAATAGCAGCTTTTGGAACGTTCGCCCAACTCAGCAGCACGACCGCTGATTACTGGGCCTTGCAAAGGATGGATCAATGCTTCGAGAAGCAAACCAATTTACTAGGAAAGAAAGTTGCATCAATTTTTATTTTTTCCAATTTTAATTTTTTATTTTTTATAATTTTTTGTATTTCACATGGCACGCTTTGATTTAGAAGAAAAAATTCAGAACAGTTTTTGACACTTTCGATACCAGAAGCAACAACAAAATACACGCAAATGTTGTTTTTGCTCTACTGATACTACCTGTTTAATGTACCTTGGGTTGAGATATTCAAATGACGAGGAGTGTATGTGGCGTACGTTTGGGAGAGCGGGCCTTTTTACTCCAGTATGCGTGTGCAGTAGCTATCATTGGTATACATGTATTAGTAAGATTCGTTGCCCTCTTCATATTTGCCCGTGATTTACCCCTCATGTAGCCCGAGAAATGGGCTCGCTTGCTCGTGTGGGCAAAAAAGCCACTACGGGCAAATGTACCCATGTCTGGGCTAAACCAATACCTCAGCAGAGTGAATGCAGATATACCCAATGAGTGCGCGCCCTGCGGAGAGTCGCCACATGACTCACGGCACCTTTTCGCACGCCCCCAAATCCCCACCCAGCTAGCGCCCCTGTTCCTATGGACAGACCCGGTGGAAGTTGCACACTTCCTGGGCCTCCCCTTAGCTGAGGCTGACGGCAACGTTGACGGACAAGCCGACCCGAGCGGGGCTTAGTAGCCGCTACAACAACAACAGCAGTTTTTATACTAAGTAAATCAACATCTGTTGTAAGCATTTTCATTAGAAAATACCAGAAATTAAGATTAATCGTGGAGACTATAAGACGTTGTATTACCATGACCATGAACGCCTATACTAACCTTAAAACCTTTAGGACCATTAGCATGATGTCCCTCTTGCTAAAATTTCAGGAGACATTGGTTGAATTGGGCACTCGTATGGAGGCGCTTTCGTTACACGTTCTACCCCGGCATCAACATGACTATCAGGCGGGGAAATCTTATATGACGGCTCTGCAAAATCTGGGTAGTTAGTAATGCCATCACTGAGAAATAGATCGCCTTGGGCTTGTTTGTAGACGTTGGGGGCGCTTTTTACAACTCCACCTTCGATAGCATGCGCAACTCGAGTCTAATGCACGGCTGATGACCCAACCAAAACTAATGTTGTGCTCTTCACTAGAAGGAGAAGGTCTGACGGTCTTCTTCCCCCTGCCCTTAATGGAGTAACAATTCAAATTTCTTCATAGGTAAAGTATTTAGGTGTAATCTTTACTGGAAGTCTCACGTTGATCAAAATACCTCCAAAGCCTTAGCAGCGCTCTGGCAATGTCTTTGGTAAAACGTGGAAAAGTCACCTGGAGGAATCCTGTCGATTCACACCTCTATGATAATGCCCACGTTCAGCTATACATCCATGGTGTGCTGAAGTAGACTCCCAACCAATAACGTGGGAAATTTGTTGCCAAACTTAAAAGAATTCGTTGAATTTCGCGTGGAGTGTTCTGTAGGTCATTTGTACTAAATCACGCATTTATGGAATTAGCAACTTTTCATTGAAAGAAATAAATCTTTTTGGAATTAGCAGGATTTATTTCCAATAATTTTTAGCGATCCTAAATACTTGTCCTTTTTTTTGTTATTTATGGCCTTATAACAATTATATTCAACAATTTTATTGAGCTAGAGGCCGTTTTACGTGGCGAACTTAGCTCAGTGGATAGACCATATAGGCTTTGTAATTCGAGGTCGCTGGTTCATCTCCCAGTGACCGCGATGAAAAAGTCTAATGAGGAGATGAGGTAATCTCCGAAATAGCAGCCATAACTTCTACCTCTGCATAAATTATTGTTGTTTTTCCGCACTAATTTTCATTAAAAACGGCCTAAAGCTCAATGAAGTTGTTGAATATGATTCTACATTCCACATACTCAAAAAATATGTGCTTTCAGCATGTAGACATATATCTCCCCTTTCCATCAGTATCAAAAAGTTATTTATTTTAGTTCAGTCCAAACCGAAAATAAAGAGGAAGTTATTTTAATTCCTCGTTCATGGATCTTCTATTATTTTAAAGCGGTGTACTACATTTGGACCATAATGCTTTTGCGAAATAAACACTTTTCCCAATTCGGATTTATATTCGCATAAGAAATATGTTGACATATTACCATTTTTCTTAGATTTTGAAATATTTTTGAGTTACTTCCTTTAAACGGTCTCACTATCCAGAATCGATTGAATTATTAAAATAAAAAAGGCCAAAAGAAAACTTACGTTATAGAAACTATGAAAGAGGCGCACCTTGCCATCACCTAAGGACACCATGGTAATACCCATGTCGTAAATAGCCCGCAAATGGTCAGGATTACTCGCTTGAAATTCCAAAGCACGTAGTCGCTTTCCAGTGGGTACTCGGGGACAGGAACCCGAAATTAAGTTGCGCAATGGTTTACGTAATTTTTCCGGAAAAAGTTTATTAGAGTTGGGACATGTACGCATAAAGTCTAGAACGTTATGTTCATCAGTTTGCCTTAGACCTATAATTTTTTTGAAAATTACAATTTTTAATTGCCAAGTAAATATATATCGCCGTTTAAAGTGCAAAACCGCGTATCAACAAAATGCAAAACCGCGTATCAGCAAAATGCAAAACCGCGTATGTGAAGTTGTAGAAATTATTTTCTAGAGCGTAAAAACACTCATATTTCAAATTGGTTCTCTCTTTTAAAAAGCAATCGCATTTCTGGATAGTATATTTCAGGACGAATGGATAAGGATTGAGCCAAGAGCTTGTGTGATCAAATCCAATTTTTGGCAGCCAGTGTCAGTTACGCGGTTTTGCAGAATGACGATACGCGGTTTTGTACTTTAAATGACGATATGTATTAATGTAAAAACATACTAAATGTTGTGTTTCCCAGTTGTGCGATAGTTAGTGGTAATAAATGCGCTTCTGTAGTAAAGACAAACTCGTCGACATTAACTACTAAATCTTGAGGATCTGAAAATAACAGAAACAAGTATTTGAATGTTTCAGAGAGTACAAAGGAATCCATCCGATCCTCATGTTTTCCGGTGCGAACATCATTTACAGCCGCATATCCACAAGGAACTTTTGCGTATTTCTGCAGTGCCTTTAACGCCTTTTTGCCAACTTGTAAGTAATGGTGGTCTCCAGTTGCTCTATAAAGAAAGTATGTGGATTCAATAAACTCAGGCCGCAGATGGTGTTGTCCCCAGTGAATTTGAAAATCAACTGTAAATGCTTCTGGAATGAACGTGTGCATTTGCATTACTTGGTAAAGCATTTCATGTGTTTGTACAGCTGGTTTTATGTCTCCCGATAGCACTTGAAGGCCAGGCCAAAATGCCAATAATGAATCCATGAAATTGCGTGACTTTGCATGAGGTCTATGCATGAGTACATCCAACAGCATTGGACCTTCGCTAACATATTTCATAACTGCATTGTAATGACGGTTGAAACGCGCTAAGTATTTGTCATCGCCCAATAAAACGTATGATTTGAATAAATACTCATAGTATGAATCAATACCAGCTCCAACTCCCGAATCACGACGTACCCAATCCCCAGAATGTACATTAAGTACAGTGCCCATTAAATCAGAGCCTCTATGCCGCAGCTTCCAAAGCGCGTCCATGGCAGTGTGAGCACGTGCTTCAAATACAGGATCACCTTTGAACATATCGAATATAAATTGATGAAAAAAGTTAAACACAACACATATCTACTTACCAGATAATCGAGATAACGCAGCGAATTCTAGTAGAATAGTACCCGCACATGCCGTACATGTTTCCCTTGATTTTCTTAACTGCTCATCTTTCATGCCGTTGCGTAAATTGACCCTTGCATGCGGAATTCCTGTTGATGTGTTAAATGCCGGTAATAGGCGATATGCCAAATCACGAGCCATCTCTAGCATTTCTCCTTTGTACCACAGCATAACACCATTATTCTTCTGTATATGGTCCGTCAAAACATGTGCCGATAGTAAACCCCCAACCATGCGTATATTTGTCTCGAAAACGGAAACTACTATATCGTTGTCGAATCGTACGTCCTGTATTACTAATTTAACGGCTCGTTCAAATTCATCAAAATCTCCCAACAGCACTAGTGTGTCAAGGGAATCAACCAAAGTCATAGAAAAGCTGAAAAAGTTAAAATAGCAAATTGTTGTAAGCTTGCATGTGTACTGCTTATAATTTGCATGCGTCACTAGTCCTTAATCCTCTAACCGTTTTCTTTTTAAGAATCATCTTAAATCCCCCATAATTCTAGTTGTTGGTAGTTAGGCAACTCTGAGCAATGTTTCAAACTCACTTTCAATTTAGCTGTACGCTGGATGTAAAAACAATTTGACCGTCTGTAGACAAAGAGGTATGTTTTCTTCTTCTGTTTGATCAAAAATGTATATATATGAAAAAATAAAGGTAAATGACCGTCTACCGACGGTCGACAGTCACCAAAAAAAAACACTGTAAATATATCGAGCCGTAACCGCGAAATTAACGTAAGCGACATATTTTTCGAAATTAGTTTTTTGATGTAGAATTGTTCTTAAACCGATAACAAGTCAACTGTTAAAAAATTGTATCGTCAATCGTCATAGTCACAGAGATATACGACTTTCAATTTTATCGTAAGCGACATCTGCTGTTTTGAGTTACCGTAAAAATAAAGTAAGCAACATGGAAGCTAGTTGTGACCTGTAAATACTGACTTTAAATATATATTTTTATACATTTATTTATGTTTTTATATATGTCAATGTGTACAAAAAAGAAAATAAAATAAGTTTTTTCAAAGTTTTTTGGGGAAATTCAATTAACCTAAGCGCCAAATGTTTGTCTAGTAGCCTGCCATGGTTACAGCGAAATTAACGTAAGCGCCAAATTCACTAATTTCGCCTACAAATTAAGTTAAATGAAGATAAAAATTAGTCTATGACTTGTATTGAACTGTAGTCTAACATTTAGAATTTCAAAGATATTTTCTAAACGGATTAAGAAAAAAACAAAAAAATGTCTCTCCTGTAAAATTTGCTTTTTGGCGGTTACGTTTTTTTCGCGGTTAGGGCTCGATATATGGGGTATTCTTTCTAAACTATGTTAAGAGACTTTCTTCGCTGAAGTTTTTATTATGCTCCTTTTTTCGCGGTCAACTTTTGAGGTCGCGCCTTTATTCGTGTCTAGTGACGATATCACATACATGAGCCATTCTTACCGTTATATATTTTTTGTCTAAGTGTGAAGAACAACCGGTTTTATAAAGGTTTTGTAAGACTCTACTCGTAGACTGTGCTTTTATAAGGGTTTTATAAGGCCCTTAATAAAGAACAAATCGTCACTAGACACGAATAAAGGCGCGAGCTCGAAAGTTGACCGCGAAAAAAAACTTCAGCGATGAAAGATTCTTAACATAGTTGGCGGCGAAGACGCGTAGGCTTATTTTCGTGGTCAAATGTTTGCGGGTGTAACAGTATGTAAATTACCCAAAGAGTTTTTGGGGAATGATGCTGAAATGACAGTCCTTAGCCAGGTATAATTCTATGTCTACGCGTCTTTCTTCTCCGAAGTTTTTCTTAAGCGTCTTTTTTTGTAAATTTTGTTTGCGCTTTTTTTTTTTTTTGTTAAAATACTAGCGCGACTTGAGTGTGTTTAGTGACGATATATTCTGGGCCATTCCATTGTGACTAGTGGGACATTTTACTCCAGAATGTGATCAATTGTGAATTTTAACTATGTCGTCGGAACTTATACAACAGCGAAAGATATTTTTTAACATAGAACGATAACTAATGTATAAAATTGCTTTAACAAAAGAAGCAAACGATTTCTTAGTTTTATGGAACTGTCATTTGAATTAGTGTGACTGGCGGGACACTGAAAAGAACTCTATTTTACCCTTGTGCACTCAAAGTTGAATTTTAGCCAAAACACTTAATTTGCACGAACGATGTATTTGTGTTGTAAAATATGAATTATATGCTTTTGTTTTCAATAAAAATGAGGTTTATATAATGTTCATAGAAATATTAAAAAATATTTAAAGTTGTGACTGGTGGGACATCTCTTTGTGTCTGGTGTAAAGTAATTATGCATGAAATAAAAGTTTCCATAGACAAAAATTACAACTTCTTTTGATTTTTTTACTATTTTCCCACAGGTTAATGAATTGTAGTCCTTTAAAAAGAGGTTACTGCTGAAATATAGACAATTAGGGCATATTTCAATTTATGTCGTTTTCCTCTTTTCAATGTAATAACCCTTCTAAAAGAGTTTTATAAGGCCCTGTATGTATACATATTTTTATAAGACTCCAATTCATCATAAGTGCAAATTTTAAGTTTTAGATATCTATACATTTTTTCCATTCAGAGTTAGCAGCAAGCAAATTTATATACTTCTATAAATGTAGATTTTTAGAAAAAAAGACCATAAATACTGTTCAGTCATACTATTTCGTATTTCGCTAGATAAGAACAATGCTTTGTTTTAAAGATATATTTATACCTCTATAAATTTTTCTGTGTAGATTAATTGTTCCGCTTCGTCGGATTCATGTTGAAAAAGATAATGAATACTTTTATATCACATAGATAAATGTTCCGTGAAAATTTCTTTATTCACTTTTTTCATTTTTCTTAGTGTTACCGCGTATTACTGGTTGACTTGGAATTTCCATAAGTCTTTGTGATTTACTTAGTCTCTTTAGGGTTATGTTTTTTTTAAGAAAAATTGTAATTCTAGTTTGATTACTTTCATGAAAATTATTAACAATTCTTAAATATACATACCATCAATAAAAAAATAAACCTCGATGTGCTAGAAATGAACGAGGCTGTATTTTAATTAAACATACCTAGATATTCAAGAAATAACATAATTATTGGAAGAAGGAAAATAAAGTTAAATCTCGCAGACCTGTTTATACTCAGTGCTCTTCGCGTAGACTTTTTAGACTTGGAAATTACCGGTGTTTTGTATGATCTTTATCTATTCAAAGGAGAAATAGTATGTAAAGGCTCTTCACGTAGATTGTTTTGGATTTGAATATTTATGATATGAGGGCTTTGTATAAATTTGCTCAGTTCATAAAGGAATCACCTAGCATTGTCAAACTCTCAAAGTACACTATTTGGGATTTTAATACACAAATTTGTTTTATAAGTGTCTTTCGATAGAAATCTGGCTGTAACCCCATATTTTGTACGTATTTTTAATGAGAAAAAAAAATCAAGTTCGAAAGGCTAAAGATTCCACTTAGACTTATTTCATCGTCAGTCAACGTTCCATGCTACAACCTCGCCAAATTTATGGGGAAAACATTAAAAAATATAGTCTCAGAAAGCTACAACATAAAAACTCCCTCCAACTTGGTACTATGGAATGCGGATGGGGAACCCTTTATCCCCAACCGTAGCCGATGTTGTCTTAGGCAAAATACTGGACGATAGTATCGCTGAACTTAGATCTAAGGGCATACATATAAAATACATAAAAAAAAATATGTAGATGATATTTTTGCCATAATAAAGAACACGGACGTGGAGGTTATACTCAAAACATTTAACGCACAGCATACAAAAATTAAATTCACAACAGAAGAGGAAAAATATAAGAGGTTAGCCTTCCTAGATGTGGAAATCCATCGAGACAATAACCAGATTAAACTGAACTGGTATTCAAAAGCTGTGGCCTCATCCAGGATGATACATTTTCATTCAAATCATCCATGGAATCAGAATGGCATGAACCTAATTGAAAAAAATTATAAACTCAGCGACCAGGAGCTCAGAAGAGAGAACAACAAGAAAATTAAAACCATCTTATACAAAAATGGATACTCTAGCGCGCTCATAGAAAGACTTTTAGCAACAACAATTAACAAAATAGAAGGCGCGAACAACAATATCGCTAGGCAAATTTATAAACAACCAAACAATAAGTTATGTGCATCGACCGCATGGCACACTCAAAATAATTTTTACCAAAACAAGACAAAATAAACAAAGAACAACAACACAACTTCATATATGAGATGATATGCATCGACAAAGAAACGAACGCTGCAGCAAAGTATATATATGAACGACGAAGCGAGTTTTAGGAGTCAGAATCAACGAGCATAAAACAGACGCGAAAAATAGAAAGATGACAACTGCATTAGCCCAGCACCTGGCAAAAAGCACACAGCGGACTTCGATAATACAAGAGTAATAGACATCAAGAGAAAAACATAGAAAAGGATGACATTAGAAGGGCTTCGGATAAAGCAACAAATACACTGTACAAAGAATTATAAAGAAGATGTGGACAACATAAATTGCGCATACACAGCAATAATAGCGACTAATAGACGAACAGCTGGGATGTTTTTGTATACATGTTTGTTAATTATGTTTTCTTGTAAAAATAAATAGACTCCCTGAAGAAGACACAATAATGTGGCGAAACGCTTAGGAGGCAGAAAAGAAAAATCAACGATTTTGCTTTAAATTCAACGGCCGAAAAGCTCCAAATATACACACAACACAAAAAGTTAAAATTTTCGTTTTCTTATTAGAATCTTTTTCTGTCGAGGAGCGACCATTAAAAAAACCTTTTTTAATTTAGATATTGCTCGGGCCACGGATCGAATCAGGCCATACGGAGAGGTAGTACGCACCTTTAACCAATCAGATACAGCTGTTCATAAAATTACATTCAGAAAAAATACCGGAAAAGTTAGACGGAGTCCTGATATTATTATTCAAATGACATTTCATTTTCTAAAATATTTCAGATTCATTTAGGCTCTACATAAGGTGTTTTATATTGAATAAATTTACATATTTTATAAACTCATTGGGCCGTATGAATAAAACCAAGGCGCATCAATACAAGGTGGTGTTGATTGAACAGCTGATTGGATATTTCTGTCTCTACACTAAATATATGCTTAAAAATATGCTTAAATACACTAGTACAGGAGAATGTCATCCAAGACGATATGGCGCAACTTTAGGATGTCAACAAAACAAAATGACGAAAATTATCTCCTATTCCCTTTCGTTTTGACATCCCGATGTACCAAAAAGCAACAACAAAAGCTGCATTTTTTTGTGAGCGAGCGACAAAAGAATGTTCAACTCGGGTAAAATTTCCTTTTAGCTAGTTAAGCAACCCTGCTGGTAGCTTGCAAGAAACATGTGATTAATTCAACGGAATTTAGACACAAAAAACAATAGAAATTAGTAATTATGCGAGGAATTGCGTAAATCACGTGTATACGAAAACAAAAATTTCCCTCTCCACTTTCCCATTAACAATTCACAATACAGCAATTTTTTCACTTAACAACACCACTCTTCAGGTCGCGTATTTTTTAACCTACCTGGCTGAGCTCGGATAAATAGCCGAGTTTGTGTTGTTGCTTTGCGTGTATTTCGTAATTTAAGTGAGTGTTATTTTGTAGCTCGGTTGCAAAAGAATGGACCTAAAATACACGGGACTTTTACTGATATGCAATTGCCACCACCTTGTATGGATGCGCCTTGGAATAAAACCTAAGCAAATGCTTTTGCTTAAAATTTCAAAGCATTTCTCAATTTGTTCAAATAAATTAAAGTAAAAGGTGCGGAATTTAAAGAAAAAGCAATTGCTTAGTTTTTATGCAAACGGCCCATTTTGTATACTGTTCTTATAGTACAACATACAAATTACAAACTAATATTAGATCGTGGCTTTACAATACGAAGTCCCACCTGTTGGGGGTTTCGACATAACTTCCACAGAGATAATTTCCACGGAGATAACTTCCACCGAATCCTGACACAAATTCCATGGAAGTTATGTCGTGAAATTACTACCACCGATCGATTTTTGGTCAATGGAAAATTCGAAAGATCTGATTCATGGAAGTTATGTCAGACATAAGTACCATGATTATTTTATATTAAATGAGCCGCTCACTGAACAAATTGATGAACTCCACTTTTTAAAAAGTCTTAAGTTTTAGTATCAAAGCACTAGGTATAGTCATAGTTTATAATATTGATAATATCTTTAGATATGTACGTAATATGCAATAATATATGGGAGGTTCCATGAAAAACTGAACCTTAGTGAAATTTTTTTTTTATAAAACTAACAATCTTGAATCAACAAAAAAAATCGCAAATTAAAGCTTTAATTGCATTTTTATAACCTTTTTTTACGTTAGGAAAGCAAGTTCTAAGTTAATTTTTTGAGTGAGTTTAAAGAGGAGATGGTCAGAACACGTGATTTTCTATGCGAAACGGCATGCCACGCTTTTTCACGCATGAGCGAGCGGTTTTGAGAGAAAAATCGTGCTTGACTGAAATTAGGCTTGAGCGTGCGTGAGTTAGATTTTCCATCAGTCATGTAATTTTCAAATATGGATGTTTGCATGTGTATTTTCAATCAAACTTAAAACGTAAATTACTACTGCATAACTTAATTATCTACAGTTTAAACCACGATACAAAAAAGCAGGTGGTTACAATAAACAACTTTTGACGGTTAATAAAATTTTTTGAAGTTTCATAAATTGTGAGTATTATCAACGGCCTTGCCACTTTGATAATATTAAAACAATAAATCGGAGTATTTTCTTTCCCATATTTATACCAATGTAAAACATTTAAAATCAAAAACCATTATCGGTGCTTGGTACTTTTTTTACTTACGTGGTTCACACCTTCTTTATTTAAAATGTAAACTGTTAAAGAAGGTAATTGTTCTTTTGATTTTATAATTGTTTGGAGCAGCAGCCGATAATGCAATCAAAATAAATCATTAGCCTCACATCGCAATATAAAGCGTTACATTTAAGAATCAAATATTTTTTAATTATGTTGTTTAAACTTCTAAACATTTTGTACCACCCTAGCATAACTATTCCCAGTCCGCTATTGAACATACATTGTTATTGTAAAACCACTCACTTTATATTCCAATTGCAAAACGCATGGGCATATACATGGTGGAGGGTAATTATTTGGGCTCATACATACTATTATACTCATAGTTTCCAACTTAGGGCCGTTTGCACCATGTCTAGTTAACGCTAACTGGAGGTACATCCTTCAGTTAAGCACATCCACTGCTTTATCGATCACATGTTATATGATGGGTGTCGATAACGTCGATAAAGATGTTTAACTGGGAGTTAGAATTAACTAGACATGGTGCAAACGGCCCTTAGTGCTTTAAGCACTAGATTTAGTGCTTTTTGAAAATTAAAACGCCAAAAAAATGGTTTAGTGCCTAGTGCCCTATTTAGTGCTTTTTTCTGAATTTACAAGAATCTACAAATTTTAATGCACTAAAATTCAAACCATGATTGATAAAAAGATGAAGTTGCAAACCCACGTTCTTGCGTTCTTGTTAAATTGTATTAGCGTTGAAAATGATAGCACGCAGATAAGTTAAGTATTTATTTTTTTATTTTCTTGATTATTGATTGATTACACAGTTCGAAAAACTTTATCTTTTTTTGCCTCCTCAGTGAATCGGTTTTTGTAGATTTTTCGGTGCTGAATCCAATTCTGGCTGCAGAATTTCTCTACCACGTCAGAATTTTGAGATATCCTAACCTCTAAGTGTAAAAACACGGTTTTCGCAATATTTGAGGTTATATTATAAAACAACAAATTGTTTCGCTCATTTCTACTTAGGGTATCATTAAGTATTACTCGTCCCCTTTAAAATTCAATTTCGTTTGTTGCGATTCGATTGTGTTTTCTCCAGATTTACCAGTTTTAATGTGCAGTACTTCGGTATTACTTCGTAAGCATGAATGTGTATTTATTTATACATGTAAAGTGTTTATTTTTTTACTTTTGTTTACCACAAACTGTTATGAAAAAAGAGTATCCTATGATAAAAAAAAAATTAGTGCTTTTAGTGCTTTAAAACGCTCCTTTTTCCAAGGCTTGGTGCTTTTGAAACTCAAAAGTTGGCAACATTGATTATACTGGACGAATGCAGGCGAACGGGATATGATCAGTGTTGCCGCGCCGTCTCAAGAAAATGTATCACTGACCAAGCCAAAAATGTATCCAAATGTATCCAAAATTCTTTTTTTACATATACATCTCTAAATTGGTAAGAAAGCCAAACACTTTCATGAAAAAGACATAATTTAATCCATCCTAAGGACTTGGAATACATGTACATAAAATCAAACATTTGTAATTTCAATTTATAAAGTACATTTTTTGTGCATAAGTATTTTGCAAAGCAAAGTATTATACATAGCAAGTACACTCTAAAAAGAGCATGTAAAACTACTACTGAAAATTATCTATTTTTCAACAAGAATCTGTATACGTATGAGATATTCAGTATTTGATTTTGAACTTGAGATCATTAAAATATACACATAAATACACATACATATATAGAATGTTTAAAATTGCAAAAATTTTCAAACTACAAATACATTTCCTACTAATAATAAACATTACTTTATTTTAAACATTTTATGTGTAATTTTGCTCTTTGCGAAAAATTTGGTATGAAAAAGTAAACAGGCAATGATTAATTTTATTATACGGCGTGCAAATTTGCACACATTAAAAGAGGAAACTGGTTACCTCTCTTAATATGCGCAAATAAACAAATTTTTTTTAGAGTGTATTTAAAGTCTTTTCAGTAAAATTCATACAAGTTTCCTTAAATAAATCAAATTTAGTTTTTTAAACTACATTGAAATCTTCTTTCTTTTTAAATTAACAAATGAAAATATGTGATATGAAAGAGATTACTACAGAAAGAGTATAATTTACTTTATATATACCGTCGTTTAAAGTACAAAACCGTGTATCGTCATTCTGCAAAACCGCGTAATTGACATTTGCTACCAAAAATTGGATTTGCTCACACAAGCTCTTGGCTCAATCCTGATCCATTCGTCCTGAAATATACTAGCCAGAAATGCGATTGCTCTATAAAAAAGGGAACCATTTTAAAACATAAGTGTTTTTACTCTTTAGAAAATAATTTATGCAACGTCACATACGCGGTTTTGCATTATCTTGATCCGCGGTTTTGCATTTTGTTGATACGCGGTTTTGTACTTCAAACGACGATATGTACCTATATTAAGATCTTGCTTAAAGCATCCTTTTAAGCTAATTAACACAATTTTGCTTATACCTATTTTGGTGAGATTTCTTCATATGTTCATTGCTTCGTTCACAAAAAATAAAATGCTTTAATTTCACGCTAAGTAGCGATTCTTAATACGTTTAGAAAACGTAATGCTTTCTACCATCTTTACTGAAAATCGATTTTTGAACGAAAAAAACTTTATAGGAAATATAAAATTTTGGACTATTTAAAAAAGTATCCACATTTATACTGACCGGAAAAAATAATAATCCCGCAAAAATTCGTCTAAAAATGTATCCAATTGGATCTATTTAGATCCAAACGGCATCCCTGGATATGATGTGTACATAGAATGTACATCTGCGGTCGCTCTTAAGGCGGGCGTACAAGCATATACACATATCCATGAAAACGGTCCATATGTATATCAAATAATGAGAACATGTAAAAAAGAACAGGTTTAACTATGTATTACTTGTTATCGCTCGAGGCGCTCATCTGCATAGAATTAAATATCACCGTTGTAAACTCCATAATTCCCCTTTATGCTCACTATTAAGAACAAACATTTGTACATAATGTACAGCGTGGCGACGAATAACTGTTACCCAGGTTTTTTTGAGAAATAGAAGAGTCCTTTATAGATTTTGCGAAAAAAGTATGTTATTGTTAATTTTCCACAGATTTTACTTTAGTTGTATTAATTAGTTTTTAAATTTTAATCCTTATTTACATTTGCCAGCAGTGTAAACTTTGAGAGAAAAGTTCATTTGGCACGCAGGTCCTCGTCAGTTAATTTGTTCCATATCTTCTGTAACCATATGCTAATTTTCTCCATTTTGAGTCCCTTATACTCCCCCTTCTGTCCAAAATAAGGCCTCATACTCAAAAATCTAATAGACTCGGGACTGGTGACTAGGACGGCCATTCATTCGACCAACCTTATACAGTTTTTTTCTTTTTTGTACTTTTTTTATACAAAGCCTAAGAAAAAATACACCTGAAAAAGACTTGCGTGCCAAATGAACTTTTCTCTCAAAGTTTACACTGCTGGCAAATGTAGATAAGGATTCAAATTTAAAAACTAACTAATACAACTAAAGTAAAATCTGTGGAAAATTAACAATAAAATACTTTTTTCGCAAAATTTATAAAGGACCCTTTTATTTCTCAAAAAAAACTGGGTAACAGTTATTCGTCGCCACGCTGTATACATACATACCTACACTAATAGGCTATTGCTCATGCGGAATTAAGATTTGAAAACATTCGATTTTGGCAATAGAGGTGAGCAGCAGCTCAGCAGCGGCATAGGTGCATTTTATAGTTTAAGCGCACGGCACACATCATCGTTTGGAATTCAAAATCAAAAATTAAATAAAAATTAAATTGTTTCAACAAATCAAAGGTGTTGACCTTTTTTGTTAATTGGGAGTTTAATAGCTGCAAAAAAAGCCTTGCAGCTCAACATTTGTTGACCCCGACGTTATCGCCGTGCGTTTTTGGTGGAATTGTGCTTTTCGACATTTGGGAGATGAAATTGTGTGCATAACGCTTTGTACATAATAACATACTTGTATACGCCTATAGCCGAAATTTTGAATCCGTTATTCAAGAGCACGGAACTTTGTAAAACTTGTAGCGTGATCTTGAAACAGTTACAACTGTTAGCTTACGTCTTCAGCATATCTTGTGAGCCTCTATTTCTGTTCATTGCCCACGCAACGGTTTCCAGTTGGGAATTTTCCCGAGTACACATCACGCGCTGCCGATATAAATTCGACTTGAATCCATCATGACACTTAACCCAGCTAATGGTACTCCACTCCAGGTAGCGAAAATGCTGCTCAAATCAAATGAACAAGTGGCCACAGATCGAGATAGCTTTTTTAAGTTAAAAACAAAAGCAATATTCAACCGGCTTGAGCGAATAGCTGCCGAGATGGAGAGTGATAAGCTGCACGGGATGGACGAATACGCTCTGACGGCACTACTGGACTCATTGGGGGAACTGAAGTCAAGTTTCAACAGTGCGCACACAAGCTTGGAGGAATTGGATTTCGATTCAATTTGTAGCGAGCTGCCTGGTAAATTCGACTCCAATTTAGTTAACCTCAGATCCACTCTGCAGCGTGAAATTGGAAAGCGTAGTGCACCTCAGCTTTGCTCCACATTTAGGGTTAACGCCAATGAGTCGCAATCAATTACAGTGAACGCCAACCAATCGCGCTTGCCGTTACTTACACTGCCAAAGTTCACTGGTGTCTATACTGAGTGGACAAACTTCTTCTCCATGTTCGTATCTGTCATCGACAAGGATAGCGACCTTACGCCGGTCGACAAGCTTCAACATCTACGTTCCTGCCTGAGTGGTGCCGCGCTGGATACCATACGTTCTCTAGAAATAAATGAGGCTAATTAAAAAAATGCATTAGATCTTTTGCATAAGCGTTTTGATAACAAGCGTCTTATATTTCAGGCACACATCAGGGAGATCTTCGGGCTGGGCAAAGCAGATGGGTCAGTAGGCAGGCTACGGGAACTAACTGACAAAGTCACCGCTCACATACGTACACTGCAATCGCTTGGGTCCAAGGAGCAAATATCCGACTGTATCATTGTACAACTACTAATACAGAAGTTAGACAAAGCGACTCAATCGAAATGGGAGGAGAATTCGTCGACAAACGAACTACCTTCGTGGGACCAGTTATCTACATTTCTGGAGAAGCACTGTAGAACGCTCGAAAACGTCGAACACGTTATGCAAACACCAGCTGGTCAAGCTGGTAAATCTGGTAAAAGCGTGAGTACCAACCAAAGAAAATAATTTGTTGCTTCTGGTGGCTCGGTGATATACCATTGTCCTCGCTTTACAAATCTGTCGCCAAACCTCCGCCAAAAGGAGGTTAAACAACTCGCTCTATGTCTCAATTGTCTAAAAAAAAAGGTCATCAGATGTGCGACTGCAAATCGGGGTCTTGTCGTAACTGTCAATCAAAGCACCATACACTTTTGCACTTTGATCGCTCTGCTCCAACTGCCACCAGCCCTCAAGGCTTAACTTTGAAATCCGATACAGCTCAACCTAATGTCATGACTGCAGCCTTATCTGCCTCGTCCCAGGCCCTTACTTCTCCATCTGATGTTGTGCTTCTAGCCACTGTGGTAATTTTTGTAAAAAGTCGTGCCGGCACTTTCGTACCCTGTCGTGCGCTGTTAGACTCTGGTTCACAGCTGCACTTTATCACACCTCGTTTCACAATCCAGCTGCAGCTGCGCAAAACCAAAACCTTCGCTGCAGTATCTGGCATTGGCGACGTCAACTTTTCAACGTGGGGATACTCGGTCGATCTCATACTGAAGTCGCGGACTTCAGATTTCTCGACGACGATTACTGCTGTTGTCACACAAACGATCACTGAAAGTCAACCTGGCCTTACAGTGAGCATTGTTGATTGGCGACTTCCCTCCAACATCCAGCTAGCTGATCCCAACTTCAACATACCACAGCGTATTGATCTGCTTATAGGAGCAGGACTCTTCTTCGAACTTCTCTGTGTGGGCCAAATTCAGTTGGCGCCTGGGCTGCCATTGCTTCAAAAAACTCGGTTTGGTTGGGTGCTGTCCGGTGGTGTACAACAAACGCATAAGCTCTCATCTTTCGTCGTACGTCAACGATCATCTACTGACATTGATTGTAGATTATTTAGTGCGTCGTTTTTGGGAAATCGACCATGTAATTGAGCCAATCGCTAAAACAACAAAGAAAGAGCTCGACTGCGAAGAGCACTTTAGGCAAAATTATTCGCGCCTGTCTTCAGGCGAGTATTCCGTGCGTCTGCCGATGAAGAGTAGCGTGGAGCCACTAGGTGATTCGTATTTACAGGCACTACATCGCTTTGGCAGTCTTGAACGAAAACTGACTCGCAATCCACAGCTCAAGGAACAGTATGTGGCATTCATTAACGAATATCTGGGTCTCATCCACATGTCACTAGTCTCCAGTAAGTATGCTCATGACAGTAAGTTTTTCCTTCCACATCACTGTGTCATCAAGGATGACAGCACTACAACAAAGCTGGCAGTTGTATTTGATGGCTCTGCAGCCACAACTTCGGGCTTGTCACTGAACGATCTGCTCTTGTCAGTTCCAACAATACAACCAAAGCTTTTCAACATCCTCATTAGATTTCGTTCGTTTCCCGTCGCACTTACTGGAGACATCTGCAAAATGTATAGATGCGTTCGAGTCACTGCACCAGCCGACATGCTCCAGTGTATACTATGGCGTGACTCTCCACAAGATGACCTACGCGCGTACAAGTTGAATACGGTAACCTGTGGAACTAAGCCTGCATCATTTCTGGCTATTCGGGCCATGCATCAGCTCGCGTTTGATGAATCAACAGCATATCCCCTAGGTTCAAAGGCCGTTCTTCGAGATTTCTATGTGGATGATATAATATCTGGTGGCAATTCAGTGGAACATTATGCAGCAAACAACAGGTCTTCTTTCTCGAGGTAATTTCCAATTACGGAAGTGGTGCTCCAACAGCCCTGATGTCCTCGGCGGTATTCCCCAAACAGAAAGAGAAAGCTTTCTCAAATTCGATGGCGGCAGTGATATCACCAAGGCTCTGGGACTAGTTTGGGATCCGTTCAAAGACACAGAAATTGCAAACGCTCTGTATTAGCTACGATAGCTCGTTTTTACGATCCACTTGGCCTGCTAGGCCCCACTCTGACAAGGGCGAAAATTCTTTTACAGCGAATGTGGAGGGATAAGCTCGCGTAGGATGAAAGCTTGCCCCATTCACTGGGGCCTGCCTTTTGTGAAGATTTCGTCAACATTCAACATTCGTCATTTCCGCGCTTTGTACTACAGCCTGGAGCCGCGCTTGAAATTCATGCGTTTTGCGACGCTAGCCTTGAAGCATATGGCGCTTGTGTTAATGCTCGCTCAACTAAGGATAACAACGTCCAATTACAGTTGCTATGTTCAAAGGCACGCGTTGCTCCACTGAAAACGCTGACTGTGCCCAAGTTGGAACTCAGCGCTGCCGCTCTGCTTGCGCAGTTAGTAGGTGAGATAGCCAAGATGAAGGTTTTTGACTGCCGCTTCTATTGTTGGTCAGATTCCTCGATCGTTCTTTCATGGCTGCAGGAATAATCTTCAAAATCTAACGTTTTCGTCGCTAATCAAATATGTGTTATACAGGAGCTTACACAGGGGATGGCTTGGCACTATGTTCCTACAGCCATGAACCCAGCAGACATCCTATCCAAAGGGGCCGCACCAAGAGAGCTCTTGCAATCAGCTCTTTGGATGCACGGTCCAATCTTCTTGCACAAAGCAGAAATTAGCTGGCCTGAATTTCGCGCACCACAAACCAAGCTTCTGGAAACTCGACAAAAGGTATTACTCACATCAAATGATCGACCCGATGTATCTCTTTCATTTAAGTACATCAACTCGTTTGGCAAAATGCAGCGTATTTTTGGTTACGTAAGCAAATTTATCAATATAAAAAAATTGCCAAGAACGTCGCAGCTCACGTCTGGGGACATTCATCATGGGATTCAGTTGTTAATACGCATCGTTCAGAGAGCGCAGCTTTGGTCAGATTACGTCGTTCTGAAAAATAAGAGGTGTGTCTCATCACCTAGCAGCATCTCTTCATTATCACCATTTTTAGATGACATCGGTCTGATTCGAGTTGGCGGTCGCCTGAGGCATTCAACTCTTGGCTTTGAAGCACGTCACCCGTGTATTCTACCAAAGAATCATCCGCTGACGTTCTCCATAATTGCACATATTCATCACAAGCATCATGTAGGGCCGCAGTCACTACTTGCAGCCATTCGCTTGCAATACTGGCCCATAGGTGGCAGAAAAACTGTCGCCCACGGCATCGGAAAATGCATTATATGTTCTAAATCGAGACCGCGACTCGTCGAGCACATCATGGCTGACTCGCCTAAGGATCGCATCGCGGCCTCACGCGCCTTTATTGTCACTGGTGTAGACTATTGTGGCCGTTCTATTATAAGCCAGAAATGCGTAACAAGTCATCTCAAAAATGTTACGTTAGCGTTTTTATCTGCTTTGCAACAAACGCCGTATGGATGGAGTTAGTGAAGGACTTATCGACCAGCGCCTTTATTGACGCTCTAAAGCGATTTGTTGCTACTCGTGTCGTACCCAGCTGCATTTGGTCAGATAATGCAACAAACTTCGTAGGCGCAAGAAACGAGTTGAGTGATTTGCGACGCCTTTTTTTTAAGCGAGGAACATCGCAGCGAAGTCCATAACCACTGCCTCAACAATGGGTTTGATTGGCGATTCATCCCGCCCCGCTCGCCGCACTTCGGCGGCTTGTGGGAAGCAGCCGTAAAAACAGCTAAACAGCACTTTCATCGTTCGGTGCAACTCAAGTGCACCAAATTTTCTGGAAACGATGGAGTCGAGAATATCTCACTCTCCTCCAGCAACGAGCAAAGTGGCGCACACCTCAGGCCAGCATTCAAGTGAACGATATCGTATGCGTCAAGGACGAATACTCACCGCCTCCCTGGAGCTGATGGTGTAGTACGAGTGGCAGTTTTACGCACGTATAGTGGAACAACCCGTCGAGCAGTGAACAAGCTGTGCGTACTTCCAATAAACGATACTGTTGCAAGCCCTGACGTTTCAACGCGGGGAGTATGTTCGGAGCAGCAGCCGATAATCCAATCAACATAAATCATTAGCCTCACATCGCAATATAAAGCGTTACATTTAAGAATCAAATATTTTTTAATTATTTTGTTTAAACTTCTAAACATTTTGTACCACCCTAGCATAACTATTCCCAGTCCGCTATTGAACATACATTGTTATTGTAAAACCACTCATTTATATTCCAATTGCAAAACGTATGGGCATATACATGGAGGAGGGTAATTATTTGGGCTCATACATACTATTATACTGGACGAATGCAGGCGAACGGGATATGATTGTACATAGTATGTACATCTGCGGTCGCTCTTAAGGCGGGCGTACAAGCATATACACATATCCATGAAAACGGTCCATATGTATATCAAATAATGAGAACATGTAAAAAATAACAGGTTTAACTATGTATTACATGTTATCGCTCGAGGCGCTCATCTGCATAGAATTAAATATCACCGTTGTAAACTCCATTATTCCCCTTTATGCTCCCTATTAAGAACAAACATTTGTACATAATGTATACATACATCGTCGCCTGGGTAAAAGAATGTCGTATTTTAATTTCGGCAGGTTGTGAGAAATCGCGATTGAAGTTTGGAATGCAATTTCTGAAAAATGCGAAAAGAGATTTTCTCCAAAGTCTTTGAAAATGTTATTAGTTCACAAAATTCTTAAATTATTTAATTTTTAATGTTTATTGTTAATTAGTTTTGAGTTTATTTAGTAAAATTTTGTCGTAAGCGTCATTTGTCCACAATTTGGCAGCCACTTTGTATGAAATACGACAAAATATGATCAAAATTTCTACCAAATTTACGACACTTTTTATTCAATATCTCGGAAACTAAAGGAGATATCCAAAAATGGAGAACGCCATTTTTAAGATATTGATTAGTTTAATATGACTGCATCACCAACTAAATTTTTACTAAATTATCGAAAAAGTTGTAGTCAATATCTCGGAAACTAAAGGAGATATCTAAAAACTGATAACACCAATAGAAAGACCTTACTTCAAAATATATAACTGCATCTAGAACTAAAAATCGTCAAAATGGCGCTTACGACAATCTTTTACCCAGGCGACGACATACCTACACTAATAGGCTATTGCTCATGTGGAATTAAGATTTGAAAACATTCGATTTTGGCAATAGAGGTGAGCAGCAGCTCAGCAGCGGCATAGGTGCATTTTACAGTTTAAGCGCACGGCACACATCGTTCAGAATTCAAAATCAAAAATTAAATAAAAATTAAATTGTTTCAACAAATCAAAGGTTTTGACCTTTTTTGTTAATTTGGAGTTTAATAGCTGCAAAAAAAGCTTTGCAGCTAAACAATAATAAAAACCATTATTTTATAATAAAAACCACCAAAGAAAACCTTTTTAAACTATTTTGGACCCAATTTGCTTTTAAATTTCTTATCAGATTTTGCAAGAAATATGGCCTTGTGGTTAGCGTATCACTATTGACGTCAACAAATTTTGAATTTAAAATTTCCTATGTATACAAAAAACTGGAACATGACTTATACTGACCGCCCTCCGATAAACAACTAACATAATAAGAATAAATATAATTTTGATCACTTTCTTCACACGTCCTGAAACCTTGTTTCGGCAACACCATTTTGGAAATTATTTCAAACTTTCAAGTCCATCATATTCCACATCTTTGAGTGCCCCGATGAAATCTTCTGCTTAAAAAAAATATATATATTACTTCTGATGATCAGGTAGCATGAATTTTATGAAATGTCATAATTTTATTAAAAGTCAAATGGTTAACAACAACAACGAATGTCATTAAATGGAACTACCTTCTTTTTTGTATCATGGTTTATACTTTTTAAACACACCAGCAGCTCAGCAAGAGTTTTTTGTGTAAGGCAGATTTCTAGAAGGTGTTCCTTGCAAAAATACTGTTGTCAGCATAGCTGGAGTTGAACTTACGAGGGCTATTTTTTAATAAGAAAATTTCGCCGACATCGACAACCATAATAGTGACGATTATGTTTAAACAATAATATGAGGTAATGTCATTTTAAAATTACATTGAATCAGAACTGCAAACAACTCCAAAAATCGGTGCGGTTCGGTTCAGTAGTTCGAACCACTCAGGTAAGGCTTGTACCGGCTCGGTTCAATTTTTGTGTGCTAAAGGATACAAATATGGCAAAAATATGACAAATCTATAATATAATAAAAATAGAAAGCTTTGTTACTGAGATCAAATTCAAATATCCACATGTATAGCGGTGGAAAAATAAATAAGAACGCGACATTTTAGCATGTTTTGGCTATTTTGCCTTTTTTTAATGTTTTATTTTTTTTTTTTAACATACAAACTCAAGTCTCAAACTTTGAACAAAAATTAAAAAAAAAAAAATTTAAGTTTTAACTTGCGATGATCGAAAATCGAATGCAACTCATAATAAGAGCCAAAAACGGTTTGGTTCGTGGTTCCGTTCAAAGACCGAAAAAAGCGACGGTTCGGTTCAAAACTGGTTTGCAGCCCTGCATTGAATGAATATTGGTATGAAATTCTTTTCTATACTCGTAGTACATACATATTTACATTAGACTGCATCATCAAAAAAAGTTCCGATTTTTCCTCCGGGATTATAAAATTTATTATATTTGAAAACTTCCATCAATTCCAGCAATTCCAGTGAAAAATGATTTTAATTTTTTTAAATTTATGTGGAAATTGACAGAAAATAATAAATCATTTTCAACTTAAATTGCTGGTGAAACCGGCTATAAGATTTATGTGATTGAAAATACCTCCAAAAATTGATCGTTTTTTTTATGAATAAAATTAGTTTCCTAAAAGATTTTTTGAAAAAATACCCTCAGATGACAAAATAGCTCAAGCTTAAATATCATAATAATTACATTTTTGATGCTATTTTTTAACTTTTTTTTTCAAAGATTGATTTAATAAAACCTTGAATGAAAATCATTGAAGGGTATTTTCTCACCCGTTTTATTTCTTTGCAAAGAAACTCATTCATGTCCCTTTTTCAAATATCAACATATCCTAATTCAACTTGGAATGAGGCTCGTTCATCTTAGCTTTCCCTTTTATACTTTGAGTGAGAAATAAAAAGGGATACCTTTCCAATGATACCTCATAAGCCTAAATCGGTAAAGTTTTGGCTAAGTTATTGAAGTTTTTCTTAAACCAATCTTTGAAAAAAGTTCAAAAGCAACATACAAAATCTCCCATTGATCTCTCTATGATTCCGTTGTAAAATTGTTTAAATATTTTCTTATGCAAATATTTTTAGTTTAAAATGTTTTGTCGTCTGAGGCTATTTAAAAAAAAACTATTCTTATTCATAAAAAAATAAATTTTTGAAGGCATTTTCATATTGGTCTAACACACGTAAATCTTAATATTTTTCCGAAATATTTTGGTGCAAGTCTTCAAACGTAATAGATTTAATAATTCCAGTGGAAAAACAATACCGCCCCAATAAAAAAAAAAATCCAGGGGATTTAAATCTGGGGAACGGGCTGGCCACGAGATAGTGCCTGAACGTCCAATCCACCTTCCCGGATATTCCTGGTCAAGGAAATCTCTTACTTGCACTGCGTAATGCGCTGGGCAGCCATCTTGTTGATACCACATGTGGCGACGATCTGTTAGTGGTATGTCCTCTAACAAAGTTGGTAAATGTTCTCGTAAAAAATGTAGGTAATTCGTGCCATTCAAGTTCTCCGGCAGGCCTAAGGCCCAATAATTGGGGCGTTGTCATAGAAAAAGTTTATTCAAAGCCTATTGAGAGCGTAGCCGAGCTGCGTGAACGAATTTCTCAAGCTGCTGAGGACATCCACTCTCGAGGATATGCCCGGCTAATAAGTAGATCTTTTTTAAGAAGATGTAGGGCGTGTATTGAGGCTGATGGTAAACAATTTGAACATTTATTGTGTGAGGACCCCGGATCCTGTGGCCCTGGGGCCCCACAACAACTATTTTATATACAAATATAATTCGAATTAAAATATATGAACTATTGAATTGTATATTTGAAATTGTAAAAAACGCTTCGCATATATGTATGTACATATACTTATTGGATTGCATTTATTTGAATTGTAGTTGTTATACGTACTCACATACACATGTAGGGTGTTAACCTGCTCTAGTTCTATGCTTTAGAGAGTAGATATAGCGAGAGTATAGCAAATAAAGAGGCTATAAACGAGAAGCGAGTGTGTTCTAATTTCTTGAGGAGATAGGGTGTTTACTCCTTACAGGACCCTGGACAACCGAGAGCTACGCCCAGCACTCCGGAAAGTCCGCCCGAGCAGGGACTCTAAAGGAAACGAAACATAAAGGAGAGTGCCGTGAAAAAAAGTGAAGTGAAAAAAATAAGAAAGAGACACCAGTGATAGAGACACTGAGTTCCGCGACTACCCGAAATACCCAAATTTAAGAAGCAATAAGAGCACAAGTGAGAGAGACACAAAGTGCAGTGACCGAAGAACTACTAGTAGGCGGTCCTGTGAAGAAACAGTGTGAAAAAAAACAATGGTGAAGAGAAAGTGGATACATTACCTCAACCGAGATGAGCTGCTGACCTATATGGCAGAGTTCGGCCTCGAACAGACAGGAACAGTCGAAGAGCTGCGGAGACGTTTCTTTTCATTTATACAAGAAGAAAGTAACAACGAAGACTACCAAACGCGGTTCGAAAAGCTAGAAGTGAAACACTCGAAGCCTGCGCTGAATGTTACCGCAGCAACACCAAGTGGAAGCCAGGGAGCCAGTGTCATGCAGTCACCAATGACGATGCCAGAACTACTTAAGGAGAATACATTTACATGGTTCCGCAGTAATAACCGAAATTGGCGACAATGGGAGGACTTCCAGAGACTTCCTAAGGTTCTTTTTAAACTCTCGCTACCACGAAACCTTAGACGATGAGATCCGTCGTCGCGTCCAACAACAGAATGAGAAATTTAAAGACTATGTGCGAACTACACCTCAGAGCAGAGGCTGACGCATATCTACAGAAACTCCAGAAGTAAGTTCCAATGGTACGTCAAACGATCCGAGTTCACCACCCTAGAAGAGCTAGTGAGTTTGGCGGAAGACATGGAAAATATCCCCCCGGTGAGAGAGCAACAGAGAGCCGCAGCGCGAACAACTCCACGAGTTACGGAGAGATATCAGCACAAGCACGAGCTGCCTAGGAGTGACGAGACGGCTAGAGCTGAGAGAACACAGCGCCGATGGGAACCACACAGCGGTGTAGCAACACTACAGTCGGAGTACGTTAATCCGTGGACTGCGTGTAGACATTGCGGGGGAGATGACCATTTTGCGAGGGAGTGTATAGCTGCACGGAGAGAGTTTTGTTGGGCCTGTGGTCGATGCAATGTCTCGACTCGAGAGTGCTGCCGTAGTGCATCGGGAAACGGGTCGAGGTCCCATTTGCGGCGAGGAGTGGGGCGTCAGGTAGAACAGCCTCGCCCAAACTAAAGAGAGTTCTAAGGCAGTCGGATGGCCGAATTATGGCGGCAATCAGAGTAAATGAGGTCGACATTGTAGCTGCAGTGGATACAGGCGCAACAAGAAGTTTCCTGAGCGAAGCCATGGTTAAGAGACTGGATGTGGGAGAGGCTAGGCTGGTGAACACGCGTGTGGTAATGGGTGACGGGAGATCCAAAACGGTGCTGAAGGCTATAACGGCACGAGTGGAGCTGGCGAAGCAGGCGCACGAAAGCGATCTTTTGGTACTGCCTAGTTTGATGGATGACGTGGTACTTGGAACCGATTACCTGACAAAAGCGGGGGTCCGGTTATGTTGCGGAGTCTTAGACGTGACACTCCGAGAAGAGGTGCAGAGAGGTCAGGTAAATGCGATGAACCCAAATCAAACCCCATGCCCACAGGAGCCGCGACAACCGACGAAGCGAGAGAGTTCTTAAAGTCAGAATTACGCAAATTTGAGAAGATGTCTGGAGTTTCAAATATCGCCACTCACCGGATCGCCATGAAGGATGACCGCCCGATCAAGCAGAGGTATTGCCCGAAGAACCCGAAGATGCAGGAAATTATCAACGCGGAGATCGACGACCTTATCGAGAAAGGGTGTATTGAACCCTCACACAGCCCGCACAGCGCCCCGATAGTGTTGGCGAAGAAGAAGACCGGCAAGTGGAGACTCTGCGTCGACTACCGACAGCTAAACGAGCGTTCAGTGCCTGACGCGTACCCCCTACCGAAGATCCAACATATCCTTGATCGACTACGAAGCGCGAGTTACATTAGCAGCCTAGACCTGAAAAACGGTTACTGGCAAATCCCAATGGAAAAGCAGAGCAAGCAGTACACTACTTTCACAGTGCCAGGGCGTGGCCTTTATCAATGGCGAGTAATGCCGTTTGGGCTACACTCCGCCCAAACGGACCAAGTTAATCGGTCCAGAGCTAGAGCCGTATGCGCTTGCCTACCTGGATGACATTATTGTCATCAGCGCAACCCTGCAAGAGCACGTCTAACATCTTTCGGAGGTCTGCCGACGGCTTAGGCAGGCGAATCTTAGGATCAACCCAGAAAAATGCGAGTTTTTCAAGAAGCAGTTGAAGTATCTGGGTCGTCAGCGAGGAGGGCATTCACACCGATCCTGAGAAGGTCGCGGCTATCAAAGAGCTGACACCAGCGATAAATATAAGGGAACTATGCAGGTTCCTAGGGATAGCTTCATGGTACCGAAGATTTGTCCCCGACTTTTCTAAAGTGGCGCATGCGCTGACGTCCATGCTAAACAAGGGCCACAAGTGGAAATGGAACGACGAGCAACAGACAGCGTTCGAGGCGCTGAAGAACAGGTTAATCGAGGCACCGGTGTTGGCTTGCCCTGACTTTACGCAGAAGTGCACTCTGCAAACGGACGCGAGCGACTATGGGCTGGGAGCTGTTCTCACCCAAGAGATTGAAGAAAAAGAACGCGTAATCGCATATGCGAGTCGCCGGCTCAACAAGGCCGAACTTAATTATTCACCAACGGAGAAAGAGTGCCTGGCCATAGTGTGGGCGATCAGAAAAATGAGACCCTACCTAGAAGGATATACGTTTACCGTCATCACCGACCACTTAGCGGCTAAAATGGCTGAGTAAGATAGAGAGTCCATCCGGTCGGATTGCGCGCTGGAACTGCAGCAGTACTCCTTCGATGTGCAGTAATGCAAGGGTAAGCTGAATGTGGTAGCAGACGCGCTGTCAAGACAGCCCCAGGAAACATTGCTTGGTTCGATGACGGCGGGAGGAGTAGCGGTAGAGTGCAAGTGGCTGAAAGACAAGATAGCGGAGGTGGAGAGGTCTCCACAGAAGTTTCCTGGCTTTGTCATCGAAAATGGTGAGTTGTACAGGCGAATATCAGGCCACATTGACGGTGAAGACGCGTTGCCATGGAAGTTATGCGTGCCGACAGAGCAAAGACAGAGGGTGTTACGGGAGATTCACGATGTTCCCAGTGCAGGCCATATGGGGATCCGAAAAACGATAGCGCTGGCGACAACGCGGTACTATTCGCCGGGCATGTTCCGTGACGTGAGGCAGTACGTGCGACAGTGTGAAACGTGCCAGCTTTACAAACCAAGCCAGCAGCAAGCAGCCGGAAAGATGCTGACGCAGCTAGCCGAAGAACCCTGGGCGACGGTGTGTGTTGATTTCGTAGGACCTCTTCCGCGATCCAAGCATGGAAACACTATGGCGCTGGTAATACTAGATCGTTTCTCAAGATGGGTCGAGATTGTACCAATGCGGAAGGCAACAGCGGAGGGAGTAATTCGAGCAGTGAGAGAGCGGATTATCGGCAAATTCGGCATTCCAAAAATCCTGATCACGGATAATGGAACGCAATTTACCAGCGCGCAATTTAAGCAATTCCTGGAGGAGATGGGAGTAAGGCACCAATTCACTGCTCCGTACACACCGCAGCAAAATCCGACGGAAAGAGCGAACCGTAACGTCAAGCGACTACTAGCGCAGTTCGCAGGCAAAGACCAGAAGAGCTGGGATGATCTGTTGCCAGAAATGACTTTGGCCCTCAACACGAGCGTGTGCGAGGCAACGGGTTACAGCCCGGCGTTTGTCATGCAGGGGTGAGAACCAAGGTACGACGAACCGGCGAAGATACCACCACACCGCAAGTAAAAGCGGCGAGAATGAAAGAGGTGTTTGAGTTAGTGGGACGAAACCAACAAAAGGCAACGACAGAGCAAGCGAGGCACTAAAATCTGCGAATAAGATCGTGGCAACCGGTCGTGGGAGACAGGGTTCTGGTGAGAGAACACTTCTTGTCTAAAGCCGTGGACAATTTCGCGGTTAAGCTTGCACCGAAATACGGCGGGCCACATCGCGTACTCAATTTTATTTCGCCTGTGATCGTTGAACTCGACAAAGTGCACAAAGGGAAAAGGAGGATAGCGCACGTGAGTGATCTCAAACCATTTTATGAGAACAACGCGAAAGGTGAAAATTCTCCCGTGGCATCGTCTGAGCCTAATTCGGCGCACAGCGGCGAATAGGTAAATTTCAGCAGAGACTGAAGTGTGTGAACTCGGCAATTGCCAGCAGGGGAGCAACTGCCATGACAGCGGAGACCCTGAAAGATGAGAAGCTAGCCGAATAATCCTAAATGAGATGAAGAAGAAGGAGATGATGAAGAAGACGAAGAATAAGAAGAAGAAGAAGAAAAAATAAATAAAGGTTCCAAGGGAAAACAATGAAAGATGCAGATGGCACGAAGCACAAAAGAAAATTATAAAAGTAAAAAAAAAAAATACAATAATTATGATTATATTATTAAAATTTGTGATAACAACAACAGCAATAGTAATATAATTATAAATATTAATAATATTTATAATTATAAACATTAATAATAGCTAAAAAACATTAATAATAGCTAAAAAACATTTATAATAACAAAATACTACTAATTCTACTAATAATAATAATCGTAATAAGAAGAGGAGTAACACCGCAATGGCAACCCGAAATCTACTCCAGTTCACATCAACGCTACAAAACTCCTATTTGGATAGTCAGCAACCCCGACACCAAACTACAGCTGTACGAGGATGACAAATAAACAAATAAAAACAAAATATGCAATGTGAAAGTGAAACGGCAGCAAAATTACCGAAATTTTGCTGGAAAAGTGCCGGAAACCTGGAAAATACAGTTGGTCGCGCAATGGCCACTGTCGGTAATAAAAACGATGCGCCGCGGGCGCCAAGGCACAAGTTCGTGAAAAGATGGAGCAACAGCAGCAGCAACAGGCAAATTTTATAGCCGAACAAGCGGCGTTTTGCGCGTTCGTATAAAGCACCTAACAGAGCACGAAATTCGGTGCTATAGTAGAAGTGACAGCAGCGGTGGAGATCTTTCGAGTAATTCGAGCGACAACAACAACACCGGAGGCGAGCATGACGACGCTGGCCAGCCAAGTGACTCCATAGAGGGCGACAGCAACAGCGGCAGGCAACAACAACAAAGAGTCGGCGTCGAGGACATCGAAAACCGTGAAAGTACGCAGCCGTTCGTACTGCCCCAAAATAGTGAAGAGATGGCAGCCTACTGGGGTGCAGAGTACTTGGCAAACAATACGCCACATTTGACGAGCGAAGAGGAGGAGATGGAGCACGAATCATCGCACGTAAGCGTACAATCCGAGGACAGCGGGCCAAGCAGTGAATGTGATGGCGAAGTATAGCGGGCGCCAACACCCATAACCATCTCGTCCGACGAGGAAGAGGAGTATTCCAAAAGGCAGGGCGAATTCTCCATCGCTACACAAGACGCCAGACACCTCGGTAACGGGTACGTAGAATATGCGCGCCATATCGATATGCGCATCAGACTATACGACCCGATGGCATCGGAAGAGCCACATCCACCGCCGCAACAGCTGTGCCTTAGTGAAGGCGCGATCGAGGCGTGTACGTTGGCAAGCGGTGGACAAAGGGATTTTGTGGAGGAGGGGTCGGCGGAAGCGGATTTCAGTGTGGCAGCAGATGCCGACTTAATGGCAGAAATAGAGCGTTGGCTAGAAGAGGCTGAGCCGAGTGTGCCATCGGAGTGGCAGGTCCATCCGGACGTAGGTGTGTTGCCGGAAGAGTTGGTGGCGGAAATTGAGTCGCATGTAAACCATCGGCAACAGAAGCGGCAGTCATTCAGACGCATCGTAAACGGCCAGGCGTACAGAGTACGAATTACCAAGACTGGCAAGGTGACCGTAGGTCTTGCTGCCGGGAGTAAGGAGGGAGTGTGAGGACCCCGGATCCTGTGGCCCTAGGCCCCACAACAACTATTTTATATACATATATAATTTGAATTAAAATATATGTACCATTGAATTTTATATTTGAAATTGTAAAAAACGCTTCGCATATATGTATGTACATATACTTATTGGATTGCATTTATTTGAATTGTAGTTGTTATACGTACTCACATACACATGTATATATTTTGAACTGTGATTTGTATGTAAAATATAAAAAGCACAAAAACAATTGTAATAAGGATAACTGTCTGCGGATGGAAAAAAATGGTATAAAAGGAGCAGTGCTAACAAGCATTTTTCATTAGCTAGGCATACGTGGCACGCGTCACAACGTGGGTCACACGGGTAGTGAAAGAGGGATCAAGCCTCCGAGACTATTATTCTATATTCGAAGTGGGCTCAAACCACTGAGACTGGTGCTAGCTGTAGGGTGTTAACCTACTCTAGTTCTATGCTTAAGAGAGTAGATATAGCGAGAGTATAGCAAATAAAGAGGCTATAAAGGAGAAGCGAGTGTGTTCTAATTTCTAGAGGAGATAGGGTGTTTACTCCTTACAGGACCCTGGACAACCGAGAGCTACGCCCAGCACACCGGAAAGTCCGTTACAATTGTAATAAAAAATGTTATTTCCCTATCTGACTTTTATTTCAATAAACCTAAACTAAACTAGTTTAAGATTTTTCATTATTTTATCAATTTTACTTACTTTTGTTGACTTTGGTAAAAGTGGCGTCACTATCTGTCTCGCTCGCTCATGGCAAACATGTCCACTATCCATCTCTCTCATCATTTTGCCGTAAAATTAAGAACCTACCAAGAGTTTGTGCAAATAAAAAACATTTGAACTGAGAAAAATGGGTTAGCAAAAATCGGATTACTTGAGGTTTTTATTTTTTTACTATTTTTTTTTTTAGTAGGAAACCAACAAGTATTGTACCATTTTACAATCCTGATTAAATGCGCGAACTTTTAATGGCACTTGCCCTACATTTTTTTTAAAGGAGGGCCTTTCAAAGTCGACAAATTATAAAAATTTTCAATTCATAGTTTAACAAATAGTCCTAATTCTAGAAAACTTGGGGCAATTGTGTCATTATTTTTGACTTAGGTTCTAGAAATGTTATTTAGGGTTAAGGTTCCAAAGTTTAAATGAACAAAAATAATAAAAATTAACCACAATAACCGAAAAATGGTTACAGTTTGACCAAATTTCTAGGTTTTTCTTAAATACCCATAATTTTCAAACTGCATGGGATAGATTTTTTTCCTGATTTTTCTCATGATGGTTACGTTGATGGTTTGACGTTGAGTTCTGGGACACCCTGTATATGTACATACATATATCTGAAATTTGTATAAAAAAAAAATAATAGAGCGTTCAACCCATCCAAGGCGTTTGGCCAAGATTTTGTAACAATACTTGTGTGATAAAAGCCTAATCATATGAAATGATATTTATATAAAGTTTCAAAAAACTATAAGTAGTAGCGTGCGTGAACGTGATTGAAAAAAATTTAACAGCGCATGAGTGCGAGTAGGGCTATTCGCGATTCGGTGCATAAGAGCTGACAAATGTATGCAATTCCAGAAATATGCCATGGATTGTGAGCGACCTTTATTAAACTGTCATGGTAAAGCTTTTGCAAAACAGTTTTTGTGCATCAGCTTTGGTTTTGTTTATGAATGCAATGCATAGCATTTTTATGCTATGGATTTTCGGTATTGCAAATTTGCCAAGCCATGACAAATGCAAATGCGTGTATTTTGTTTGTGTATTGCAAATAATTTGCAATACAAATTTGCAATGCAATGATGCTAGGCCATTTGCACCGGATCGCGAATAGCCCTAGTGATTTACAAACGTGAACGTGAGCCAAAATCACTAACTCGCCCATCTCTAGTTTAAAGTACGTTGTGTTGAAAGTACTATCAAATAATTTGCGATTCATAAATCAAGTGTTTGGCAAGAAAAATATATAGTAGAACTCACCTGCTTTTAATAAAATGGTGTTACATAAATATTAAATTTTGTGAGTGCTTTACCTATATTATGAGTTATTATTAAAAAAGCTCTTAGCATACTAGCTTCAGGAAAAAAAAATAACATCTTCAATATTTGAAGATCGCTCTCGTTTAAACAGCCATAAAGCATTGGGCGATTCATATTAGTAGAGACAAAATTTCGTAAGAAAATTCTCCTTGGTATCGGCTGTCGATACGAGTACTTAATACTACTACTTGGTTCAAAAGTATCGATACCAAAATTACTTGGCATCGAACGAAGAGTATCGAGTATGTACTTGTATTCACTCGTATCGTTTCATCCCTAACTCGGTCTGGTAAACATCTGGTCCAAGCAATGTGGAGTTAGTGTTAATCGTACCAAGACAGAAATGGTATTGTAAAACTCCCTTATTTAAACCTTCCAACCTAAACGGGGTGGCACTTACTCTCTCAACCGTAAGACGGCTATATTGAAAAAATGGGGAATAAAACCACATAGAGTACACTGGATGTACACAGCTGTGATATGACCCATCCTTTTCTACGGGGTCACCGTATGGTGGCTAGCGCTAAACAACGCCTTGTCCAAAGACAAGGTGGAACGAGTGCAGAGGACGGCGGCCATGCTCGTCACGGGAACAGTGCCCACTACACCCTCCAAATCTCTGGAAATAATATTAAATCTTCCACCTGTGGATATCGACGGCAAATTACGGGCCGGCTGCAGTTCGGCCAGGTTAAATACAATCCAGCCGTGGAGAGACCTAGGATTCGGACACGGAAAAGCACTTGAAACTCTACCGGATAATCTATGACAGATAGATTATTCCACTCCTCTTATCGGTTTGGACAACAACTTCTCCACAAGAATCCCAGAGAGACACGAATAGGAAAGGGCCACAGACCTGAACCCAGGGTCTACGGCCATATATACAGATGGTTCCAAGCTTAACAAAAGAGTTGGTAGCGGGATCTACTCCGACGAACTCGCGCTAAACCTCACTTTTCGCTTACCAGACCATTGTAGCGTTTTTTCAAGCAGAATTAATCGCCATAATGGAGGCGGCTCGGTGGCTCATAGCCTCCGCCCCTCCAGGACGGCGTATTGCTATCTATTCTGACAGCCAAGTTGCTATCAAATCTCTCAATAATAACGGAACAATGTCTAAAGTAGCCATAGAATGCAGGAAGACTCTCAACCTGCTGGCACTCGACTCACACCTTAAAAAATAGTGCACATGGAAAAATGTACTACCTGATTTTGTTTTTGCGAAGTTTTAAAGGAATAGAGTAAACATTAATTTAAGAATGCCAAACGGATGATTACATTACTTAAAAATATGTATGTATGAATTTTATGTTAGATAGGTACGTGGATGGCTGGCGGTGAAATAACACAAACGGGAATAACGCAAATTTGTGTTATTTCCCAATTGTGTGAATAACACAAATTTGTTATCTATTCTGACAGCCAAGCTGCTATCAAATCTCCCAATTCTAACGGAACAATGTCCAAAGTAGCCATAGAATGCAGGAAGACTCTCAACCTGGTGGCATCAAAATGCTCCTTGCCACTCAACTCATAGTCATACCTTAAAAAATAGTGCACATGAAAAAATGTACTACCTGCTTTTGTTTTTGCGATCCAAGCCCGAAGTTTTAAAGGAATAGAGTAAACATTATTTTAAGCATGCCAAACGGATGATTAAAAATACATATGTATGTATGAATAGCAAAGTACTTGTACGCCCAACTATCTAAAGTTTTAGAAAACTTTTACTGGTTTTGCGTTCTCGTACCCAAAAAAACTTGCAAAGTAGGGAAATTGAGAGAGCAAAATGTGAAAGAGAGCTGCAAATTTCTGCTGGAAAAAATTTTCTCAGCTAAAATTGCAAGTAAGAAAATCAGCCGATCACAAACACATGTTTGTAAATAAACAAAAGAAAATATGTCCTTTTTGAGTTATTTATTACAAATTTTATTATTAATGCTAGTATACAACGAAAAAGTGAGTAAATTTAATATGCACAACGTTTGTTGTATTTATTTTTCGCTAATTTGCTATTAATCTCCAGTTTGTTTACTTTAGTGTGTGCTGACTATGGTTGCCGTAAGACATTTTTCGTTTGTACCGTAATTTACCTTTAAATATACCAAAATAGATTTAAATGCAGCATGCTGAAATGTTGTTTTGCTGAAGTTTTCGGTTTTGGTAGGTTGATTGTTGAAATGAAAATTTTATAATTTTAAAGCTACATCTGTAGCTATATCTATTACATCAATGATGGCTGTTTGGAGGAGATACTCTTGCTTTTGAATGCGTCACCAAGTGATATCACAAATAATTATGAGAAAAATAACTTATTCATTCCTATATAATTAATTTGTTGTAAAGGTTTTTCTTATCGAAAACTATTCAATTGTATAAAATGCCAAATCGGGGGAAAATGTACCAAACAGAAAATAAATTGCCAAATTAATCACCAGTGGCAGCTCTGCAAGTGATCAGCTGTTTCGAAGGTTGCAAGTTTTTGCAAATTTCGCGTTCTCGTACTTCTGTTGATATTTCGTCTCTTTGAGAGCGAATGCTGCTAAATTCTCAGAACTTTTGCTGCTGGAGAATTTTGTCCTCTCAATACGAGTACACACCTAATTTTATGTTAGATAGGTACGTTGATGGGTGGGGGGTGAAATTGAATGTGAAATAACACAAATTTGCTTTATTTAATTTCTCGTTGAGCAATAAGACCAACTTTTAAACTTAACAATTGAGTAATAAAGCAAAATAGTGCACATACAGTATCGGTCATATCTATAGCACGCCATTTCAAAGTGATATTGTGTGCCACTTATGTTTATTTATTTATTTTTAAGAATTTTCAATTAAAATATAGGTCTTTCTCTAACAAAACCCATATAAACCCAAGTTTAACAATTTGTAGAATACTACAAAAAAGTGCAACAAACTTTCATATAAATTTCAAACTTTTTTCTCGGAAGTGTTAGAATTTTTCTGAATACACAGTTTTATAACCCAATCAATTTTAGTCTGATAATGTGCAAGTTTCAAGTGGCTAAAGGTTACCGTTGATTTTTTAGAATTTTTTTCGCCAAAGGTGTTGCGATTTTCTTCCATATACAAATAAATTGAGTTTATTCATTATATGGAAGCCAATGCGACAAAAAAAAATTCTAAAAAATTAACGGTAATTCGTAGCCACTTGAAATTTGCACATTATCAGACTAAAATTGCAGGGGCTAAAAGACTGTGTACTCAAAAAAATTTTAGCACTTCCGAGAAAAAAGTTTGAAATTTACGTGAAATTTTGTTGCACTTTTTTGAAGTTTTCTACAAATTGTTAATCTTGGGTATATATGGGGTTTGTCTGAGAATGAACTAAATTTTAATTGAAAATTCTTAAAAATAAATAAATAAACATAAGTGGCACACAATAGCACTTTGAAATGGCGTGCTATAGATATGACCGATACTGTAGGTAGTCACCCAGTTACATTTGACAAAAAGTAGTACATGAACAATAGGGCGGATCGAAAATCGAATTTTATCCAAATCACTTGGTAATAGTTAAAATATATTGTATCTTGAAGTCATCAACAAGCCTGAAAAATATTAGTATTTTATTTTAATTGTAAGAGCCCGCGTATCGACCGCCAATTGAACCACAGCACACTAGTCGAATAAGACCAATTCTTGTTAAAAATTCTGGTTCTGGGTTCTGGGATAATGAATCCGTTAACGCAAAAGATAAAGTCAAATATCATTACTCGCAGCCCTTTAGCTTATCGTCAATCTCAAAGTTATCTTTTTTCAATAAGTTTTTAATTGTTCTCTTTATAATCAAAAGATGTAAAGAACAGCATTAATATTGCTGGCGTGCATTTAGGTCGCTGGTTCTAAATATTTAAATCATTTTTTAATATTAGCTATAGTTTGCGAATTTTTGCAAATTTAGGAACAATTTCGGTAGTTCTAATAGAAAATCCATTATTTTGCATCATCGTGGAAAAATTTTGTTTATGCAAGTGATTATGGGAACACTGAATAGGCACAACTTCTAGAAACACTCATTAGTTTACTTACGTTTATGCATACAATATAAAAATTGCAAATATAGGAAAATTAAACAAAAAATTGTTCAAAATTTTTTTTATTTAAAATAATTTATTTATAATCTGAACGATTTTCATCATATTATTATCATAAATCAGTAACAGTAAGTCTCGCCTTCAATTTGGTAATTACTACGTACCGATCGAGCAACATTTACCAAAGTTATATCGAAAAACTTAAGTGGATCTCCAGTTTTTTTCTAAAAAAAATGTATCTCAAATTGTATAAAAAACGTTTAGATAAAAGAGCCGGATTACAGAAAAGTGTGCCAGGGAGAGACTTTTTTCATTCGAGCTTAATGCAAAGCACTGTCGTCCAATTGGAAAGTCCTCAAAAGGATTTCCCAGGATATGTTAGAGACTTTTTACATAATGCAATTAACTAAATTATTTATGTATATCTAAACACTTATTGCACGTCTCCTACTTTCATATAACGGCAAATTTAGAAACCGCGAAACTTGTGATTGTTCGTTTACTAATAAACCGCACCAATTTTCAAGACGGCATAAATGGGCTTAAAATGGGCGTTTCTCACAGTAATTGTATTATGTTAATGTATGCAAATAATTATATGCCTGAAACTAACGATTCCTAATCTTTGACAATACATGTTTGATTTCCTTCACCACGATCTTGAAAACTGACCAACTCGGCGTGACCAAGTCCACGGTCCTTTTAATATTACATAAACATCCGAAAACATTAAAACGTTTGCAAATAAATATCGTCTCACCTTTTTGTATTTTTCACTTGGTTGCTGAAGTAATGAAGAATTGAAAATTCATGAGGGAAAATTATAGTTTTTGTAAGTTTTATCTTAATATCTTAAAAACTTTAAGACTTATTGAAAAATGATAAATGAACGTGAGGTACTAAATTTAATAACGCTTAATTTAATATACCGTCCTGCTTATAACAATTAACGCATTACATAGATATTACCAGCCGAAGTTTCATTTTCAAAATTCGTACACTTTGGTTCAATTGCGCGGGCTAAAGATAAGTATTAAATTAATCTTTCGTGGCCAATAACAATTGGCTAAGACCTAAGACATCATAATATTACTATTACAATACGGTCAAATGCCTTTTATTTTCCCCCATACAAAATCGACCCAGCCTAATGAACAAGTTAAATGGACGGATTCATGAACGAAAGACACAAGATCACGCCTTAAGGAAAGAAAGAAAAAAGTTATTTTCTAGCTGTCGAAATCTCGACGTCATCTTTGTTGTAAGAAGTAAACAACGAAGATAACAAAAAAAAACGCGTAATTGTTGAACGCATGAATAATCATTTTTATTATGCAAATTCTTCTATAAATCATGTCGTTGTGTTAAATTATTCTTTACCTTATGTGTGCACACGTTGTCACAAGCGAAAATTAAGAAAATTGCAGTAAAAAGCCACCACCAAATTGTAAACAACGAACAAATGTAAATAAACTGCTAATGTCAAAGTCGTCCAACTTTTTTCTTAAATGCCATTATAACGGACTACTAAGACGAAGGCGTGATCTTGTATTTTTGGTTCATGTGGACGGATTAGTAAGTATAAAATTTTGAAAATGCTCAGCGTCACGGAGGTTCGCGTTCGCGCGCCGCCTCATGCCACCCCGCGTCCCCGCCCCCGCCCCTCCTTTCGCAATTATGCACTGGTGGCATGATAACCGATTGGAATAAAGAAAAATAATAAAATGACATTCTGAAGCTGCTTTTTAATGTCCAAGTAATGGGGATTATTGTGTATGGTGTTATTGCATGCACCCCACCCATAGTGGAATTTACCAGCCGCCAGGAATATATTTTAGGGGGGGTTTTATATTTCTGAAGATATATCACCGGAAAATACTGAAAATTTGCTTCAGATAATACCCTCTTTAAAATACATTTATGCAAGTTTTATGTACAGTATGTAATAAATAAATAAACGTTTTAAAGTTCATAAACTGCACTTTATTTACAGATTAACAGAACTCAAACGCTTTTAACCGACTTCAAAAAAAGGGAGGTTATCATCTCGCCGGAATACATAACTTTGGACCACGTGAACCGTTTTCAATAATCCTTTTTTTGTTAGAAAGATAGGACCTCAAGGTTCGTCCCGCAATTTGTTTTAGAGATCCGATGATTGGATCATGAAGAAATTAACGGTACCCCTAAATTTGAATATGAGAATTGAAGTCGGTTGTGTTCTTTCCTTAAAAACTTGTTGTTTAATAAAAAGTTCTATAAACTCAAGATGCGCTCAACTTTCAAAAGTACCTAGCAAAAAATTTTAAAAAAGAGTCAGTAAAAATAAATTTCTTGATTCCATGAATTTTTGCACTTCTATGTTCATTTTTTCGATTTCTGGTTTTCGATAGAGATGGTGATTTTTCACGATTGCTAAATTTTTTTAATATTTCAAATACCGAAAAAATTAACTGAACTATCAAGAAAAACGAAAAATTCATATAAAACGACGGACGAGAAATGGAAAAGAAATTTTATTAAATCAGTTTGCAGGTCTCAAGAAAAAAAATGCTCGTATATTTCTGTGTTCGTATGGAAAAGTAGCTTATGTCTAAAGGCTGGCTTTAGTATAAATCGGCATTCGCAGCATACGATTGCGAATAACTCACTGGCGCTGAACCGTTGAACAACTTTTGGCAAATAAACGTACAAGAAATAGTTCCGATACTAGCAAGTCAATATTCTTACCAAGTTTCATCAAAAAATTCCTTGCCGTTTAAAGAATAAAGGCAATGCCGCATTATACTAAAGCCAGCCTTTCGACATAAGCTACTTTTCCATACGAACACAGATTTATTCCCTCATGTAAATTTACAGCAAAAACAAAGCGCTTTTTCAAGCAACAGAAATTATAATAAATATTTCTTATAATTTCCTTGAGAGCTGGATTCTTAGCTTTAAGATACACATTGTATTTGAAGTTATTAGCTTTAGGGGGGGTTTGAACCCCAAAACCCATCCCTTGTGTGCGCTAATGCCAGCCGCCACTGCCTTATTTGAAAATTTGTCTATAAAATGTGACTATAAGGCAGCCGAATGTCAGAAACTAAAGCGAGAAAGCCGTTTTATTACTTCACCTGTTTATTGAGTCATCGTTCCATGCAAACATTCCAGCAATGTTTTCAACATATTAAAAAGCATGCAGATAAAATTCATACAAAAGCGCTATGTCCAATATGCCGAGCAGTCATTAAAGTCGAGGCTTTCCCTATATTTTCTTAGACTTTTCATAAGTTAAAATATTATGTGAATATCACTTTCTTAATATGAATTATATCACATTTTTTGTTTAATTCAAGGCATATCAAACAGCATTAGAGCAAAAACAACATTTGCCTGTATTTTGTTGTTGCTTCTGGTATCGCAAGTGTTAAAAGCTGTTCTGATTTTTTTCTTCTACATCAAAGCGTGCCATGTGAAATACAAAAACATAAAAAATAAAAATTTGAATTGAAAAAATTAAAATTGTCGCATCCTTCTTTCTTAGTAAATTGGTTTGCTTCTCGGAGCATTGATCCATCCTATGCAAGGCCCAGTAATCAGCGGTTGTGCTGCTGAGTTGGGCGAGCGTTCCAAAAGCTTCAATTTAATCGCTTGTTTTGTATGGAAAAAGGTTTCACTTGCAAATAGATTTTAACAATTTAGAATTTTTGTGAGAAGAAATTAAAAATATTTGACATTTTCGAGAACAAATAATTTGATAAAACAATCAAATCAGCTGCTATACTGATACTACCTGTTCAATGTGCCTTGGTTTAATTGTATTTTTGGAATAAAGGCATCCACACACCTATGCGATTCTGTCGCAACGGATCGGCCCCGTTTTTGATGCTACATACGTTACTGTTTCGAAAACGCAAGTACGCACACATCTGTGCGATTTTATCGCAGCAACAACTGTCAATTTATAGACAAACAAAAAAATTTTTTCAACAAAAATAAAATTCTTAACTTTTTTAATCAAATATGTTTTGTTTTCTTACGTTCAATTTTGTTTTAATATTGTAAAATACCTCTGTTGACCTTTTTCGTTCTCAAAACGAGGCAGTCTGCGATTTCGGCACGACCAAAGAACAAAGCGCTGCAGCAAAATCGTACAAGTGTGTGGTTCCTCATTTAAAACTATGGTCGGCATTGTTGTAATTTTTGTCGGAACAGAGGTCGCGTAGGTGTGTAGATACCTTAAAGAAAGTCCTTCTGTCCGTAAACTGTTTTTTTTTACAAATAGTATAAATAAGCAATGGGAAATAAGGAAACATTTGTTTTATTTCCAACTTTTGTTGTTGATATGATTTAGATAGTTCCATCAACTTCGAGAAATTAGATTTGACTGTCGAGGATGTCATTGATGGCACCAATCAGCTTAAGCCATCCGCTTGTAACGTAGCTCCCCTACGCTACACTAACAGACATATGTACATACTCATGGCTCTTCCTACAGGAAAGGCCGAGAGGTTGAAGGGGCTTGTAAAAGGGGGAATACCTCTCGCACAGACCCCAAACCCATCATTTTTGCAAACGGTCTCAATGGACAGGAGACAAACTCTCCTGCCCACTTAGAATACCGCGTGGCGAGCAGGCACTGTGCCGAGGCGGGTAAACACGCCCCACAAT
>NW_023458557.1:33186251-33197096 GCF_013731165.1 Rhagoletis pomonella | reverse complement strand
CACATTTCTTTCTTTCTGGCATTTCCTCTATTAAGTCTCACTTCTTCCGCGCGTAGGGACTACACGATCTGAGTTTTTTACAACGATTTTATCAACTTGCAATGTTGTGTATCCAGACACCATTTGTAGTTATAAAACCTTTGCTTTGCAAAGTTCCTATAAAAAAGTCTCGTGCATAGGGCGACATCTACCTCTCAACCGACGATTTTGGAATTTTAGCAAAAGTCATTATAAACAATGTACGAGATTGAAAATGAAAAGCGTAGGGCGCATGGAATATACCAGAATTGATATGAACGGTAATATATGTATGTATGTGGATATATGAATAACGACCGCTTAAAATCGATCTCAAATTTGTACTTTCTCTGTAGAAATTTTAGATCTATGTTATGTAGTTTGACTATTGTCAATTAAATCTAATGCTTTGTATTGTATACGCCCCACGCTTTTCATTTTCAATCTCATAAATTGTTTATAATGACTTTTGCTAAAATTTCAAAATCATAAGTTATCAAAACAAATTCTATAGGACTGAGAATTATTATTTTCGACTTTTTAGTCCATTTATAAAAGCGTTGTATATTAAAAAGTTTTTTTTTTATATTATTTATTTCTTTTGTTTTCTTCAGAGGCATGATCCGTCAAAGTTGGCATTTTTTCGTGGTTCTGACTAATAATGTACTACTTCAAATCGTAATATCTCTGGTTCCGCGCATCGTAGTGACCTCATCTTAACATCGTTTTAAAGCTAAAGAAACGGGCTTAACATTTCTATATATAAGATGGTCAAGATTGTCCTAAAGCTAACTTATCTATTACCAGTTGAACACTTTGAAGTTGATTTACATAGTGAAGACCAGTAAGTTAGGGATTTAAAATTACGCCATCGTAATCCTTGTTTAATTTTCTATAAAAAACATGTTTAAAAATTGGGCGTTTTTCAAGAACTATTTTTAAAATATTTATTTTATTTTTGTTTTCGAAAACTTATGATGAGATATATTTAGCAAGGTGTTAAACATCGTGAACTGTTGATGCTTTTATGAGAAATAACGACATTTTTCGTATTATGTCGTTGTTCATTACATACTTTCAGTAAGGCAATTAGTAATTTTTTTATACGACATTTTTCGTTTTGTGCCGCGTTCAGTAGTACCAGTGGAGTTATTTTTGTTTAGCTACTTAGGAGTTCTTACTTATTTCGTATTTTTTCAGTCGAACCCTTACTAAATCTTTAGAAAAAAGTCATAATTTCAAAGCTTACAAATTTTCCCTACGGAGTGACTGCAATAATAATATTGCTAAATTACGAAACACAAAATCTTTAATTGGCTCCACCGAAAAATATGAAATTTTTAGTTGTGTCGATATTGCAGAGGACCACCGATATGTACATATACCTAGAATGAAATGAATATTATCAATATAAAACTATGAACTCTCCATAGACTTTTCCACTAGCCTAAAACTTTACAGAAAAAATTTTAAAACAAAATTTAAAATAAAGGACTTTTATTATATTTTCCTACGCATAAAAGTCTTAAGGTGACTTTTTTCAACGATAATTAAATTTTCCGTCATGTATGCACTTTTATTATAGGACAGAAAAATAAGAGTACAAGTATAACTGTTACGAAAAGCAGAAAAATATCTGTCACAAAAAGACTTTTATACTGTACTCTCAGACTGTTGTACTCGTCCTTAGTTCGGTCCAGGTTAGAGTACGCGGTATTCGTTTGCAGACCGTTTCATGCAGTTCATGTTAAGAGATTAGAGTCCGGTCAGAGAGCTCGCTTTGCTTTGCGCTTGATGAATTTTGTAGATCATATTCCGCCCTATTGCTCTCGTTGTTTACTAATAAATCTCATGTCATTAGAGTCTAGGCGTGTTATATAGTCGATTTTGTCTTTGATATCTGTGCGGGATCAATAGATTGTCCGTACCTGCTCATGAAAATTAACTTTAATGTTCCCTCACGCATTCTCCGCTGTAATGAATTGTTTTTTTGTGGGTATTGCTAAAAGTGCAATTTAAAGCATATTCTTCCTCGTTAGACTTTCTCATACTCTAAGTCTACTTTTAAGAATCTACTAGAAGGCTCTTGACATAAGGTCTTTGTACGTATCTACCACATAGTCTGTAAACATCATGTTTGTTGTTGATTAAATAAATAAATAAAGAAAAGTGAAATAAAGCAAATTGTGCGTTATTGCCGTTTGTGTTATTTCACCCGAGCAAACACATGGATTTCGCAAATGAGCATGTGTCCAAGACCCCAGAGTTTGGGAACAAAGTTATTTTCTCCGGTGAAAGCAAGTTTTGCATTTTCGGCAAAAAGGAAAAAAGCTAGCATGGAGAAAGAAGGGCACAGCATACCAACTGTAAAACATGGTGGGAACTGAATAATGGTTTGGGGTTTAATGGCAGCTAACGATGTTGGGAAACTTATACTTGTCGAACAGTTTTGTACAATGTAAAGAATCAGGTTCGAACACCTCGCCAACCTCCGGACCTCAACCTCATTGAACATTTGTAGGACTTCTCGAGCGCAAGATCCGCAAACATACCATAACTTCAAAAATCATGCTAAAGGATATAATATCGGAGGAATGGAACAAAATTACAGGAGAAGATACAAAAAAAACTAGTCGAGTCGATGCCAAAAGGTCTTAAGAGCGGTGCTGTTGTTGTTGTTGTTGTTGTAGCGGCTACAACAACCCCGCCCAGATCGGCTGATATCTCAGTCGTTGTCGTCGAGTTCCACTAACGGCAGCCCCAAGAAGCGTGCAGCCTCTATGGGGTCGGTCCATAGGGACGACGCCGTTAGGATTGTGGGGTTTTCCGGGCATGCGAAGAGATGTTTCGAGTCGTGAGGGGCCTCTCCGCATGCCGGCAATTCGTTCGGAACATCCGCATTTAACCTACTCAGGTAGGAATTTAGCCTGCTGCAGTAGCCAGAGCGAAGTTGGGCTATTGTTGTCCTGGTTCCCGAGGCAGATGGAGCTCCGTCGCGTCAATGTCCGGTGTTTGTGTGCCTAGAACGGCATTCACAGGTCTTGAGTCTACATAACTCGAGACTGCGTCCCTGTGAATGCCGTGCAGGGCCTGTCTGTGAGCTGACGGGTCCAGAGGTTGCTTAATGAACCTCTGGACTTCGTCCGTCAGTTCATATAGATGCCTCCTGACGTGCCTCGGCGAGGGCTCCTCTGCAAGCAGCTGTCTATTCGGGTGGCCACATCTGTGGCTCCCAGCAAGAAACTGTTTGCAGAGCATCGTGTTGTGCTCCCTAATTGGGAGCATTTTCGCCTCATCGTGGAGGTGGTGTTCTGGTGACATCAGGAGGTATCCGGTCGCGGTCCTAAGTGCTGTATTTTGTACCGTCTGTAGCTTCGTCCACTACGTCCTACTAGTCCCTGGCGACCACACTGGTGCTGCGTAGTTTAAAACCGGCCGGCCTATTGCCTTGTATGTCGCCAGCAACGTTTCTTTGTCTTTACCCCAAGTACTGCCGGCTAGCGACTTGAGGACCTTGTTACGGCTCTGTACTTTATTGACAATGTGCAGAGAAGGAGAGCAGGCTGTCGAATGTTACTCCGAGAATTTTAGAGTTATTCACCGTCGGAATTGGTGTGTCATCGACGTGAATTCCTAGCGGTAGCCTGACCTCCTTCGTCCAGGTTATGAAAAGGGTCGCAGAGGATTTCGTAGGGGAGAGGGCTAGATACTTTGCAGTGAAGAAGCGAGAAAGTTCAGAGGATATCCGTTTACTTTCGAACACAGGTCATCAATTCCATTCCCAGTCGCCATGATCGAGCAATCGTCGGCGTAAGAGACAATCGAGACTCCCTCTGGTGGTTGAGGGAGCTTTGAAATGTAAAAGTTAAACAGTAGTGGGGAAAGGACACCACCCTGTGGAACCCCCTGTTTTATTTTCCTAAGTTTGGTCGATTTGTCTCTAAGCATTACCGGCGAGTGTCGACCACTTAGATAATTTGTCGACCACCGTTTGAGCCTCTGTGGGAGAGAGAGAGGAAGCCTCTATATCTTCTAGTAGCGTGGAATGGCAGACGGTGTCAAACGCCTTTGACAAGTCCAACGCTACTAGAATCGTTCTCTCACAGGGACGGTTTCGGTTAAGGCCACGAGTTATCTGAGTGTTTATGGCGTTAAGTGCTGTTGTTGTACTGTGCACTTTACGGAAACCATGCTGATGCTTCGCTGGGGTCAAGTGGTTTGTGAAATACGGGAGTAGCAAGGCCTCGAGTGTCTTCGCTACCGGGAAAGGAGTGTTATCGGACGATAAGAATCTCCTATGTTGGCAGGTTTTCCCGGTTTGAGCAGTGGGACCACTCTCCCACCTTCCAGATGTCTGGGATGATGAGAGTGGCCATGGACAAAGTTAAAGCAAGGGGGGCATAGGTTGTTAGCAGTTTGTGCAACCTTCTGGTCACTCGACGCTTGGCTTTGTCCACCGGAGGATGCAGTATGAACTGCCGGCTAAAATAGCTCGCGCATCGCTCCGGGTCCGACGAAGCATGGTCGCCGAAAGAAATTTCTCCTCTGTCATCGTACTTCGTCGGATTGGATAGTGACCTCACGGTTGACCAAAGCTTACTCACACCAGAGGTGGAGTTGCAGGTCTTCAGATGCTCTTCCCACTTCTTCCGCTTATGTACGTTTACTAGTTGCCGAATCTCCGAGCTGAGATCCCTGATACGGGGATCTCCGGGATCGGAATGACGAAGGCTGTCACGCTCATCGGCTAGAACAGCCGCTTCAGCAGGGAAATTTGGGCGTGGGTCGGTGATGCATCCTGCCGGTACGAAGCGGGCTGCAGCAGCGGTGACAGCCCTGCGGAACTTACGTTCAGCAAGGTGGACGTCGGTTGGTGTGGGGAGGGCAGCGAAGGTGTTTTCAGTAAATTCCGCGAAGCCTTTCCAATCAGATTTTGCAAAGTTGATATGTGTTCGGTGCTCCGCGGAAGCAAAGTCGGTTGGTTTATCGATCGAGATGACTATGGGAAGGTGGTCTGATGCCAAAGTCAGCATAGGTCGCCATGATATGCTGTTTATCAGACCAGCGCTGACTATTGTTATGCCTGGAGAGCCGCAGCAGCTGCCCATAATCCTGGTGGGTGCGTCGTCGTTCATTGTGCAGAATGTCGAATCGTCTATCTGCTCAGCCAAGTCAGTTCCCCTACGATCGTTTGACAGGCTTGAGTGCCAAAGATCGTGGTGCGCATTAAAGTCGCCTACTACCATACGGTTTTCACCTCTGAGGAGCGCACCTATGTCAGGGTGATATTAAGACATTCCCACGACAGCCGGTTCTACGTACCGGAATGACTCGGGTTTTACCCGACCAAGGCTGTTGTTTCGGCGATCTAACCCCGTTTAGGTCGGCGAAGTATCTCAGAAGTTGTTCGTCCATAGGGCTACAATCGCTACGTTTTCTCCTACTCAGGGCTGGCATCGAGTCAATTTAAGAGAGGTGCTAATGAGAAACGGTTACCCTACTAGTTACCAGGATATTCGCGGGCATCAGCATCGTTGTAGAATACAGTTTGTACGCAGACTTTTGCGGATGTCTTTTTATATATGGTTTAAAAAAAATTAATTAAAATTTTAATTTTTAATTTAAAATATCTGTAAATATAATAGTAGTTAAGATAAATATACTTTTAATGAAATAAACAAAGTTGTAACAAGCCGCTTTTATTGTTTTACTTATTTATGTATACATGTTTTATGTTTTATTAATTTCTTGTTTTACACATTCACATATCTGGCAGTACCATGTATGGCAATACCTCTTTCTGTCAAAACCTAAGTTGAAGTTCTATTCTAATATGGAAATGTCGTAAAATATGTAATAGCCTCTATTTGTCTCTTTCTCACATGTGAGTTTTAAATTGTATAACAATTGTATAGCAGGATTGCCATAGCACAAACGGTATTGATCAATGTGCTTTCTTCTTCTTCTTCTTCTTAATTGGCGCTGTAACCGCCTAAGCGATTTTGGCCGAGTCCAAAACAGCACGCCAGTCATTTCTCTCCTTTGCTAACTGACGCCAATTGAAAATGCCAAGTGAAGCCAAGTCCTTCTCCACCTGGTCTTTCCAACGCAGAGGAGGCCTTCCTCTTCCTCTGTTACCAGCATCGCGGCCCGCGTTGAATATTTTCAGAGCATGCTTTGCATAGCACATAAAAAGCCTGTACGCTTATGAATTTGCACATTTCGTTTCACAGCATATACAGTAATAAACCCTTTTGGGTACTCCTCGGGGGTAAAATCTGATCAGGGTTGATAATGAGAAGGAGCATGAATTTTGCTGATTCAGAGTTGCATACAAAATTACTGTGGTATGAAAGGGAGCAACAACCGTACCATGACAGAGGGGCACAGGTAATTTTATAAATAAACACTTTTCTTATCATTTTAAAGCGATAATTGCTATTTATATCCCAATATTCAGATATCCAGCTTGTAGCTAGAGGCACTAAAATCCACTCATCATGTTGGAGCAGCTCCGGGCAATGGACCATTGAATGTGTTGGCTGAGCTTATGACCACCATAACCAACGCAGTCTCCAATCAAATGCGTGTCCTGAATTCATACGGTAGCAATTCATGGCAAATGGTATTGTATGTGTGTATGATTCATATATGTGACATTATATACTTTGATGTTAAGTATTTTTGAGGAGTTCCGCTCAAACTTGGGTGTGCTTAATGAGCTGTCTGGGCGGATGCGCTGGCAGGCATTGGAGTCTCTATAACTAAATAAACCTTGTTTTATAAAGACTTAAATATATTCCGGAATTTAGAGTTTTTCTTTATAAATTCACATTTTTTCATACAAAATACGATGTGAGTTTCCAGTTTATAGAAACACAAGCGTTAATTATGTACTTACCTGTTGATATTATTCTTAATCAAGCTATGATTCTATACTTAACCTACATCTTGTTCATAAATAACACATTTATATATATTTTATCCCCGAAAATACCTTTTTCTAATCATGAGGCGAAATTCCCCAGAGTAGTGTTGCCGTGTGCGCAAAAAGAAAACGCTGCACACAACCCAAAAGTACTCCTCGGGGACCAATTGGTGAAAAACTGCGAAAAGGTTTATTACTGTATATACTGTGTTTCGTTTAGCGATCCGGACCTTCTGGGTGAAGTATTGTGTCGTGGTAGACGCTAAGCCCGCCGTTCACAGTACCAGCCACATGAAGTTTGAACTAAAAGAAGACTGCCTTTGGAGTGTGGACAGCGATGGCTGGCCGCTGCAAAGCAGTTATTTCTTGCGCCCGCCGCAGATTTGCTAAACCATGTTGATTTTGCTTTTCCAAATGTATAGTTATTAGTCGTGAGTTTTTAAATAAATATAAATCCAACAACCACTCTACAAACATCCTGACATCCTTATTGCAGGTTGCTTTGCAACTAAACAAAGTATTATGATCGCAACAGCAGTGGCATCTCTGTTGCTAAGTATTGTAATCCCTAATGCAAAAACTACGTTATCGATGCGTACGATTACGTCGAATTGCGCATCACTAATTTTGGTCACATTATAGGGTTGTTCGACTTCACTAGAAAGTCGACTTTCGACTTTTCGATCGACTCTGTGCAGCCGACTTTAAAAGTCGACCGATCCACGAAGAAAAGTCGACTTTGTTCGACTTTTTTCGACTTTTTTAATAAAAAGAAAATGTATTAACTATATTCTGCATTTAACTCATATATTAGCTATAAATATAAGAGTCAGAATACGCCAAAAATATCATGATTTACTAGTGGTCTTTAGAATAATCTGTAATTTAGTGAAATTCAATGCACAAAAAAAAAACATTCTAAAAATTTTTTGAATCGATATTTGGTAATAACGGACAACTTTTTGAAAAATGTTGCCTTCCGATGGAGCAGAATTGGCGGGTATTGGTAGAAATATAGTGCCACTTTATAAGCATGGATAAATATGGGAGTGGCCCAGACAGCTAGTGGATTGGGACTATCCACACGACTAATGTCGCATATTAACTGGAATCCTACCAGCAACGTTTTTAGCGGTGTTTAAAATGTTGTACCTTACGGATTGGTCAAATTCGAACCAAAGACTGTCTCTAGAAACTTACATAAACTCATGCAGAAAAACTTGCTTGCATGAAATTTTTAAAATAAATACCTATGTTTATCTTACCTCATTATTAACTGAAGACTGTGGAGACAAACGATTAACAAATGTGAGGAATTAGTTTTCGTATAGTAATTTTATGCGCTGCTCTTAAATGATTTGACAATGTTGTTGTACTGTCATTAAAACACATTTCTCTACCACACTTTTCAAATTTCACTTCAGTTTTATTGGCAAATTTTTTTAAATACGACCAAACAGCACTCCGCGCCCTTGTTAGAAGATCAGTTTTTATATGCAAATAAATCAAAAACAGTCGAGAGTCGAAAGTGAAAAGTGAAAAGTCGACTTCAGTCGACTTCCATACACTAAAAGCCGATCACTAAAATTCGACTTTCAGGAGTAAAAAGTCGATTTTGGTCGAAAGTCGAAGTCGACTTTGCCATCCCTAATACATTAGAAAAACTTTGTGGCAAAATGGCTGACGTTGAATTGTAAGTTTATATAATTTTTGGTTTTTCCTAATTTATTAATGAATTTCGCTAATTTTACAGCTATAATAAATGGACTCCAACTCGGAAGCAGCTTTTAGTGGACGTAAGACTGAAGTACGAGCCGGAATTTGTTGGAAAGCGAAAAAAACGAAGCATTCTGTGGGAAAGTGTGCTCCGGGACATTAAAAGCGTTGATGAAAGTTTCCCATTCAACAAGGACGAAGTGGCACGCAAGTACCAGAACTTTATGATTTCCTATAAACGTATAAAGCGACGAAACAACACATCAGGAGAAGCGGCAACGAGCTGGGAGTTTTTTGAGAAGCTAGACTAAACTTACGGGTGACATATCTGTGCCAGTATCACTCCTGGAATCATCTTTTGAAGAGCTAGACTCGACAAGTTGCAGTTTAAATGATACCAAAAAAAAGGAGAGCCAGCGAAGAAAAATCGAAAGTGGATGTATTTGAAATGTTTGAAAAAGAAAACGAGAAAGATAACAAAATATTGTCTGAATTGTTAGACTGCGAAAAGGAGAAAGTAAAAATTGAAAAGGAAAAAGTGGAAGAAATTAAAAAACTAAGAGAGGTTTTAGAACAAATTACAGAACATAATATAATACTGTAGACCATTGTGTGCACACATAAGCATACTACGGAACATATGTTACGCTAAACTAAGAGCAAATCCAGGATATCTAAGTACATTGTTTTGTTTAACATTACTTGAATTCTCTTTTGTTATTGTTTTTTTTTTACTGGAATGAAGTTTATTTGTTTAACTTTGTCTCATAAAATAAAAGACTAGGCAGAGAAAAATGTTACAAATCTATCTCTTTTCAAATTAGCTTCCTGTTGTTGTTGTTGTTGTAGCGGCTACAACAACCCCGCCCAGGACGGTTGGTATCTCAGTCGTTGTCGTCAAGTTCCACTAACGGCAACCCTAGGAAGCGTGCAGCTTCTGTGGGGTTTGTCCACAGGGACAAGGCCGTTAGGGTTGTCGGGTTTTCCGGGCATGCGAAGAGATGTTTCGAGTCATGTGGGGTCTCTCCGCATGCCTGACACTCATTCGGCACATCCTCATTCAACCTACTCAAGTAGGAGTTCAACCTGCTGCAGTAGCCGGAGCGAAGTTGTGCGAGTGTTGTGCGTGTCTCCCGAGGCAGATGAAGCTCCGTCTCGTCTATGTCCGAGGGTGGTATGCCTAGAACGGCATTCACAGGTCTAGAGTCTACATAACTCGAGACTGAGTCCCTGTGAATGCCGTTCAGGGCCTGTCTGTAAGCTGTCGGGTCCAGAGGTTGCTTAATGAACCTCTGGACTTCGTCCGTCAGTTCATACAGATGCCTCCTGACGTGCCTAGGCGAGGGCTCCTCTGCAAGCACCTGTCTGCTTGGGTGGCCACTTCTGTGGCTCCCGATCAGGAACTGCTTGCAGAGCATTATATTATGCTCCTTTACAGGGAGCATTTGCGCCTCGCCAGGCAGGTGGTGTTCAGGCGACATCAGGAGGCATCCTGTCGCTGTCCTGAGTGCGGTGTTCTGTACTGTCTGCAGCTTCGTCCACTGCGTCCTACTAGTCCCTGGCGACCACACTGGCGCTGCGTAATTCAAAACCGGCCGGCCTATTGCCTTGTATGTTGCCAGCAACGTTTCTTTGTCTTTGCCCCAAGTACTGCCGGCTAGCGACTTGAGGACCTTGTTGCGGCTCTGTACTTTATTGACAATAGCGGTTGAGTGCGCAGAGAAGGAGAGCAGGCTGTCGAATGTTACTCCGAGTATTTTGGGGTTATTCACCGTCGGAATTGGTGTGTCATCGACGTGAATCCCCAGCGGTAGCCTGACCTCCTTCGTCCAGGTTGTGAACAGGGTCGCGGAGGATTTCGTAGGGGAGAGGGCTAGACACTTTGCAGTGAAGAAGCGAGAAAGTTCGGAGAGATAGCCGTTTACTTTCGAACACAGGTCATCAATTCCATTCCCAGTCGCCATGATCGAGCAATCGTCGGCATAAGAGACAATAGAGACTCCCTCTGGTGGTTGAGGGAGCTTTGAAATGTAAAAGTTAAACAGTAGCGGGGAAAGGACACCACCCTGAGGAACCCCCTGTTTTATTTTTCGCTGCTTACTCGTTTTGTCTCTAAACATTACCGACGAATGCCGACCACTCAGATAATTTGCCGACCACCGTTTGAGCCTCTGTGGGAGAGA
>NW_023458557.1:33158849-33176251 GCF_013731165.1 Rhagoletis pomonella | reverse complement strand
TCTCTCCCACAGAGGCTCAAACGGTGGTCGGCAAATTATCTGAGTGGGCGACGCTCGTCGGTAATGTTTAGAGACAAAACGAGTAAGCTGAGGAAAATAAAACAGGGGGTTCCACAGGGTGGTGTCCTTTCCCCGCTACTGTTTAACTTTTACATTTCAATGCTCCCTCAACCACGAGAGGCAGTCTCGATTGTCTCTTATGCCGACGATTGCTCGATCATGGCGACTGGGAATAGAATTGATGATCTGTGTTCGAAAGTAAACGGGTATCTCTCCGAACTTTCTCGCTTCTTCACTGCAGTGTCTAGCCCTCTCCCCTACGAAATCCTCTGCGACCCTGTTCACAACCTGGACGAAGGAGGTCAAGCTACCGCTGGGAATTCACGTCGATGACACACCAATTCCGACACGTCAGGCACGTCAGGAGGTATCTATATGAACTGACGGACGAAGTCCAGAGGTTCATCAAGCTACCTCTAGACCCGTCAGCTTACCGACTGGCCCTGAACGGCATTCACAGGGAGTCAGTCTCGAGTTATGTAGACTCTAGACCTGTGAATGCCGTTCTAGGCATACCGCCCCCGGACACAGACGAGACGGAGCTTCATCTGCCTCGGGAGACACGAACGACACTAGCATAACTTCGCTCCGGCTACTGCAGCAGGTTAAACTCCTACCTGACTCGAAACATCTCTTCGCATGCCCGGAAAACCCGACAACCCTAACGGCCTTGTCCCTGTGGACCAACCCCACAGACGCTGCACGCTTCCTAGGGCTGCCGTTAGTGGTACTTGACGACAACGACTGAGATACCAACCGTCCTGGGCGGGGTTGTTGTAGCCGCTACAACAACAACAACGACATTGTCAAAATATACTAGAAATGGATAATACTTACTTCCCTGAGTCATGAGGGCCATGGGTTCCAAAGTAAATTCCACTTTCAAGTTACTTGAAAGACATACAGTTAAATGGACGAAGACGATATGTATTAAATAACAAATCGAAATGTGTAATATCAGTGTCTGAGTTACATATGTATATCAGAAATAATCGTATCCGACATAAAAAACTGTAATGATCCTGGCTAGCTACATTGTGAAATAATGAGATTACCGAAGGACACTAAACAAATTTTCAATTCAATTCAATTCAATTCAATTCAATCTTTATTTAGTCTATGACTTATAAAAAATCTTACAGACTAGATTACAAAAAAAGTTAACACCTTAGTATTATATAATAACATACAACAACAGCAGAAACATGTTACATAGTACACTTAGTCATATAGGAGCAAATTTAATCAAAATGCCTAAATAAATAGAACCCCATTAAGTAAAAAGTTGTACATACTTAGTGTATAAGTTTACGTGTAAATAGATTCTATCATAGATTTTAATAAGGATCTAGAGGTCGAGAGCTCAATATTCAACCTTCCTAAGATGCAGTTGAATTCCGAAAGAGCTCCAAAAACCGGAGCCAGATAAAAGTAATTCGCTTTGACTGGTTGCAAGCAATTGGAAACGCAATACTCTGTGGGGAACGTTGAAGCTTATTAGTTCAAGCAAGTTAGGGCAGTCTATATATCCATTAATAAGTCATAGACAAACATAAGCGACTGGACAATTCTCCTCCCTTCCAGAGATTTCAAATTAATTAGTTTGCACCTAGCACCATACGAAGGAAGAGGTTCGGAGAAATTAAGCAGTTGAGATGCAAAGCGAATAAATTTTCGTTGAACACGTTCAATTCTAAAAGCGTGACAACTGTAAATTGGGTTCCAAATTACTGAAGCATACTCTAATTTCGAACGAACAAGTGCATTAAAAAGAAATTTTCTGGTATACGGATCTTTAAAATCTTTCCCACATCTACGTAAAAACGCTAAATTGCTAAACGCCTCTGGAAGTAAATAGCAGACATGGTTCAGGAAAGAAAACGCCGAGTCAAAAGCAACACCCAAATCCACGAAATCATTAACTTTGGTAAGCTGGTGATTTGTGATGAAAATATTTTAAAGAACCGTATTTTGAGTTTTTGAAAACGTCATGTCGAAGCATTTCTTTATATTAAGTTCCAACTTATTGCGACAACTCTAGTCAACAAGATTGTTCAAATCCCGTTGCATGTATACTACATCAGACACACACTGAAAAAGTTTCAGATCATCTGCATAAAGTAAAAAGCTAGGGTATAGAACGACCAAAAGAGGACCAAGGATACTACCCTGCGGTACTCCCGAGGTGGCGACAAATGACTTCGATTTGTGATGTCCAATTTCCACAAATAGAGTTCTATTCGAGAGATAAGATTTTAAAAAAAACAGAAGAAAGCCAAGACACTTAAGTTTATAGAGCAAAATAGAATGAGAAACTTTATCAAATGTCTTCGAGAAATCCGTATAGATAGAGTAAACCTGATACCCACATTTAAAAGCCGATACGCAGTACTCAGAAAATATCGCTAAATTTGTAACCTTAGAACGACCGGACACAAAACCATGCTGGTGAGGTGACACGATTCGTTTGGAAACAAAAGACAACTTCTCGTATTAATAATTATAATTTAGAAATGGGTCTTTAATTAGAAACATCATTTCTCCTACCCGATTTAAAAACTGGTGTGATGGAAGCAACTTTCCACCGATGGATAAACACTCCAGAGGAAAGGGAGAGGTTATAGATTAAGCACATATGGACACAAACAGTGGAACTACAAGATTTTAGGAAATATTCACAAAAGCCATCATTATCACTCTTAAAAGAGGTTTTTAGGGAATAAATACCATTAATAACATCTGTTTCAGTAATGGACAAATACCCAAAATCTAAGGACTGGGGCAGACTAGGGCAGGGGGACTGTTGACAAAGTCATCATGAAGGACAAAATTGGATTTGAAAAATTCAGCAAACAATTCAACTGAATCATTTAGAGAATGAGAGGACCTACCATTAAAGTACATGCATGAAGGAATATTTGAAGAACCCCTTTTAGAATGAATGAATCTCCAGAACGCCTTGGGATGTTCTTTTAATTCAATTTCAAATCTGCGGATATATTGGTTATACAAAAACTTATCGAGAACATTAAATTGCTTCATATAATACACATATTTATCTTTAAGGTCAGTATCAGACTCTCTAGCTTTAAACATTTTATAGTATTTATTTCTTTGGTTTTTCAACTTCTTAAGAGTTTTATTGTACCAAGGTAATTAATGGATACGGGTAGGAAGACGAGAAAGCTTGCGTGAGAATAAAACAGTCATTTCGTGTAGAAAAGCGTCAAAACACACACTAACATTGTCCGAACACGGGATAGCACTCCAATCTATATCAGAAATGGCAAGACTCAAATCGTGGTAATTCGCAGACCGGAAGTTGAAAGAAGACTGCCAATTACTATCAATTATAACAGCGTCATAAAATTCCAAAGATACAATTAGAGCAACATGATGTTTATCAGTTTTACTGACCGGAAAGTCAGATTCAGTTAGATTACATATTGAGTTCTCATTTACAAAAACTAGATCTAGTATTATTTGCAGCTTATTAAAAGTAAAATTTACTTGGGTACGATTCGAGCTAAATAAATTATCTAGAAGATAAATCTCGTGAGCTCTATTAATATTAGTAGGAGTTAAAACACCGTTTCCTTGCAGATCTGACCATATTATATCCTTAAGATTAAAGTTGCCAAGAATGCAGAAATTACAATCATTATTTTTATCATATAAATCAACAATATTATTAACATGTGAGCAAACTTCAGCACTATGAGGCGGGATATATGAAACACAAATAAATATTTTTTTAAAAGAGCTAAATAGACAAACACACAGCTGATCAAATAGAAGGTCGTGATTATTAAGCTGATACCAAGATGACCGTAGGCTACGCTTGACAGCAATTAAAACACCACCACCCTTAAAGTGGCCTGTTTTCACGGCATCTCTATCCTTGCGGTATACTTGAATTAAGTCCGAATCGAAATACTCCTCATTAAAGAAATTATTATTTAGCCAGGTTTCAACGAAAACGTAGACATCATACTTCCCACCATACTTTCCTTTCTTTTAGTACGCATTCCAGACATGTTTTGGAAGTAAAGTTTAAGGCCAGTACTTTTTTGCAAGTCTAAGACTGCTTGCTGGGAAGACCCTCTTTTCGAAAAAATTTGAAAGGCCGGACTTTAACATCCGCTGGCCAAAGCGTAGGGTTCAAAATAGCATCCAAGATCCAGCAACGCTCAGTTTAAAGTTAACCTTTTTTAAGACATTAGCATCCATATCTTTTTTTACTAGTTTATAACAAGTCAACTGATTACGGGTCTATTTTGGCGTTTTTAGTGAGATATTCAATAATATTATCTTCAGTGACTGAAGGTTTAAATGACGCAATGTGTACCCATTTTTTTATAGCAACAACCTCCAAGTCTTTGCTTTGGTTGCGGCCGGTCACTAATTCCTTTGTCCTTTTTTTGTTTTTTGGGTCTTTTGTTTTGCACAATTGTCCACTGTGCATCAGGCAGCGTATGAACAGCACCCGAAGATAACGAAGAGATGGGCGGCAATGCAGCAACAATATTAGGCAAAGCAGTGCTGACGTTAGCCGAGGCGGCGGCAGCTGCAGCAGCAAAGGTACGGGAGCGTAAATAAGAGTTAAAAACAACTGGTGTAGTGCATGTTTGATCAGCAGTAACGGCTGGTAAGCCAGGTGAGGGGCACGGAGATAACGAAGGGTTGGCCAGCAAGGCAGTAATTATATTAGACGACGCGCCGTTGGCGTTAGAGTAGTCGGAAGCCACAGCAGAAGATTTATAAAAAGAAGAGAAATCCGAAGTTATAGCTTCAATATTAGCGCAATCAAATTTCTGCTTTTCGCTTGAAATAAACTTGTTGTTAGCTGAGAAGCACATATTATCGTGGAGAGATTTAATTTCATTAGTTAGCGATTTAATAGCCGAATACGTCTCATCAAGACGAATTTTTTCTTGTAAAGAATGAAGTTCAGATTGTAGGGACTCCGTTTTCATTATTAGCTGTTTTTTGTCTTCATGCAGGGCACTAAGCAAAGATAAAATATGAGCATTTTCCTCTCTAAGAGCGACAAGCTCCTTTAGAATAGATTCCATATTGGTTTGCTGCTTCAAACCACTTGCACTATCTTTAGGTACGCTTTCCTTCTCCGTTAGGCCGTGATGTCGAAGTTAATTTGGGCATATTTTGCTGCTGACAGACATTAGTATTGTTGTTACTTGGTTTGTTTGTGACATCCGAATTGTACAACAACTAGCAACAACACTGTTCTCAGGAACGAAGGGCAGTGGAGGCGAACGAAGCGAGTCACGACGAACAGCAGCACAAGCATTACAAAGAAATGGCTTATCGGCCTTTACTAAGAACTCAGCATCAGCCGGCAAAATGTTTACGCAGCTTAAGTGAAAAAAGTCATTACACTTAGCACATTGAATTTTCTTTTTAAATTGCGAGCGTTCTACTCTTTGACCACACACACATGGCATAATGAACTATTTTGTTTAATAACAATATTATTTTGTTTTGAAAAGTGTCACTGTCACATTTACTTAGGCATATATGTAAATAGCCACTTCAGTCAATAAAGATTTAATAATACGGCATGCAGATACCAAAAGAGCACAGAGCGAAGAAAAACACGTCCGCACAGTACAACGTCCACGATGTTTAAAATATATTCTCAAAAATTTTATTAATCTAAAAAGAAAGATTTTGGCAAGTCGATATCCAATTTAATGTAAAATTTAAACATTTCTAAGATAAGATATTAATTATTTTTTAAAAGATCAGTTATGCAAGCCTGAGGAAATTGTATATCTGGCTAATGAGCAGCGAGTGTATGTAATTACCCAAAAAAAAAACCACTTCAGTTAGAAACTTGGAGAACTGTAGATTTTTGATTTCTAAGTTAAATTCCTAAGTGCAAAGAGAGCCGTGAGAGAATCATGCTGCCACATCATTTTTTCACATATTTTTAATAAAACTCCTCAAAATATGCCACAAAAATATGATATTTTATAAGACTGCAATTCATCTGGCAATCGAAAAAGAAACTTTGAAATAAAGACAGAAAATAAAATAAAAACGATCTCAATTTGATACGCTTAAATTCTGAAGATTTCATCAGTCTACTCAAAGATGTGGAATATGATGAACTTGGAAATTTTACCGGTTACGTAATTTCGAAAATAGGGTTGACGAAACTAGGTTTCAGAACGCATGAAGAAAGTGATCAAAATTATATTTATGTTAATTGTTTATCGGACGGCGGTCTTTACAAGCCGACTTGAAGATTTTTGCATGTTTTGAATGTACATGCTGTGCATATCAGGACGTGGCATTTTGTAAAGACGTAAATACACACACACACAATGCTCAGAAATCTACTGAAGCAGTTGAACCATTGTGATAACCACATAGCAGAGCTGTGTAATGATTGAATCAATTGAGTGTGCATTCTCATTTTTTTCGTTTCAAAAATGTGATTGTTTGATTTAAAAAATTTAACAACCACTCTTGAGATTGGTTACAAATTGTAAACACAAAATATGTAGTATGTTATGGAATGGTTGACACCCATTCACATAGAGAATGTGAACGCAAAAAGAGAACTCAATCATGTATGATTGGACGTTTATGGGAATGCAATCTGTCAATATCATTCAGTACTAATACTATTTGTTGTATCAGGGTTGAAATTTTTGTACTCAAAATGTGAAACCAGAAGATTGCCATCTCCCTCAAAATAAGTAAACAAATAAATATTTGGTGCTAAAATATTTTTCTAAGTGTTTGGCCGAACTTCTGCTCAAACTTGAGGCATGAGTTCTGATTTTATAAGAAGAGTTTTCAAGGCAGAAATATACTCGAAGGTTTGCCATTGCGTGCCGAAGGACGACTGCTATTTTGGGTTATGATCTGACCAGGTATTTAACCATGGTCCTATGGAGTGGAAGTACGCACATGTAATCACTCTGCTACGGCGGCCGCCGTAAGTACATGCTATACATATCGTCGTTTAAAGTACAAAACCGCGTATCAAGAAAATGCAAAACCGCGTAATTGCATAAATTATTTTCTATAGAGTAAAGTCACCCATATTTCAAAATGGTTATCTTTTTTATAAAGCAAACGTATTTCTGGCTAGTATATTTCAGGACGAATGGATAAGAATTGAGCCAAGAGCTTTTGTGAGCAAATCCAATTTTTGGCAGCCAATGTCAGTCACACGGTTTTGCAGAATGACGATACGCGGTTTTGTACTTTAAACGACGATATATATGTACACATTAGATTATTTATTCTCAAAATGCATGAAAACTATAGTATGCTTGCAAACAATTAATAACATTTTGTGATAATTAAATAAATTATTATTGTAAATTATTATTTTAATAAATAGATATAAAGATATTTATACTTGGCAACTCTTGGACTTTTCTTCATTTGTAACAAATGACAAATGTATACAAAATAAAAAAATAATTGTATTTTTCAAATATAAAGCAAACGGGCCTTCTTTACAAAAAAATGTAGTTAGGGATCGAATTGCGCATATTTTTTTTACAATATCAAGTGCCCACGAGGAGTGTTAAACCCATAAATAGCTTAAAAAACGCTTTCGAAAATTCGAAACGAGAGTGAAGTGCAGTGTTTAATTGTGATCGAAATTGCAAGCAAAATTTGTGCGTATGTAATTAATGTTTTGATTATTTGAAGAAATGCTGCCCCTTGTCATTAAAAATAAGCAAACCAAGACCCACGCGTCCCACTGGTTACATAATACTTGAATAGCCCCTTAATTAACATGTGTTTGTTTTGAGAACGCACGGCCAGTTAAACAGGCATGTCTGAATCGATTTCCTTCATCATTCTTAGGTATTTGATGTGCATTTTTATTGTTATGTGTTGCAAACAGACATTTTAGGAACTAAATGGGTTCTAATCTATGTACTCAAGCGCACTTATTTTTAACAGTTTCCAGTTTATGTAATGTTAATCAAAACAGCTTTTATTTATTTTATGTATTATGTGATTTCTGGAAGCGTTGAATACAAAAAAGGGCTGTGACTGGGTTTATGTAATTTGAAATTGTGTTGATGATTACTAATAATAATAGAAAGGCGCTTACATATCGACACAACTAAAAATTTCATATATTTCAGTAGAGCCAATTAAGATTTTTTGTTTCGTTATTTAGCAATAATATGTCTTGGAACGTAATTATTCCGGATTATATGCAGTCATACTGTAAGTTTTCAAATTATGTATTTTTCTAAACCTGAAATTTTGAATTGCGCCGTTATTGCAGAGGACCATCGACATATGTTACGGTGTTTGGCCCAGCTACTCCTCCGATTGTGGCATGCGCCTTGATGTTGTCGCACGAAGGCAAGGGACCTACAGTTTTACGCCGACTCCTGCCGGGGGCCGACCACTATTACAAAAAACATTTTATTTTTTTTTGTTGGCCGGAACTGGGCTCGGACGCTTACCCTGCGGAATGGTAGTGCGCACTTCTAACCACTACACCACAGCGATCGCCTAATTAATTTTAATCATTAATCGCGATTAACCATTTATTCGTTAGTTTTTAGTCATTCATAGACTAACATTTTGTCGACAATACTCGCATAAGATAGTCCCAAATTTTCACAAAAGAGAAAAGTGATTTTCTTCAAAACTTTTGAATGACGTCTTGACTGAACTTACTAATTCGGAATTTCTACTATTACTTATAGAGTAGGCTATTCATAAAGTCTGGGTAATGAAATAAAAATTTTTCTATTTTAAGTTCCATAAATATAAGGAGACTTTTATTGTTTAATTTATTTTTTTGCACATAAACTTGTATCTTGAACTTCTTTTTCCAAAAAGTGAGGATGTCAAAATTTCAATAGATATCGGATGTACGGTAATTTTCCAAAGAGATCTCCTAATAGATAAGTTCATGAAAATTGTTCCAAACGAAAACTTAAAATTGATAAAAAAAAATAATAACAAAATTTAACTAATTTATATTAGAGGTTTGAAGTTTATCCCACTGTAAGTATGAAATCTTCAGCTATGTGTTTCCATTGTCACTTTTTCGTAGCTATATCAACAGCCTGACAATTAAGAAGATTGTGACGTTTCATGCTACCATACGCAATATCTTAAATCCTTCAAATTTTATTATTAACCTTTTGTTTGTTAAAAACATTTTCTTCTTAGATTCGAAACTTGATCAAGCAAAATTGCCTTTGTTTTTGACTAAGAGATGCTCAATAAACTCAGAATTGTAGTTCTCATTTGCATACATAACAATAAATTATTAATTTTTGTTTCACACCAACTCCAATATTGAATAGTAAAATATATTTTAATCTTACCCAAATAAACAACGATTTAGTTCAATCGTCAACCACATATAGAGTATAGGGTGGTAATGTGTTAAAGTTTTAAACTTTTTAAACGTAAAATGACGGCTAATACCTTTTTAAGCGTTTTGTAATTTAACCAAAACTCATTAGCATCCACTCAAGCAAGGAATTATTTACTTTTCAACATGCATTAGCAGAGTGCACTTCTATTTTGTTTACAATTTGGTTGTCAAACACACTACATCGGATCTTTTGACACATTTACCAGAATTTACCACCAGGTAGCTTCTGACAAAGAGATGACCTTACTTACTCTCTTATTTGTCCTCTCAGTTGCCAGAAAACCATGTACGATTTCCGGTAAAATCTGGAAATTCTGCTAAAAAATGTTAATTTCGGACTCATGCGGTTTACAACTAAATAATATTGGGAATACTTTTGAGGTGTTTGAGAGGGTTGCGACCTGTTTGAAACTAAATTTATTTATAATAATCATATTTTGGCCTTGACACTTTTGCTAAGTTTTGGCCGAGCTTCTCCTCCGATTTGTAGCGTGCGCCTTTGCTGTCACACAAATGGGAGGGACCTACAAACTTACGCCGACGCCGAACGGCGATACAATTTTTATGATGAGCTATTTTTTTATTAAAGACACTAAGATTTTTAAAATATTTTCACAAAAATTTTATCAACCTAAATGTAAAGCTTATGCGAAGTAGTTATCTAATTTAATGTAAATTTTAAACATTTTCAAGATAAAACATGAATTATATTTAAAACGTAAATGTTAATACAACTGTTTTATATATAATCCCAAACATATGATATAAAATCCCCTCTACCAAAAAACTTAAATTGGGTAACGCCGGTTTGAATTTTTACAATTGAGCAATTGTCAAAAATCTTCATTTTTATCAAAAAGTTATTTACCAGGGTGGCTTTGAACTAATGATTGGTGGTACTGAGTTAAAGAATGCACACACATAAAAGATTGCAGCCTTTTCAATACTCATTCAGTGTTAAACCTTTTTTTGATTGGGCATTGGTTTTTTCAATCTTGCTATGAATATGTTGATGTGTGAATTCATAACTGCTTTGAGAGAATGGAAAATTCAAAAATTTTAAACCTCAATCCTAAGCGAAGAATAAGTAATGAAAACTGGATAGAAAAAAATTGTTGATTTAAAATTGAAAATGATTTCACACTTACACAGCTCTGCCACATAGGCAACATTAATTTGCTGAGCACTAGGGGAATGATTCTTTTGTTTTGTGTATCGTGTTGTTGTTGTTGTAGCAGCATACAAGCTCCCCAAAGAGTTTTTGGGGAGTGTTGCTGGAATGCCAGTCCTTGGCCAAATATAAATCTGGGGCGTTCCGGTTACGTAGACCCGACTGTCGTGGGAATCGTGTTTTTTTTCGGTTTTACTCAGGATGAGTACCTTTTCCACAATTGAAACCATGCAAGTGAGCAAAAGAACAAACGATTCGTTGGGTTTGTGCTCGGCTGCCGTTGAAACGTATCGTTTATAGTTAGCGCTCGGGAGCATTATAAGAAAAGGAACACAAACTTTTCGTACTTATGGCAATGGATACGTTCGGTTTGTTTTCGTACTGTGGACGTTAATGGCGGTACGCTAACCACAAATTTTTTGCAAAATCAAATAAAAAATTTAAAAGTAAATTTGTACTAAAATATTATAAAAAGGTTTTATTTGGGAAGAACGTTGTTTAGAATTCGATTTTTCTATACGCTCGTGGTTTTTGTTATAAAATAGAAAGAACGATTACGATGAAGTCTCCTTTAACAGTTTACATTTTATATACACTTAACAGCAAAAGTCTTGGTACACCTCATCTTATTCACAATATTTTAAAGGCTGAAATTTGTTTGTTATTTTCCTATAGGAATATGGATCATGCTTTAAACAAAGTCATATAAATCAACGTTTCAATTCTTTATACAAAATTAAGGAAAATTCAACGAATTTTCATCAAACTAAACTTTCAATTTTTTAATCAGATTTTTTTTAAATTTCCATTACGCAGTTTTATAGCCCATTCAATTGGTATAACCAGCTGTAAAAATTATGTGGCTAACAAATCGCGTTGATTTGTAATAATTGTATTTCTGACGGTTCTACGCATTTTCATCCATATAAAAAAATTTCGTTCACACTGTAAGTGTTTTTAATACAAAATTTGCAAACCACGTAACTAAAAAAAAACTACAAAGCAATGATCATGATTTTTCATTTGAAATATTATTACATTGGTATAAATATGGGAAAGAAAATAATCCGATTTATTGTTTTAATATTACAAAAAAAGCAAGGCCGTTGATAATACTCAAAATTTTATTATCCGTCAAAAAAAAGCTCGGCGGTTGAGCACGGACGCACATAGGGGTATTTGACCGATTTAGGCGGCCAAAATTATTTTTATGAAAATTTTAACTCAAAATGTTTAGAAACGACGTGTTACAATATTTAAAACTGTGAATGTTTAAAATCAAGTAAATAGAGTGTGAGGATGTCCAAGTATTCGACCAAAACAACGAAAATAAAGTTGCTTGAAGTTTGACATCGATAGACTCGTTCGATTGTGGAAACATTGATACCTACGTATTCATATCACCGCGGAGAAGGTTTATATTTAGGTTAGAACATAAAAGGGGTTGCCACCTGCTAATAAATCAAATGCAATTAAATTAAATTAATACTACAATATGGGTATCAATCGAAATGTTTTTGAAAAGGCTTTATTTCTGCATCTGTTTAAAAATTAAATTCAAGTTTAATTCAAGGGAACTAGGTAACTGAAATATGTATAACAATATTGGTGTCAGACTGAAAAGTTTAATAAGGTTATAGTTTGAAACTATTTTTAACAGGGCTGACACTTGCTTAAAAATGAAATTCAATGTATATGAAAGATTAAGTTAATTTAAACAATGTGGATATGGAACATGAGTTGGTTTGCCACCTGTCAAAAAATGTAATTCAATTAATTTCAATGAATTACTACGCTAAGGGTATCATCCAAAACGGCTTTGAAAGGGCTTAATTTTCAATTAGATTTAGTAGGGGTGCTACCTGTTTCAAAAAGCAAATTAATCAAAATAACCTATGATTAAAAAACACTATACGGAGTAACCATTATGTTGAGTTTCATAGAAATAATTTGCACTATATCTAACACGCAAAAATTTCATACACTCATCGAACTAACTGTGGTATATAGTAGTTTGTTTTATTTGAAATATCTTTTAACTTTAATTTTGTAGTGAATCTTTTGTGCCTTGTTAGAATTAATAATTATAGATAATTTCTAATACGTGACAACTTTGTACAAATATCTCCAGGTACCCTTAAAATTAAAAACATTATCTGAATACAAAATTCCATCAAAATCGTTAGAGTCGTTTCCTAGAAACCTTTGGATATATATACATACATATTTACAACAATTGATCGTTTAAAGTAATGAGATACATACATATACATATGTAGTTTGAGAGAAAAAATCGTACGATTTTACTGCCTTACTAGAACTTACCCTTAAGTAGAGAATTTTTTTCTAAATGTACTCACAACTATTTTCTCCCTGCAACTCTCCAAATTTTTATATTGAACCCCCTCCTCCCCCACCGTGCCAGCCCCCTCCCTCTCTTAACGTTGTCGGGCGTCTTGACTTTCTTATCACCCCCCTTTACTCATTGAACACTTTTACAGAACACCCTGTACATGTAAAGAAAACAGGTACAGTACTAAATAGTAGTACTCCAATGGTCAGTGCACAGCAAACGCACCTTTTCAGCAGTTTTTTTTTGTTTTTTTCCAAACTACGAACTGTCAAGCATAACACCCAAGCAAGAATCTCAGCGCCGTTGAGTGGTGTTACATAACTTTATGACTGTAGTTCATTTCTCTAATCCATTAAAATTTGCTAAAATACGATATTTTTCCTTGTAGCTCTGCCGGTACCAGTTCATATTATATTTGTATTAAACTATTTGGATTATATGCTTTACAATTATCTAATTTAATATAATTTAAAAAACGAACACACGATTTAAAGCAGATTTTTACAACTTCGGCTTGTATTAAACACATCTAAAAACCAAATAAACAATTATCAACACGGCACTTTGACAGCGCGGTGCGAGCGAATTAAAGCAAAGAGGGATTAAAAAATAACGGAATCTAGTCAAGAATTATATACTCTTTACCCTATATTCAGTTAAAAAAGAAAAAAGTACGTTTGGAAAATTCGACTTTTGGCCGCCTAAATCGGCCAAATACCCCTCTGTGGGACGTGTTCTTTATTCGCTCCGTAAAAAATCATATTTATCGTGTAACTTAAAATATTTAACCATCGAAAGACACACTAAACTATTATTTCAGTTTTGTATCGTCGCGAACTGCACTCGGCAGTATAAAAAATCAAAGCGTGATCGCGAAAAATACCTAAATATATAATAAGACATTGTGTGTATCAAAATAAATAAATTATTGTTTACATACAAATACGAACGATAGTTAAGTGAGAGATGAGTGTCCAGGGCGCTCCCCTACAAGAGTGCAGGCACTCAATCCAAAGCGCAAGCAAAATAAATGCATATTTGACAATACTGCATGCAGCGCAAAAAGCAAAACCAACAACAACAACGATAAAGAAAACTCTTATACTGCTAACACATCATCACAAACACTAGATGCAGCCAAGCACTGCAATGCGAACAACAACGTAGCTGCCGCTACTAATGCTTCGACGGCAACAAACAAAGAAGAAGAAAATAAAGCAAACAAGTAGTTTTTAAGCAAAAAACAAAACCGACTTCAATTCTCATATAAAAATTTAAAATTATCGTTCTTCACGATCCAATTATCGAATTAGCATGGGACCACCCTTGAGGTACCACCTTTCCGGATGAAAAAAAGAATTATCAAAATCGGTTAACGTGGTCCAAAGTTATGCGGTAACATACATACAAAAAAAATAATAAAACCTTGTTTTGGTCAGAATAGTAGTAACCTAGAAGCTACTATAAATAACTTGATGAAAGCTATGCAGGAGCAAATGATGGTAAGCCATGGTACAAGACTAGATTAAAAATCAAAATCGATTACTTCAAGCCATTTTAGCTAAACCATGAATAATCTCAAAATTTGTTTTTGAAATGCTGGGTTAGCATAAAAACGAACTAGAAATTTTCCTTGAGCGCTTTCATATAGACGTTTGCTTGTATCTGAAACCCACCTTAGGCAATTTAATAACTTTCAAATTAATGGGTACAAATTCTATGATACTAAGCATCCACAAGGGAGAGCCCGAGGTGGATCAGCCATTCACATTCGTAACAGAATAAAGCACTATGAATTAGAATCGCAAAGTGATGAGTTCATTCATAATACTGCAATACACATTGATGACCACATGGGTGGCCTTACTGTATCTGCTTTATATCCCCCCCCCCCCCCTCGTCATAACATAACAGAAAAACAATTTAATGATTTTCCTAAAGTTTGTAAGTAAGTTTATTGTAGCAGGAGATTACAATGCCAAGTCTACATTCTGAGGGTCTAGATTGATTACACCAAAGGGTAGAAATCTATATAAAGTAATCCAGAACAGGGGTTTTGACGTCTTGTCTACTGGTCAGTCAACGTACTGGCCTTCTGACCCTAAAAAACTACCCGATCTTCTTGACTTTGGTGTAACAAAGGGTATTGCGCGACACCAAATTAATACAGAAGCATTATTTGGTCTCTCTTCAGATTATTTTCCCTGCCTCATAACATTATCAATGTTTATTAACTATGAAGAAAACAAAAAAAAACCTTACAAATAAGCACACAAACTGGTTAAAATACGAAAAGTATGTCAGTTTGCACATTGACCCGCAAATTCTTATTCGGACCTAGAATAATATCGACAGGGCCGCTGAAAATCTCACTGATATAATAATTAAGGCCGGAGAAATTGCAACACCAAATCCTTCTATTAAACATCGTAGTTCTTACTGTCCTGGCCTGCACACCCCAAACGTTCTTAACTTAATAAGTAAAAAAGCGCAAATTAAAAAGGGTATGGCAAAGAATTCGCTCTCCTAAGCTTAAACAGGAGCTGAATGCGTGTACAAAAGAATTACGTATTTTGTTGCAGGCGGAAAAAGAAAGAAGTACGCAGTCGATCTTTCAGTCCTTGTCTGCTTCGAAACAGACTACCTACTCCCTTTGGCGAACACTGAAACATGCGACGAGGCCCGTTCTTCGAGAAGCAAAATTACGTACACAGACGGGAAGCTGGGCGAGGAGTAATGAGGATAAAGCAAACGCTTTCGCCTGTTATCTTCGGTTTAAAAAGAATGATTTACAGAGACCGAAAATAACTGGTCCACATTAAACACATTGTAACTTTTTCTATCATTAACCATTTACTCTTTACTTTTTGTGATATATCACTGTGCAAGCGTTTATGTGAAGGAGCTTACGGTTTGTTCGGGCATATTACAATTACATTGAAATATTAAGTTGCACTTGTACTATTACTTTTAATACTTTAATACCTTTTTTTGAATTATCGTACTGTACATAAGTTAGTGCCTAATTTGCTGTGTATGACAACCCCATGAACTTATAAAGTTGTTGTAACATCATACTTATACTCATTAAAGTCAGTCGTTCGAAAACCACAGCCAGTAACACTTGTTTCATTTTCGCTATAGCTACTAACTTGCCGAAGTTTATAGTCCCGAACCTTTGTACGTTTTCGTTTAAACGTTTATATCAAAAGCATCAAAAACCCTTGCTGCAACATTGGCGCCCGAGCAGGGACCTGTTTTCGCGAGTTTTATTAGTTTAATTAACTGGCTGTGGTTTACCCGCCGTACATATTAATCTGGAAAGGGAAGTGTGCACGCCAAGCGATTGAAGTGCCGCCGAGGGATAGCAAAGCTGCCCGGAAGAAGCATATCTATTATCTAAACATCTTTAGCCAAAGGGACGAACATTGGAGTTGGAGGAATTTGGACACATCTTTGCCAGTCATAATCAAGATGAGTAAACCGACTCGGAGCTTATCTGTGTCACAGATGATAGAGGTACTGTAAATTGTAGATGTTGGAAAATTTGTCTTAATAAAACCCCGCCTGGTTAAAATTTAATATTCGTGAAATATCATTTTTTCATGTCATATCGAATGATTATACTATATGTAAAGAATCTTAACACATTGTCAGAAGTTCCCTCCAAATTAATACATAGCCGGTTTACATAGAGCTAATTTAATAAATAAGCACCGGTACAAGTTATTTGAACAAGAGCGGCATACTAGTTCATTGGCAGAAGTTCCCTCCAAATTAATACATAATCGGTTTACATAGAGCTAATTTAATAAAAAAAAACTCAGTGCGTGTAGTCCCTACGCGCGGAAGAAGTGAAACTTAATAGAGGAATTTCAGAAAGAAAGAAATGTGCAATATACATACACATGTACACATTTTCTAATACACTAAATACATATTTATTTTAATTTTTTTAACGAGCTTTAATTTTTTATTTTTTATAGCCAATTGCTAAGCTTAATAATTATTTTCGGCTGAGAAAGCATGCATATCTACAATATTACCTGGTAACTAAAGTAAGATATGAAAAGTTTTATTTCAATATTATTAATATTTCTAGAAAAACTGCATCAATGGTAGTCGCTCCTTTGGTTGTTGGAACATTTCTACCAATAGCCATTTCCAATGAAAATTTTTCTTTGAAAACTTTTGTCAGTTCATCATATTCGGCCAGCGAAAAGTTGACATTGAAATCTCCTGCGAGAATTAAAGGTCGATTATAACAGTCTACTTATTTTTATATTCATCTTCATCTTCATCTTCATCTTCATCTTCATTTTCATCTTCATTTTCATCTTCATCTTCATCTTCATCTTCATTTTCATTTTCATCTTCATTTTCATCTTCATCTTCATCTTCATTTTCATCTTCAT
>NW_023458557.1:33150007-33158749 GCF_013731165.1 Rhagoletis pomonella | reverse complement strand
AGTGGCACCAGCCAAGGCAGGTGTTGCACTTGACTGATGTCACATTACGGAATATCCTCGTCTGACATACCGTGCAGATTGTAGGGGGAACCAGTAGTTGTTGGCGGCGGCGTGTTGGTAGTGGTGCGGTTGTGTGTGTTATGTGGTCTGTCGTTGCTGTGGTATGGTCTGTGGTGTTATTATGTTGTTGTGTTGTGGTGACTGTGTGAGGCTGCTCGGGTGGACTGATGTTAGCCGTGGAGGCTGCTCTGTTTGAGCAACAGATGTGTCCGTAGTACTGAGCAGACTCTAAGGTGACTCCACCCCTCGCAGGCATTACACTTGACTGAGGTGGAGTTGTGGTGTAGTCGTCTCCGGCATACACAGTAGGTGTAGATTTCTGGCCCTGGGTTTGACTCGATGCCAGCCCTGAGTACAAGAATACATAGTGAATGTAGCCCTATGGACGAACAACTTCTGAGATACTTCGCCGACCTAAACGGGGTTAGATCGCCGAAACAACAGCCCTTGGTCGGGTAAAACCCGAGTCATCCCGGTACGTAGAACCGGCTGTCGTGGGAACGTTGACAATGTCGTTGTTTCTTTGGGTAAAAATAAATAAATTTTACTGTTCAATATTGGAAGGGGTTTGAATAAAATTTATGATTTATTGTTAGTATGCAAACTAGCACTACAATTATCAACTTATTACAACTCTTACAAAAACAATGGTTTTGGGATGGGGAGTGGAGGGGGGGTGTGGCACATAAAACCTCACCCACTAGAAAGAGAACAGTCTAGACTTTAAGAAAGATAACCATTTCCCTCTCCGACCCCTCTGCAGACCCCTGGGGGCCTATTGGAAAATGGGATATTTACGTAAAAGACTTTCGCATTCGATCCGTGCGGGTGGCATCCGTCGCATACCGTAATAGGTATGATTAACTCACTTTTGGCTTGTGTGCTAATGTCATTGATATAAAATTCCTTACAAAAGTGAATTTATGTCAATTGACATTAACTCCATTGAAATTATTACACGTCACCTCCGCTGACCGATGACTTGAACTCAGATCTATCGAATGGGACTTTAGTCCATTGCCATTGCGACTGCTGGGGCAGCGCAAGCAAATTGACATACACTTCCCCGCATATTTCTGCCTACAGTGCAAAAAAATTAGAAAGAACTTAAATCACAAATTCCTCATCTAATACGATATGTATCGAAATGAAGTTGCCATGCAGTAGTAAAATTTGGGTATGACAAAAGCAGTGGTAGCACATGCAACACTGATGCTTGGTCAATGTTACACTGCATTGCAGATTTATTTGGGATCAGTTTCGATGCAAACATTGTTGAATTAAAACATACATTGAAAATTTTAACGAAAAAACGAGAGAATGGCCACGAGTTTTAAGCTTGTGCAATCAAATATTTTGCATTTAACTGGAAATTCGGGAAAAAGTCAAACAATCACTTTAATGAGAATGAGAAGAAGAAAAAAGCGACGCGCTGTTATTTACTACTCATATTATAATACAAGCAAAAAAGCACAAAGGAAAATACCCAAAAGGCAAAATTTTATGGAAGTAATTAATAAAATGCAAGATGATGTTTTCTTTAATAATTTTCGAATGCAGAAAAGAACGTTTAAGGTTTGATTGAAGTTAGGTTTTATAAAACATTAATTAAAAACCTACTTATAGGTTTTATATGGAATATTGACCCCACTTGCGCGTTGCTGCGATAAAGGCCGACCCGGCTACTCATTTCGAAACTTAAACGAAGGGTCATATGTTTTCCACGTACTGCAACTGCTCGTCAAAAAATAATGGAAGGTTTTGAAAACCTTAAGAGTTCGTCCTTTTCCCTTCGTGCTAGGTTGTGTTGATGGGACGCATATCCGCATTTCTCAGCCAGTAAGAGATAGCGTCAGCTACTTTAACAGAAAAGGATTTTATTCCGTTAATGTGCAAGTAAGTACTTACATAAAATGCTCAGTTAAACCAACTTTAAAATTAAAATCAATACCAGGCAATCGCAGACAGTATGTGTCGATTCTTAGACGTGTATGTCGGTTATCCGGGTAGATGCGATGATGCGGCCGTTTGGAACAGCAGCCCAATCAAACAAGCAATAGCTAACAAATCTTTGAATTTTCCGGAAGAGTGTCATCTTTTGGGGGACTGCGCTTATCCGCTTGAAACTTATATCTTAATACCTTTCAAAGATAATGGATATCTGACGGAAGAAAAGATTCGCTATAATGTAATTTTATCATCAACAAGAGTGTGTGTGGAACAGGCATTTGGTATACTAAACAAGTAGTTTCGTGTTTTCAACTACATTGAGTGCAGAAGTCTGTGGTACGTGAAGTACATCATCTTATCGTGCATCATTTTGCACAACATTATTATTGACTGCGAAGAACCCGAAACACTTGAACCTTATGTCGACGGAAGCGAGCCTGCGGAAGGCCCGGACCACAACATCACCGAGGAAAGAGAGGAAGCTCTTCTACGTACGGAATGACTTGGGTTTCACCCGACCAAGGGCTGTTGTTTCGGCGATCTAACTCCGTTTAGGTCGGCGAAGTATCTCAGAAGTTGTCCGTCCATAGGGCTATATTCACTACGTATTCTCCTACTCAGGGCTGGCATCGAGTCAAACCCAGGGCCAGAAACATACACCTGTTGTGTATGCCGGAGACGATTACACCACAACTCCACCTCAGTCAAGTGTAATGCCTGCGAGGGGTGGAGTCACCTCAGAGTCTGCTCGGGACTACGGACACATAGACAGTGGACCTCGTCGTACGTGGCCCCCTGTTGCTCAAACAGAGCAGCCTCCACGGCTCACCACAGTCCGCCCGAGCAGCCTAACACACTCACACAGCAGCCTCACACAGTCACCACAACACAACAACATAATAACACCACAGACCGTACCACAGCCACTACAGACCACATAACACACACAACCGCACCACCACCCACACGCCGCCGCCAACAACTCCTGGTTCCCCCTACAATCTGCACGGTATGTCAGGCCAGGATATTCCGTAATGTGACATCAGTCAAGTGCAACACCTGCCTAGGCTGGTGCCACTTTGGGGCATGCTCAGGTCTGCGTACCACGCGAGATTGGACTGGGAACTTCGAGGGCCCGTGTTGCGCTGCTCGGTCGCAGACCCCAATTGCGACGCCCCCCACCACCACCACAGGGCGGCAATCACCACAGCAGCACACACAGCCAACGGCGGCAAGAACATACACTTCACTTACACCCCACATCACGACACGTCTCCCGAACCACATGAAGCTCCTTCAGTTTTGTTAGAAATGTCGAGAATTCCACGCAGAGAAAAAAAAGACACAACTCCTTTGGTAGCAATTCAAACCGGAAGGAAGTACATATTTATTCAGCAAAAGTTACAATCTTAAGAATATGGGCAGGGTTGTATTTAATGGTATAAATGGTCGTTCTATTTTACACTTCAATACATTTCCTGAACGACACTTTTTTTAGATTAGTTAATAAATTTATCGTTAAATACATTGGTTACATGCCAATTCAAGTTCAAGCATAACAAACAACTTTTACTTACTTTTTAATAAGATTAAGTGACTTACAAATATTAATATGATTCGTCTTAGCTATACCTTTGGTCAGGATGTCAGCCAGCATGTCGTTAGTTGGTATGTATATTAATTTAATTTTACCGCTATCTAAGTGCTGTCGAATAAATTTGCCTTTTATATCAACGTGTTTTGTGCGAGGTGAATATGAATTGTTCATAGCCACTTGTATGGCACTTTTATTGTCGTAGTAAAGAACCATACCGTTCGCCATGTTTGGTATCAGCTCTTGTTGTAATCGCATTAGCCACGTTGCTTCTTGGATCGCCGATGTCATGGCCATGAATTCTGCCTCAGTTGATGACAGAGCATCAGTTCGCTGTCGTCGAGTACACCAAGAGATCGGATCTCCTTGGAACTTGAACATATAGCCCGTCGTCGATCGCCTTTCATCGAGGTCACTAGCCCAATCTGCGTCGCAGAACCCAGTAAGATCGCTTGTTTCTCTGCTAAAGACAAGACCGCTGTTTATGGTACCCTTCAAGTAACGCATCACGCGCTTTGCTGCAACCCAGTGTGCTTTTCCTGGATTTATTGAAAAACGACTTAGAAGGTTCACAGCGAAACTGATGTAAGGCCGCGTTATTTGCGCTGCAAACAATAAGCATCCAACTGTTTGCATATATGGGATTTTCGTCATTTCACGCTGTTCCGCTTCGTCAGTAGGAGACATTGTGATGCTTAAACGCTGATTTAAATCGATTGGTGTTGCAACTGGATTGCTGTTAAACATTCCGAACCGATTCAACATATCTGTGATATATTGCGACTGATCGACTTCGATAGTACCCGCGTTAGTGTCTCTGGTAACACGCATTCCCAAGACTGAGGATACTTCACCAAGATCTTTCATATCAAATTGTGATGAAAGTTGCTTTTTCAGCATATTCATGCTACACTCGTTGTTTGAAAATAGTAGGACGTCGTCGACATATACGGCAACAAATAGCATCGCGCCGCTATGTACTTTGTAGTACACACACTGTTCTACAGTACTACGTGTAAGACCTAACTTTAGCAAGGCGTTGTTGAACTTTTCATTCCACAGCCGACTTGACTGCTTCAGTCCGTACAAAGATTTCAGAAGCTTACAAACACGACCAGAACCATCATCAAATCCATTAGGTTGTACCATGTAAATATCGTCATTAATCTCAGCATTGAGAAATGCTGTCACTGCATCCATTTGATGGATAAGTAGGTCATGTTTTGCAGCTAAAGCCAAAAGAAAACGCAACGAAGTGTATCGGACTACAGGAGCAAACGTATCTTCGTAGTCAATACCTTTTCTTTGATTACACCCTTTGATCACCAGCCTAGATTTCCGACGTATTACTGCGCCATTTGTGTCTCTTTTGGTTTTAAACACCCACCTGGACTTGATGGCTTGCTTACCAGGGGGCAGCTCACTCAAACGCCACGTATTGTTCAAGTAATGAGAGTTCATTTCACTATCAACTGCGGCTTTCCACTCATCAGCATGCTCACCAGCTATTGCCTCTTCTAGATTTTGAGGGTCATTTGATACGAAATCAGTTACACAGAAGTTGAAACCATCTCTTTTTGCCGCGATTCTTTTTGAACGTCTTATAATGTGACCACCATCAGAGTCATTTGAACTTTCAAAATCGGAAGAATCAGATTCTACCTTAATGTCAACTGTTATCGAATCACTATGGCGTTCGAGAGAAGATATTGTCGGCTTTTTTCAACAATGGACGATTCTTTGTTATCTGCCTCTTCTGAATTGACAATGTTGAAGAGTTCAGACTCGCCTGGTAGTATTTCAAGCGTACAGTTCATTTTACTCGTATCGTTGTCTTGCGTTTCAAAAAAAACAACATGCCGACTAATTATGATTTTTTGTGTTTTAGGATTGAACAATCTATATGATTTTGCTGCGTTGCAATAACCAAGCATAATACACTCAATAGACTTGGCATCTAGCTTCTTTCGTTTTTCCCGTGGCACATGTACCATGGCTTTGCAGCCAAATAATTTTAAAAATTTTAAGTTCGGTTTTTTATTTGTCCATATTTCGTAAGGGCTTTTCACATTTGTCGCGAACGGAATACGATTTAATATATACGCAGCCGTATTTGCGGCTTCAGCCCAAAACCTTTTTTCTAACCCGGAGTCGATCAACATACACCGCACCCTTTCAATTATGGTTCGGTTTAGCCTCTCAGCTACGCCGTTTTGCTCCGGTGTATACGGCGAGGTAGTTTGGTGTACAATACCTTCAGATAAACAAAAGTTCTGAAATTTTTCATTAATATATTCAGTGCCATTATCTGCCCGAATCATTTTTATTTTGCGCGAGCACTGATTCTCAACAAGTTTCTTAAATTTCAGGAACTCATTAAACACTTCTGCTTTGTGTTTAATTGGCACCACGAACACTTTATGCGAGAAGTCATCAACGAATGTCAACAAAAAACGAGCACCAGAAAACGACTTTTCTGCGAATGGACCCATTACGTCCGTATGTATTAAGTCTAGCAGATTTTCTGCCCGAACACCACTGCTTTTAAAGGAAGCACGCGTTTGCTTTCCTTTCACGCAAACCACGCACTTTTCGTTGCTAATCTTTTCAAAATCAATACCTATAGAAGCAGATTTAACTTTTTTTAAATGCTCTGGGCAAATGTGCCCCATTCTTCTATGCCATAGTTGATAATTATCGCGGGTATAAAATGCATTTTGTGTGCTCGGATCGCGATTATATTCCGTATCACAATTTAGGCGATACAAATCGTTTACAACATTCGCAGTTGCTATCAAATTTCTGTTATTGTTTTAAATTTTGCACTCATTACCTTCGAATATAACCTTATTTCCGTTTTTAGTCATTTGTCGTACCGATAACAAATTTGCGCATAACTCTGGTACATATTCAACGTTCTTCACTACAGCATCTGTTTTTGTTTCATTCGCATATAAACTCATATTTACATCACGTTTCGAGTTAACTTTAATAGTTTTGTTATTCGTAACTAAAATATTTTTATTTGCAACCGGCACTTGATCAACAATCACATTGTGGTTTCTGGTCATGTGAGAAGTAGCACCCGAATCAACATACCATTCGTCTTTACGAATGTCATAAGAAAGAAGAGATGCGAAAAGTACATTTTACCTTTCGTGGTGCTGCCATCTCGCTTGGTTTTGTTAAGGCAGTTTCTAGCAAAATGACCTAGTTGTTTGCACGAATGGCATCGAAATTGATTAGATTTTTCCTTTAAATTTGATTTTGCTTTTGAATAAAGTGCATTCTCACCACTCTTGTAAGTATTCGTATTGTCAAATTTTACGTCTTGTAACAAGAGTGTTTTTACACCATCGACAGTGAGTCTATCTTTTGTGTTTTCAACGGCTAATACAAGTGGACGAAAATCATCTGATAATCCTGCTAACATCAACGATGCGGTTAGCTCTTCGTCAATATTAAGGCCAGCATTTTGCACTTTGAGTGACGTCATGACTACCGAATTTACGTATTCCTGCACTGATACGTAGTCACAAAGTTTGCACTGCACTAGTTGTTTTAACAGCTCCACTTTTCGCGTAAGGCCCCTGTCTTCGTATGCGGAAAACAATGCCTTCCATGCCTGATGAGCCGTTGTAGCTGTTGCAATATGCGAAAAGTTATTTGGCTCTATCATCAAAGTTATTTCAGCTAGAGCACGTTCATCACTGTCTTTGTCCTTTTCTGAAGGTTCTGCAGGTAGCTCATTTTCAACTACCTTCCAGCAGTTCTTTATGACAAGATAAGATTTTGCGTGACGCTTCCAAATGTCGAAATTTTCGCGACCTTTTAATTTCTCGAATGGAAAAGCTACCGCGTTTGTCGCCATGTTCAAAGAACAATCCGTGATGATTCGGTTAGAAATAATCAATCCGCGTGTAATAAATACTTAGCCGTTTAGCAAACACACTTTTCCAAACAGTATCAATTGTAATTTTGTGACTTAAGGCCCATAACCTGTTAGAAATGTCGAGAATTCCACGCAGAGAAAAAAAAGACACAACTCCTTTGGTAGCAATTCAAACCGGAAGGAAGTACATATTTATTCAGCAAAAGTTACAATCTTAAGAATATGGGCAGGGTTGCATTTAATGGTATAAATGGTCGTTCTATTTTACACTTGGCAGCTGCTGCGGCTCGCCAGGCATAACAATAGTCAGCGCTGGTCTGATAAACAGCATATCATGGCGACCTATGCTGACTTTGGCATCAGACCACCTGCCCATAGTCATCTCGATCGATAAACCAACCGACTTTGCTTCCGCGGAGCACCGAACACATATCAACTTTGCAAAATCTGATTGGAAAGGCTTCGCGGAATTTACTGAAAACACCTTCGCTGCCCTCCCCACACCAACCGACGTCCATCTCGGTGAACGTAAGTTCCGCAGGGCTGTCACTGCTGCTGCAGCTCGCTTCATACCGGCAGGATGTATAACGGACCCACGTCCAAACTTCCCTGCCGAAGCGGCTGTTCTAGCCGATGAGCGCGACAGTCTTCATCAGGCCGATCCCGGAGATCCCCGTATTTGGGACCTCAACGCGGAGATTCGGCAACTAGTAAACGTACATAAGCGTAAGAAGTGGGAGGAGCATCTGAAGACCTGTAACTTCGCCTCTGGTGTGAGTAAGCTTTGGTCAACGGTGAGGTCACTGTCCAATCCGACGAAGCACGACGACAGAGTCAAAATTTCTTTCGGCGACCATGCTTCGTCGGACCCGGAGCGATGCGCGAGCTATTTTAGCCGGCAGTTCATACTGCATCCTCCGGTGGACAAAGCCAAGCGTCGAGTGACCAGAAGGCTGCACAAACTGCCAACAACTTGTGCCCCCCTTGCTTTCACTTGCGGTGAAGTTCAGGTGGCCATCGGGAAGGCGAAAACTGCTCAAACCGGGGAAACCTGCCAACAAAGGAGATTCGTATCGTCCGATAACACTCCTTTCCCCGGTAGCGAAGACACTCGAGGCCTTGCTACTCCCGTACTTCAGAAACCACCTGACCCCAGCGAAGCATCAGCATGGTTTCCGTAAAGTGCACAGTACAACACGAGCACTTAACGCCATAAACACTCAGATAACTCGTGGCCTTAACCGTA
>NW_023458557.1:33148043-33149907 GCF_013731165.1 Rhagoletis pomonella | reverse complement strand
TTAGGGCATGCTCAGGTCTGCGTACCACGCGAGATTGGACTGGGAACTTCGAGGGCCCGTGTTGCGCTGCTCGGTCGCAGACCTCAACTGCGAAGCCTCCCGCCACCACCACAGGGCGGCAACCATCTCCGCAGCGCACACAGCCAACGGCGGTAAGAACACACACATCCCTTACACCCCACATCACGACGCGTCTCCCGTACCACATGAAGCTCCTCCAATTTGACTGTAACGGGCTACAGAGCAAGATTGAGGAGATAACCGTCTTCATGTGTCGGCATGGTATATTGACAGCTGCGGTCCAAGAGACGAAGTTGCACAGCAATTCAACTCTGTTGAATTGCGCCGGGTACAACGTGCACCGTCGAGATCGCGAGCGAGATAATGGTGGTGGCTTAGCGTTCATCACGCACCACACCGTGCAGTATCGTCTTATCGAAGCAGACATCGACCGCAGGGATACCACCCTAGAATGTTAGGGCATTGCTATCCGCTCAGGCGATGTTGCGCTCGAAATATTTAACATATACATACCCTCTGTCACCTGCTGCCCGGCAGGATATCACCCTGATATAGGTGCGCTCCTCAGAAGTGAAAACCGTATGGTAGTAGGTGACTTTAATGCGCACCACGATCTTTGGCACTCAAGCCTGTCAAACGATCGTAGGGGAACAGACTTGGCTGAGCAGATAGACGATTCGACATTCTGCACAATGAACGACGACGCACCCACCAGGATTATGGGTAACTGCAGTAGCTCGCCAGACATCACCATAGTCAGCGCTGGTCTGATAAACAGCATAACATGGCGACCTTTGCTGACTTTAGCATCAGACCACCTACCCGTAGTCATCTCGTTAGATATACTAACCGACTTTGCCTCCGCCAAACACCGGACCTATATCAACTTTTCTAAAGCTGATTGGAAAGGTTACGCGGAGTTTACCGAAAACACCTTCACAGCGCTTCCCACACCAACCGACGTCCATCTCGGTGAACGTAAGTTCTGCAGGGCTGTCACCGCTGCTGCAGCTCGCTTCATACCGGCAGGATGTATAAGGGACCCACGTCCAAACTTCCCTGCCGAAGCGGCTGTTCTAGCCGATGAGCGTGATAGCCTTCGTCAGGCCGATCTCAGAGATCCCCGTATCAGGGACCTCAACTCGGAGATTCGGCAACTAGTAAACGTACATAAGCGGAAGAAGTGGGAGGAGCATCTGAAGACCTGTAACTTCACCTCTGGTGTGAGCAAGCTTTGGTCAACCGTGAGGTCGCAGTCCAATCCGACGAAGCACGACGACAGAGTCGAAATTTCCTTCGGCGACCATGCTTCGTCGGACCCGGAGCGATGCGCGAGCTATTTTAGCCGGCAGTTCATATTGCATCCTCCGGTGGACAAAGCCAACCGTCGAGTGACCAGAAGGCTGCACAAACTGCCAACAACCTGTGCCCCCCTTGCTTTCACTTGCGGTGAAGTTCAGGTGGCCATCGGGAAGGCGAAAGCCTCCAAAGCCATGGGTCCCGACGGAATATGCATGCTGATGCTGAAAAATTTGGGTCCTGCGGGGGTAGCGTACCTAACGGAGGTCCTCAATTTGTCTATGGCCCCTCTCATCATCCCAGACATCTGGAAGGTGGGGAGAGTGGTCCCACTGCTCATACCGGGGAAACCTGCCAACAAAGGAGATTCTTATCGTCCGATAACACTTTTTTCCGCGGTAGCGAAGACACTCGAGGCCTTGCTACTCCCGTATTTCACAAACCACTTGACCCCAGCGAAGCATCAGCATGGTTTCCGTAAAGTGCACAGTACAACAACAGCACTTAACGCCATAAACACTCAGATAACTCGTGGCCTTAACCG
>NW_023458557.1:33124115-33147943 GCF_013731165.1 Rhagoletis pomonella | reverse complement strand
TTCATTTTCATCTTCAGCTTCATTTTCATCTTCAGCTTCATTTTCATCTTCAGCTTCATTTTCATCTTCAGCTTCATTTTCATCTTCAGCTTCATTTTCATCTTCAGCTTCATTTTCATCTTCATCTTCGTCTTCATCTTCATCTTTTCTTTATCTTTATCCTTGTTTTTGTCTATATTCTTGTCTTTGCATTAGTCTTTCCCCGCCAATTGGCGTTTAACGCAGCTATTCGTTTTCTATACCCGCCATATACTACCTTTACCGTGGCGTTAAATATATATCGCAAACATGTCGGAGCTGTAATAATAAGATTCGCTTCAATAATTTGAGTTTAACTTTTTAAACAGGTGGTCACCGTCTTCAAGCACCTCAAAAATATTTTAATTGTGTTTCTTTAAGCCCTTTCTTTTCACGCTTGCTATATAGTGTTTTATGAATAAGACATTTTTATAATTTGACTTTTGAAACAGGTGGCAACCCTCCTACATGTAGCTAAAAAATACAGTTTATTCAAAACCATTCCTTTTGATACCCATATTGGGATAATTCATTTAACTTAATAAAAAATTTGAATTTGATATATATGGCAACCCTTTAAACAACTAAAACTGTATTGCCCACCCGAAGGACAAGGCCTTTCATGTGACACCTCATTTTTGAAAATCGAACGAACGATACAGATTTTATGCCTTGGTGTTAAATATTTAACGCAACCCTCTGCGGCAGAGAAATTTTGAATTCGTTTATCTAACATGTGGCAACTCCTTTCATGGAACTAAAACTATATTGCACACCCGAAGGACAAGGCCTTTCATGTGACACCTCATTTTTGAAAATCGATCGAACGATACAGATTTTATGCCTTGGTGTTAAATATTTAACGCAACCCTCTGCGGCAGAAAAATTTCGAATTTGTTTATCTAACATGTGGCAACTCCTTTCTTGGAACTAAAGCTATGTTGCACACCCGAAGGACAAGGCCTTTCATGTGACACCTCATTTTTGAAAATCGAACGAACGATATAGATTTTATGCCTTGGTGTTAAATATTTAACGCATCCCTCTGCGGCAGAGAAATTTTGAATTCGTTTATCTAACATGTGGCAACTCCTTTCATGGAACTAAAGCTATGTTACACACCCGAAGGACAAGGCCTTTCATGTGACACCTCATTTTTGAAAATCGAACGAACGATATAAAATTTATGGCTTGGTGTTAAATATTTAACGCAACCATCTCCGAACTCGATTAAGAAGTTTCACTTCAATAAGTACCGTTTATTTGAAAGTCAAAGTACAATTTATTTGAAAGTCATTTGAACAAGAGCGGCATACTAGTTCATTGGCATAAATACCATTTGAAATGAGAAAAAAAAAATAAGAACTACATATATTACTCGTAGGTTTGAGCGGAGCACAAGTTTATTCCTTTCTCTTAGCATTGTATGCGGCCTAACCATTTTCGTCATTAGCTCTATTCGCCTTGACTTCATGCTATAGTTGAGATTCTCGTTTATGCTGCGCTTATACATATATATGTACGGTAAACAAGTTGCTCTTAAGTTGATGTTAATAATTTCACTCTAAATCAGAGGTGGGCACTCACACTATCACACACATGCGCTTGTGTGCGAAGCAGCGCAGTTTTGCTCACCAGCCAGTGCTCGGACTCCACCAAATTTGTGGAATAGATAACACTTTTTTTGCTAAATTACATTTCTACTTCTTCAGCCACCGTAAGCTAAAAAACTACCACATCTTGAAACTTCTTATTTTACAACGCTTTTATCAACTTGCAATGTTGTGCGTCCAGAAACTTTCAATGTTGTGGATCCAGAAACTTTCAATGTTGTGTGTCCGACACCAAAGCAAAGCTTTGAAAAGTTCCTATACAAAGCATAGTGCATAGGGCGACAGCTGTAGTGAATAGGGCGAGGTAGATGACATCTAGATGTCGCCCTATGTACTACGTTTGCTACAGCGGAAATAGACGACACGCCATTTCTTTAAATAAAATTAATTGGTGCTCGTTTGTATGTACATACATATGTAAATGCATGTGTGTGCACCTTTCTATTAATATCGTTGAATTATTTTAATATCTATTGCAAAATTTTATTCAGACAGGACTAAAAAGTAGAAAATAAATAATATAAAAAAAAAACCTTTTTAATATACAACGCTTTTATAAATGGACTAAAAAGTAGAAAATAATATTTCTCAGTCCCATAGAATTTGTTTTGATAACTTTTGATTTTGAAATTTTAGCAAAAGTCATTATAAACAATCTATGAAATTGAAAATGAAAAGCGTGGGGCGCATGTAATATACTTGAATTGATATGAAAAGTAATATATGTATGTACGTATGTGGGTATATGAATAACGACCGCTTAAAATCGATTTCAAAGTTCTACTTTCGCTGTAGAAATTTTAGGTCTACGTTATGTAGTTTGACTATTGTCAATTAAATCGAATGCTTTGTATTGCATGCGCTCCACGTTTTTCATTTTCAATTTCATAGATTGTTTATAATGACTTTTGCTAAAATTTCAAAATCAAAAGTTATCAAAACAAATTCTATGGGACTGTGAAATATTATTTTCTACTTTTTAGTCCATTTATAAAAGCGTTGTATATTAAAAAGTTTTTTTTTATATTATTTATTTTTTAGTTTGTTCATTTGCGTATGAATGGGCATTTTCTACAACAAAAACCAACATTGTTTGCTGCGACGTCGACACATGATGATACGATGGTCATCGTGCGTCTTACGATAATTGACGATTGACTGATGCTTTGCTAGCACTTCGGCAAAGCAAATCAAATCAGTTGCTGCTGAGACTTAACTCCGCAACTATTCGAATAATACACACAAAATGTTTCAGGAGAAATGGGAAATAATTTTTTTTTTGCATAGAAAACATGGATGGGTGTGCGCAATGCGTGATCTATCGCGTTATAAGTCGCAATGTTATGTCTTGTTTAAAAAGACATTACAAACTATGTCATAGTCATTTTGAAAAGGTAAAAGAGGGTGATCTAGTACTGAAGCTTTATGAATTAAAAGCAGCGTTCTGTATCAAATTTATGGTTGGTGAAAGTGATATACATCAACACGAAAATTATCAATGTCTATCAGAAAATGATTCTCTATCAGAAAATGATAGATCATTTCTAAAAAAAGCATCTTATTCTGTCGCTTTGGCTTTAGCAAAGAAAGCTCGGCCGTTTGAGGATGCTATTTTTTCCAAAATTTAGGAGCAGAAGTATTAAATTGTTTTAATGAAGAATGTCAAACAGCCCTTAAACTTTTCAAAAAAATGGAATAAATTGCACAGCTTTCCATTGTGTAATACATCAGCAAGCTCTTTTTTCGAAAGAACTAAGCATGACTAACACAATGAACAATGCTGTAAAAATTATAAATAATAAATAAAATCAGAAAATCGTAATGCAGAGTACGGTGACCTTTTGCTATACACAGAGGTTTGGTGGCTTAGGTTAGAATGGTGGCGGAAAACTATTACGCCCAAGTAGCAGCTAAGTGCTTAGTCGGGACAAAAGTTTAGGAAGATTTATGTAATTTAAGAAATGAAATCGCCACGTTCTTGAAAACAACGCCAACGCAGGACACCGAAGAGCTTATTTTTTTTCTGGAAGACCAGGACTCCCTAATGGACTTGGCTTTTTTATGCGATATCACCGAAATATTAAATGAACTGAACGTAACTCTTCAAGGAAAAAATATAGAAATTTTTAATTTAGCAACAATAGTACACCATTTGGATAGAAAATTAAAATTGTTAATCAACCAACTTAAAAACAATAGTTTATTTAATCTAAAAAGGACATCAGCCATCTTTTCGGAACTAAATGCAAATATCGTTGAGTCCATAAGCGAGAACTATAACGAGAGATTTCAAGATTTAAAATGTATTGCTCATTTAGTAGAACTTCACGACTATCCACTCATTTGTGATATAGAAAAGCAGGACGTAGTACTGCACGAAGAGCTTAACCAAATACGGGATGACCTTGAAATTCCCTTAGAAACTGGAGAAAAGTTTTGGACGAACGTTGATGACAGTAAATATCCTCACCTTAAAACCGAAATGTACAAGTATACTCGATGTTCGGAACAACATATAATTGCGAGGTGGCATTTTCAAGCCTGAAAATAATTTTAAGTAAGTTACGCAGTCGCATATCCGACGAACACGTAACCGATCTATTGCGCATTAAGGAGTATAGAGAAGATATCGGTTTGGATAAAGTAATGAAGATGTAACTTGGGACCATATTTGCGAATCCGCTACCCAAAAAAATGTTTTTTTTTTAATTTTTTTTATTGAAATTTGAATTATATATGTATTTAACCGTAAAAATATATTTTTATTTTGTTTTGAAGTTAGTGTAAAATGAAGTTGACCTGGGGCCAAACTTGCGGATACGCTACCCAAAAATTATATTTTGAGTTTTTCATGAAATTTTTGAGTTATTTGGCCGTAATAATTTTATATTTTCTTTCCAGTTCTTCCAGAATTAAATTTTTGCCAATCTCATTTATATAACTTTTTTTGCTCTTATTTCCCGAACACCAACTTTTTTTGCTCTTATTTCCCGAACACCAACAATCTTCTTTCAAATGTAAAAAATGCTTGTAAAAACGCTCGAATAAAAATATGTATATATATTAGACTGCATCACTCCCCATTCAAAAAACAAATCGTTACTATTTTTCCATCTATTATATTTTAAGACGTCCATTAAAATATTTCTGAAAAATATTAAGATTTACGTGAGCTGGACCGATTTGAAAATACCTCTTAAATTGGAGTTTTTTGACAGAAATAAAAACAGTGTGAAAATACCTTTCTACTGTGATCCCATAAGTCTAAATCAGAATAGTTTTGGCCCAGTTATTCAAGTTTTTCGTAAATCAATCTTTGAAAATAGTAAAACAAAGGCATCAAAAATCTCATTCTTACGATTCCGTTGAGAAGATTTTTAAATATTTTTATGCAGAATTTTTAAGCTTAATCTGTTATCAGAGGGGACTTTTTTCAAAAAGTTCTTTAAGAAACTATTTTTATTCATAAAACATTCCATTTTTGGAGGTATTTCCAAACCGGTCCAGCTCACTTAAATCTTAATATTTTTCAGAAATATTTTTATGGACGTCTTAAATATAATAAGTTTTGTAATCCCGGTGGAAAAACCCCAACTTTTTTTGGTGATGCAGTCTAATGTACATACGTAGTATAAAAATTTTAATTCGAATTTCGCTGCTTCGCACCCGAGTGCAATATACATATATAGTATGCCTTTATCCACCACCGAAATCATATATGTACATACACTCGTGATCAGCTGATTAAGTTAAGTGACATTTTAACCAGTTTCGGCTATTTTTCTTTTGTCTATTTAATGTTTATAATTTTTTTTATAAAAGTCTCGCAAATTACTTAACCAGCACCACATAAATCCACATTTCAACTTCGTACAAAAACTATAAAAATTCAACAAACTTTAACAGTTACATCCAAAAAATGTAAACTTTTCATTTAGAATTTCTGGAAAAATTTTAGGAATGCAGTTTTACAGCCCATTCAATTTTAGTAACTTAAAGTGCAAATTTCAAGACGCTAGGAAATCGCGTTGATTTTTAATGATTGACAAGTTCTTTTATATGGAAGAAAATGCCTAGCACCGTCAGCAAAAAAACATAAACATTAAATAAACAAAAGATAAATAGACAAAACTGGCCAAAATGTCACTTAACTTAGTTAACTGGGCATACTTAAGTGCATATAATATATTTATAAATTTATTTATTTGAATCTACCACTTTGTTTTGGAATGTACTACAATTTTTCATGCTTATTTACCACTAAGAAAACTTTTTACGTCCGAACACTGTCAACAGCAACTGATTTGATTTGCTTTGCCGAAGTACCAGCGAAGCATCAGTCGACCGTCAATTATCGTAAGACGCACGAACACGATGATAGTATACATGTGTCGACGTCGCAGCAAGCAGCATTTTGAAGTCCAATTACATGTGTTTGGAAAATCAAAAAATGCCCACCTCTGCTCTAAATAATAGCTTATTAGGAATTGTGTATGCGCCAGCAGAAGTTTGGTTGTTGTTTGTTCTGCTAGCAGCGAATGCACATATGTACATATGCTAGCTCGAATTATAGCACAACTATTTACAAATTGAGTGGCTTTTGAGTGTAGTTACATACATGCATATATAAAATTCTTATGCTAGAGCTTTGGATACTAATGAGTGCTGAGTTTAACTGTGAGCGATCTTTCTTGAGTTGCGGAGTTCCGTCGTATAAGAGTGCATTATACCATACAAACAATTTTCTACAGTAACTATTGTCGTTAAAGTGACCATGTGTGTAAAAATTTAATAAATTTCAAAGGATTTCTTTTGCCGATTACCCGAAACACCCCTTGTTTATTTTCTTAAGTTTAATTCAGCTCATTTAAAGATTGTGACTGAAATTCAAAATTGATGAAATTTTAAGTAAGTTGTCGCCGGAGTGCGATCAAAATAGAAAGAAGGTGCAAGTGCATTGCTATTTGGAGTAATCAGATTTGACTATTACTCGTTTGTTCATTTCCGAATAAAGAATAGGCTAGAGAGTTCTACTGCTACTTGGAATGCCATAGATTTAGAATGCCGATTAGAAATTTTAAATTCATATATAAAAAAGATTATGGCATTCCAAACGGAAATAGAAAAAGGGGACCCTAGTGATGACAAAAGAGGAGATATAGAGGAGCTTTGTATTAGTTGTAAATCAAAGCTGATGCAACTGTTGGGTGATTATAAACAGCGTGATACCTCCTTAATGGAAAATTAGTTCAGTTGTGCCATGGCACAATCCTCTCGCTTACCAAAGTTAAGACTACCGACGTTTGATGGCAAATATGCGGATTATAAGAACTTTATAAGTTCCTTCAATAACTTAGTGAACTCAGTCCCACACTTGGCTGTTATTGAGAAATTTAACCACTTATTGAGCTGCTTATCTGGCGATGCGTTAAGAACCGTAAAAGCGTTCCAAGTCACGGAGGACAACTATTCGAAAGTACTAGATAGGTTAGCTGAACGCTATGATAAGAAAGCGCTAATATTTTTTGACAATGTGGAGCGATTGTTTGAAATACCCAAAATTACCAAACCCAATCCATCGGCTTTACGCAACGCGGTTGATACAGTTTCTGCTGTATATGATTCATTGCTCTCGTTAGGTACTGAAAAGGAGATTACAAACGCTTTGATAATATACTTAGTTCTTTCTAAAGTCGACCCAGCCACAAAATCGAAATGGAATGATAACATGGATTATTCCTGGCTTCCCTCATGGGATACTTGCTCAAAACTTTTGATTCGTCGCTGTCAGTCACTTGAGGTGAATGAGGATCGGGCAAGTAAGAATGATTCTGCTACCGTACAGTCGACCACTCGTCCACATTCGAGTAAACACAATAAATTTAATAACAACAAGAATGAACGTAAGGCTTCTTTTACTGTCGCAAATGCAAATAATGATAACCAATGCACCTTTTGTAAACAAATCAGTCATTCTATATACGGTGACAGGTAATAAGGTCAATGGAAATAAGGTCAATTGACTTTATTTGGAAATAAAGTCATTGACGCTATTTCCTCATTAAAATGGAAATAGCGTCAACAATGCTTAAAGTGTATCGATTCATAGAAAAAAATGTTGTTCTTACAATAAACATTGCCCCGAAAGTGTTGTTTTTTAATAGATGAAAAAGGTTATTGCCAAATCCTCAGTGTTGTGGTATTAATCCACACACAATCATGAACTACCACCAATTGATTTTATTAAAAAATTTTAAATTACGAATATGTAAAAACACGATGCGAAAAACTAAACACCTACGCACAGCTGGAATACGAGAAATATTTTAAGAAAGAGTGTAGAAATGATCCATAACTTGCAAAACATTTTTCGTTTCCACAAAAATAAAGCGAACACTATTAAATTGATGAAACAGTCCATGTCCAAAGACCCCGGAGGAACACTGAAAGAATTCTGTGTTTTAAATTAGCATATTTTGAACGAATTCGGAATGTCTAAGGTGGAAAAGAAACCATCCTTTCTATAAGGAAACAATTATAGAAAAAGAATTTTCTTACACTGTATTCATGTCTCCGCCAGCAATTTGTGACGACATCATTTAAAAGTACGTTGACCATCCGTCCTGTATTATACGGGACAGTCCTCTTTTTTGACCCATTGTCCTGGTAATTTATTTATTTTATACGGGACGGCAAATGTTCTGTATTTCTTTTAGTGTCCTGTATTTGTCCCGTATTCGGTACTTCGACGCCTTAACAGGTCATTAAAATGGCATGCCTATGAACGAGTTTCAAATAATGATGGTATATGATAGTAATTTTTTCCATAAACAATTATTTTCCAATTTGAATGCCTCTGATTCGAATCAAGGAATACATACATTGGTCAAATTAGAAATTAGGACTTCACATTTAAGTAAGTTTTGGCTATTTTGCCTTAGTTTATTTAATAATTATTATTTATTTTATGAAAGTAAAGATCTTTTCCTATCAAAAACCATATAATACCAAATCTCCAACTTTGTGTAAAAAACTATGAAAATTAATTCTGCAATGTTTCACCAAAATTTTAAATTTTTTATTAGAATCTTCAGAAAAAAATTTGGTTTGCAGTTTTGTAACATATTAAAATTGAGTATAATAAAGTATGAGTGGAAAGTGCTGCTCATTTGCTTATCTTTCAAAAAAATCGTCGAACATACTTACTTTGTATGAAAAAATGCGTAACACCGTCAACAAAAAACAAATTGCCAAAAATGAATGGTAAGCCTTAGCGACTTAAATTTAACGATTTTTTTTTTAGAAATTATACGCGGTAGAACTCTCGAGAAAATTATCCTAAAAATTTGTGGTATTACTAAAATGATACTGTTTCAGGGCTAATTCATCCAGGATCATTGAAGAAGGCTTTAAAATCTGTAAGCTGTTGTGGAAAAAATTGAAAATAATTTTTTGTCCCGTATTCGGATCTCATAAATATGGTCACCGTATTTAAAAGCAGCTAAGGAGAATTACGACACTATTTATTAGATGGCACATTCAACGAGCCAATGTGCCAAAATGCGAGTATAAACAGTTATTGATTATTTAATATCGGAACCGAGATCATATAAGTTAATGGATTGGTTTTCACACACTTTTGAAACACAAATTATATGCTTTTTTACTGCAGACAAGTTGTTGCCCCACAACACAGCAGAAATCTTCCCGTCAGGGCTGCCAACTATCCTTACTTATGAGGTGCAATATTGAGGATAAAAAAGTGCCAAATAGAAAAATAAAAGTGCCAAAAAAGGTGTCATTCCTTTTAATCATTCACATTTAGCAATAAAATAAAGCTACATTTTCCAAACAAAAGTGCAATAATAAAATAAGATGAACCAGTTGAATAGCCTTTATAAATTAGAAAATTTTAGTTGAGAAAAAGAAATGCACGCAAAGGATTTCAGAAAAATTTATTGAAATGTTATTTTTTTACAAAAGTGCCATTTTGGCACTTTGTGCCAAATTGAAAAATTAAGTGCCATTTGAAGTTAAATTGGGACAAATGGCACGGTTTGAGCCAAGTTGGCATCCCTGCTTCCATTAACTTACAAATATTAAAATGTGAAATATCGAGGGCTTGAATTCATTAATACCCTCTATCTGCGATTTGCACAAAAACTAATTTGTCGTAGCGTGACGTGATGTGCGCGCCGGTCGCGCGCGGTGTGGCGCCGCGAAGCTAAGCAAATTTAATGTTTGAAAGAGAATTAATGTCAATGGATTTTATTTCGTTTTTAAAAAGGTAATGTCAATTGACTTTATTTCGCACCAGGTTGGGTTCGCTGCTCTGCCAGCCGCCAACCGCTTCGATTTTGTTTATAAAGGTGGGTACTGCATTAATTGCCTGAAAAGGCATTCAGTCCGCAACTGTAATCGGTCTCAATGCCGAATTTGTCGTCGTTCTCATCATTCACTACTGCACAGATATAAAGTTCAAGCAAATAATTGTAGCAATACCACTTTGCCGTTGATTCCTTCCAATCCTGCAGCTGCTGCTGCTTCTGCCTCAGTACAAGAATCAAATCAAAGCTCCTACCATCATGTTTCGAGTACCAATGACGTCGTAGTGCTTGCTACCGCTATGGTCAAAATAAAAGATCGTTTTGGGAAGACTTTAACCGTACGAGCACTTTTAGACTCCGGCTCTCAAGTTAATTTTATAAGTGAGGAATGTGCTCATAACTTGCAATTAAAGCGGCAATATAAAGATTTACATTTATCAGGAATTGGAGAAATAAATGCAAATTTAAAGCACAAGGTTGCAGCCACGGTTAAGTCCTGAGATTTCGAGTTTCAAGCAGAAATTTGGGAGATAAAATCGATATCTGGCTATCAACCAGAGGTAAACTTGCCCGTAGAACCGTGGCAAATCCCGGAGAATATTGAGTTGGCTGATACTGACTTTAACAAACGGCAAAAAATTTACCTTTTAATTGGAGATGACATATTTTTTGAACTCTTGTGTGTCGGTCAAATAAAATTGAATGAATCGCTGCCAACATTGCAAAAAACATTGCTTGGTTGGATTGTATCTGGTCGGTACAAATCGGTTGAAAGCTGTGAAAATAGGTCTTGCAATTTGGTAAATACGAGCAGTGAAACACAATTGGCCTCTCTTGATGCGTTCGTCCGAAAATTTTGGGAAATCGAAGAGGGCCCAATGAGATTAAAAACCCTATCAACAGAACATAATAAATGTGAAGAACACTTTATAGCAAACACAAAACTTTTGCCATCTGGTCGGTTTGAGGTTCGTCTCCCATTCAAAATGATTCCATTTTCGCTCGGCTCATCATAGAAACCGCAAAGCGAAGATTTTTGTCGCTTGAACGTAGGCTTTTAAAAACCCCCGAAATTCGAGATATGTACAATCAGTTTATGACAGAATATTTGACACTTGGCCTTATGTCAAAAACAGAGAATTGTATACCCACTGGTCCACATTATTTTATACCGATTAAGTTGTCGTTCGGCCAGACAGTTTGACAACTAAGTTAAGGGTTGCGTTTGATGCTTCGTGCAAGACCTCTTCGAATATTTCGTTGAACGAAACGTTAATGGTCGGTCCCACAATTCAACCAGAGCTTTATACGACTCTGCTAAATTTTCGTTGCCGTAAGTTCGCCATTACTGCGGATATTAGCAAAATGTACCGACAGGTACTAATTCATGAAGCAGACCGAAATTTTCAGCTCGTTTTGTGGAGGAAAAACCCGAATATGCCTATAAGTATTTATATTCACCTGCACCATATTTAGCAATTCGATGTTTGACCGAACTTAGCAATCAGAATCGAGACAAAATGCCTGTGGGTTCGGCGGTAATCCAGGACCACTTTTATGTGGACGATTTATTGTCAGGCGCTGATACACTAGGTGAGCTGGAAATAATCAAAGGCCAAGTTATAAAAATTCTCGAGTCAGGTGGTTTTAAATTAGCAAAGTGGTATTCGAACAAAAATTTCTTGAAAGATAGCCACAATATTGAAAAGCCGATAACATTTAACGACACTGAAACCACTAAAACGTTGGGTATTTTGTGGCATCCAAAAAGCGATGAGCTCCATTTTAGTCTGGTGGACAAATTTGATGATTTGAAGGCAACGAAGCGGAATACTTTGTCGGTGTCCTCCCGCTTGTTCGACCAACTTGGTCTTTTATGTCGTCACAAAGGCAAAATTACTGTTGCAAGACCTTTGGTTGCATAAGTTGGACTGGGACGAGTCTGTGCCCTTTGCTGTGGCTACAAGTTGGGAGAGCTTTAAGGAAAATTTTCGAAAATTTCCAGATATAAAGATTCCACGTTACGTGAACATATCGTCAAAATCAAAAATTCAAGTTCACGGGTTTGCTGATGCCTCGATGCGTGCTTACGGCTGTTGCATTTACATTCGCAGCATATGCCATAATCAATACAAAACGATCCTTTATACAGCCAAATCGAACGTTACTCCACTTAAGACTAAAACCCTGCCTAGACTCGAATTGTGTGCCGCCCACTTACTTGCAAAATTGTGGCAAGTTATCGCTCAAAATCTATTACCATACACTGAAAAGGTCATGTTTTGGAGCGACTCAGAGATTGAATTATATTGGCTCAAAAAACACCCTTCATTGCTATCAACCTTTGTTGGAAACAGGGTTGCCGATATTCAGGAATGGTCGAATGAAGCAATTTGGCGTCATGTTCCCACTGCCCACAATCCAGCAGATATCGTTTCACGTAGTTGTAACGTGGATGAGTTACGTCAATCGATGTGGTTCGATGGTCCAAGCTTTTTAGCTAAAGACGAGGAAAATTGGCCAGTAAACAAACATCTAGAGCCACCAGAAAATCTCAAGTTCTCAGAAATTCGCAAATCAACGGTGGTCGCGCTGGCTGTCGAAAGAGAGCCCAGCATAATTAGGAAAGTCGTGGATAATTGCTCCACATATTCAAACATTTTACGAATTTTTGCTTATGTTTATCGCTTTATTAAGCCAACCATAGATAGAAATACACAGCCTCAAATTACTGCGCAGGAGCTCGAATTAGCATTTTTAAAAATTGTTGAAACCATACAGCACGAAGAATATGCTGACGTTATAAACTGTATCCACAATTCATTGCCGGTTGATAAGCAGATACAAAGGCTTAACCCGTTCTTGCACGAATATGAAGAAAGTGGTAGAAAATTTCTGCTGTTAGGGGTAGGTGGCCGATTAAAAAACGCTCCTCAGCCGTATAATACAAAAACTCGATTTGTAGCATTATATGCCACTTATTTACCTGTGACTAATTGCCATGCTGGGTCAAGAGTTCTGGTCGGATTAATGCGTTTAAAACTTTGGTCGATAAACGCAAGAGAAGTAGCTCGAAAGGTGGTATATAGTTGCACTCATTGCTTTAGGTACAAGTTAAAGTTGCTGACCCAAATTATGGGAAATTTGCCTAAGGACCGACTATTATCTGTAAGACCGTTCTTGATATCCGGCATTGATTTTTGTGGCCCAATATATACATCGTATAAAATTCGTGGCAAGCCTCCCTAAAAAACTTATGTAGCTGTATTTGTTTGTTTTTCGTCCAAAGCTGTCCACATAGAAGCGGTTTCTGATCTGTCCACTAATTCTTTTATTTCTTGATTCAAAAGGTTCATCGGGAGGAGAGGACTACCGGAGAAGGTTGCGTGCGACAACGCCACAAATTTCGTCGGAGCCGAAGCAAAGTTGAGGGAGCTACACGAAATGTTCTTCACCGAAGCGAAGCGAAGGCAAATACTGGACTTCGCCGCGGATCAAGGCGTCAAGTTCGAATTCATCCCCCCGCGCGCTCCTCACTTCGGCGGTTTGTGGGAGGCCGCCGTCAATTTAACTTTCGAAGAGTTGACCACCGTGTTAGTGGAAATCGAAGCCGTCCTAAATTCAAGACCAATAGCTCCTGTGTCCGAAGACCCCAACGACGGGGAGGCACTTACACCAGCGCATTTGCTAATCGGTTGCGCACTCAAAGCCGTACCCGAGCCTTCCACCAACGACGAGAACCCGCCGTACTCAAGGCGATGGCAACGCATATCTTGCCTAAAGGATCGATTCTGGTGTGCATTCCGGCGAGAGTATCTGCTCGAGCTTCAGAGCAGAGCCAAATGGTCGAAACCTCAGCGCAACGTCGAGGTTGGTTCCATAGTGGTCGTCCACGAGGACAATTTGCCCCCACAGAAGTGGCTGCTGGGTAGAGTTGCCGATGTCGTTAAGCTAAGTGTACACGGTAGAGAAAAAACGCGAGATTTAGACAAAAATCTCGCTAGAGACGTGTAAACACTCAATAGAGCTCTACGAGAGACTCACCTACAAAGTCTATGTGAGAGTTATATAGCGAGACTTTTTCGCCGTGTACACAGTCCAACGAAGCTAGATCGAAAACTCTACGACAACTCTACGCTCTATTTAGCGAGCTAAATAGACTTTTTGCTCTACGGAGACGTATAGTAAAGTCTTGACAATGAACTTCATTACAGATTGTTAAATTTTGAAATGGCTACGACATTAAGTCGTATATTCGATACAAGCACAATTGTAAGTGCAATTAGAACGTAGCCAAATAATGTACCGGGAATCATCCTCTTATTTTCATTGGTATTTCAATGGCTTTTCCAATAGCCTCCGTCCTTTGCAAAGGGGCATAATTATTGGTTAAAACATAAGGGGTATTCACAAATTGAGCAGGTGGTCTGGCACTCTGGCAATAGTCGTTGCTTGAGTTATCTGCTGTTTTGTTAGAGTACCAGGCCACTTACTCAACTTGGTGAATACTTACATACATATGTATAGTAGATTGGCTGGAACTGCTCGGAGAAACTCCGTTCAAGGGAATTTTGAATATTAAAGGTTGTTTGATTCGATTCCAAAAGTACACATAGTACCGAAGAGAGAGGTTGCCATGTTTAATTTTTAGGTACATTTGTCTGCTTTTAGGTACAATTTTTTTTGGCAAATAAGTACAATTTGAAAATTTAATTTTTGTTCATATTGCGAAAATGTATTTTATGACGTCAGAAATAGGTGAATGCTGTCAAATCGACGAAGGGTTAGCGCTCCGCTGATGGCGTCAACTTTATTTTCTACATCGTGGCAATACATATATACATACAAGCGTTGACAACAATTCGATATAGAAAACTAACTCTAGGCGAGAGGTAACTATTGTCTACCGTGTACACAGCTTGTAGAGTACGTGATAGATAAAAGTTGAAATTTCTCTATTTTGTCTCTAGCTAGAGTGAATATCTCCTAGAGTTGCTCTACCGTGTAAACTTAATTGAGAGAGGAGGTTTTTATTTCAGTGAAACTCTCGAGAGATTTCTCTACCGTGTACGCTTAGCTTAACAGGGACCGATGGAATGGTGCGTGTTGCTAAAATTCGAACACGCAATGGTAGCATTCGCCGTGCCATACATAAGCTGGCATTACTACCTTTGCATTGAACGACACAGGTCGTGTCAACGGGGCCGGAATGTTCGGGCAGATCACAATTACATTGAATTACATTGAAATATTAAGTTGCACTTGTACTATTACTTTTAATACTTTAATACCTTTTTTTGAATTATCCAAATGAATTTCGTACTGTACATAAGTTAGTGCCTAATTTGCTGTGTATGACAACCCCATGAACTTATAAAGTTGTTGTAACATCATACTTATACTCATTAAAGTCAGTCGTTCGAAAACCACAGCCAGTAACACTTGTTTCATTTTCGCTATAGCTACTAACTTGCCGAAGTTTATAGTCCCGAACCTTGGTACGTTTTCGTTTAAACGTTTATATCAAAAGCAGCAAAAACCCTTGTTAATGACTGAGAAATGGAATCGAAAATAAAGCCCAACCGCAGTTATTAATGCAATTTTTATTTTTTTTGTTGAAAAGGTGAGTTAATAAGTTTAATTATGATGCAGAGAAAATATCGAGCCCTAACCGCCAAAATAACGTAAGCGACATTTTTTTCAAAATTTTCTTTTTGATGCAGAAATATTCCTATAGCATCAAGATGCATTTCTGCAGCAAAAATAAATTCTTCGCTAACGTTATTTTGGCGGTTTGGGCTCGATATATAATGAAAATGCAAACAATAAAGAATAACAAGTAAAACTATTTTTGCTCACTCAAATTATCACAGTTATAAACTTTTTTACATACTTTACACACTGAAACTTTTTAATCACTACTCGTATCCAAGCCAAAGCTTGATTTTCGGCCCATCTTCGTCCATTCAATAAATAAACTATACTACTTAAAAGAAAACTACACTGAGAAAAATGATTAGTTTCGACAACTAAAGATATTTAGTTCCCGAATTTTGACAATATTTGGGAACTGCTACCAAGGATTGGGAACTATTACTATGGGTTGGTAATTATAACTAAATATATTGAAGGTTCTAATATTCATCTAGGTTGTACCAAATCGTTAATCTAGTTGAAGGGGTTGGTAAATACTAATAAATATTTTTTTGAAGTATATTTCTACAAATACCATTCAACTCAACGTATGGTTCATAAAAGGATGACATTAAGCTATGCTAATACACCTTTCTTTCAACACATGGTTTAGTCATAGTTACCAAATCTTAGTTGAGGCAACCACGATTTGGTTTGAGAGCGGACCATATTAATGCTGAGCGCTCTCTGAGCACATGTGAGTTTCACATACGAAGAGCGCCAGCTGAGCAATGCACGCACTCCCACTTATTGAATCGTTTGAATGCGCTAGTATGCCGACCATTGCATAAAAACGATTCAATGAATGAGACTGCGGAAATCATTGCTCCGCTACCGCTGTTGTATATGGGTGAAACACTCGTGTAGTCACAGAGCCCTCAGTAAGCTATGGCATGTCGATCACTGCGCTAGGTAGAGAAAGAAAGGTGTGTGCTTTGACTTGTTTGTCTCAGTTTCAGCTGCGCCATCGCGGCGAGTAATTTCGGTGTGCGCATAGTTATTTAAGAATAAAAAGTTTGATGCCAACCGGGGTTTCTCAGTGGATATATATATTTAGCCAAGGAAAAACAAAGCAGTATACGTAAACCAGCACTTCCAGCAGATATTTATTTATTTACAGTCTACAAAGTCAAATGCTTCTTACAGACTAATTAATTAATTAAAAATAGAAAATAATTGGAGCTTAAATCTATCCAAACTTGCACTAAAATCGAGATCTTCATAATATCTGTTAACCTATTTCGCCTCAAATCTCGCGGTGGAATATAAAATTTGAATAAACGGGCTAACAATGGACAATTGATGTGCTCATTCATGACATTATATGCAAAAATAAGGGTGAACAAATTCTTCTTTCATGAAGAGTTTGGAGCCCCATCAACTTACGTCTGGCAGTATATGATGCAAGGCCATTCTGCCAATTTAGTTTGAAATAAGCTATTTTAGTGAACACTCTTGGAACCTTTTCGATTTTTGCTGAATGAGTATCGTAGTACGGATTCCAAATGAATGAGCAGTATTCAAGTCTGCTTCTTACCAACGAAACATAGAGCGACTTCAAAGTCAAAGGATCGTTAAAGTCCTCAGAGTTCCTCCTTATGAAACCAATCATGGCAAATGATTTGGCAATAATAAAGTCAACGTGCTTAGAGAAGGAGAGCTTCGAGTCAAAGTAAACACCTAAATCCTTCATCTCAAAGGTGCGGAATAAATCAAAGTCATTCAATTTGTAATTAAATTGAATGGTGTTATTAATTCTTGAATATGTTACAACAAAACATTTATTCCCGTTTAAAAACAAGCTATTCATGGTGCACCATTATTCAAAACCATTAAGATCACGTTGAAGTTTAGCACAGTCCGACAGGTCTCGAACTCTAAGAAATAATTTAACATCGTCAGCGAACATTAAACACTTAGCGAATTTAAATTGATACGGCAAGTCATTAATGAATATAAGGAACAAGAGAGGTCCACAATAAGTCCCTTGTGGGATTCCTGACCAGACATTAACAAGCAAACTTGATTTCGTAGACCCACTTGTAACAACAAGCTTCCTTCCACGTAAGAAGCAAGTTAGAAACTTTAAAAGTGTACCAGTGATACCGTAGGCCTGTAATTTATGCACTAACAATGAGTGATTGACTTTGTCAAATGCCTTAGAGAAGTCTGACCTGGGTTTTCGCATGACTGTTCCTGTTTCATCGTTTCTTTTTAGGAAATTCTTACCACCATATACATATGTATTATTTACACTAGTAACTATTTATGTAAATATGTATGTATTTTTTATGCTTAATATATGCAAATAAAAGAAGAAGATAAACACAACAATCATCGAGTAAATTTTTATTTGTGTCAAACTGAAACTTTTGTTTTAATAATAAACGGTTAGCTGATTCACGTCTACAGCAAGTTCACAAAATTAATTGAAAACTTGTATCAACCAAAGCATTGTTTATATTTGCTCAAGAATGATTTTATTCAACTAACAATATTGTCCACTCAAGGTAGTCGTTTTGTAATTATTAACAAATATACATTTGTCCCAACTAGAAGTCTCAAGTAAATTGCAGACTTTCGTGAACTAGATATTTATTTCGCCATATCCAACTAAGCCGCTTGGTCACTATAACCAAATCTTGGTAATTATAACTAAACCTTTTTCCGAGTGTAGGGGTAAAATTTGCGAAGCTGTAAGGCATAGCCCAGCAGAAAATTTCGAAGGGCTAAGCATGTGCATTGCAGTAGCAAATTTTTAATTTCATTAGAAGCGTCCTGTGCTATTCCAAATGGTTGCATACATTTAAGTATATGCAGAGTAAGAGGAAATGCGGTACAATTGATTATTACTTCCGATTATGCAAACTCCGCACATGCATACGACTTTGTACCTATATGTATACTTACATATGTATGTATGAACTCATTTGTTGCAACTGGTTTTGATATTCGTAGATGGTTTTAGGCATAGGTTTAGTAGTCTATTGATAAAAAAACAAGGCGAAAATTAAAAAAAAATTCAATTCATTTTAACTGGGACCGTTGATAACTGATGAACATACATGAATATATGTATAATATACATATGTATGGATGTTATAATAGCCCTGATCCAATACATACTTTTCGTGTAAAATCCTGTAAAAACGGTAAACAGCAAAATCACTCTCTGAAGTGAGAGTAAAAAGTGAGTAACAGCAAAAAGTACGGGAACAAAAAAGCATCGGGTAAAATCTTGCAACTTCATTCTCTACACAACTCTCCAAAAATCGCTCTCATTTATATGATTTTGGAGTACGGGATCCTCCTGAAAGTTCGTGTAAAAACTTGTAAGTTCATTCAGTACTGGATCAGAGCTAATACAAGATTACACAAAGAGAAGACAAGAGTAAGAGGAAATGCCGAACAAATGAATTCAGCTTCCCATTTTGCAACCGAAAGATGGTAAGTTATATGTATTCATGACTTTAACATAAACCTAGCGACAGATGAAGCAGAACCACAGATTATCAGGCATGTTCTGCAAATCGTACGATTTCAAATCGGTGCAATTTACAAAATCTATTTCGGAGGATTTATATTAAAGAGGGAAAAATTTGGCGCTAAATCGATGGACATAACGTAAATGATGTGTTTCTAGCAGTTTCCATTTGAAACATTTAATACTTTGATTAAAAATATACAACAATACTTTGCAAATCGAACCGATTTGAAATCGTACGATTTGCAGAACATGCCTGTTTATTCCGAAAAGAAAAACTAAATTTAGGAATATATACAAATAGAAACGCTCAAATTACAAGCTCGAAAACAGTAACTGATGCGGTTTTTTTTAAGATATTTTAATGCCCTTGTGTCACAAGTATAGATATATAAGTATCATATTTTATCAATCATACCGATAATTTCATGTATTAAAAAAAATTAAAAATTAAAATGAATAAAAATAAATAAATCAGCAAACTGAATAAATCTAAGTGAAATTAATGTTTACTTTCTAACCTAACATGTCTATGTATGTAACTGAATCGCCTAATAATAGGTTTACATATTAAAAAATTATCCTCGTTTTCGAGCTTAACTCCTTAATCTGTAATTAGAAAAAGAGATCAGCCATACAAAATTTAAATAAATACAAAATTATCTCAGATTAAACCGACAACTTTTTGGTGTCCAACCTAGTTTTACCGATTATACTTGCGAAGAAGAGGAGGAATGTCAAATGTAAAAATAAACAAAAATTTACGCTAGCAAGGAAAAGAGGTTTGTAAAGGTATTTTTAATAAAATACTAAGTTAAAATATAATTAAATAGCATAATATGTGTAGCAGAAAAAATGTACTACGGTGGCACAGAGAAGAAGCTTAACTTTTCCTCGAGTTGTGAGAATAACAAGCACAACCAATTTGACAGCTGAGATTATATTTATATTTATATGTACCACTACTTTTATGCTTTGCCATACGCATATGTTTCCACATCAAATTTCATGAGTACCTAGTACTCACGCCTTTTTTATAACAAGAAATAAATGTCAATTTGTGACACAGCAATAAATGGGCCAGTTATTTTCGGTCTCGGTTTAATTAACACTTTTGTTCACGACATTCAGAAGAATAAAGCGCCTGGTTACGATAGGATTACAGGTGAAATGATAAATAGAGGAACTTCCACTAACTGCCGTACGTTTTTTGTTACATAGTTTTAATAAAATGCTTAAGTTGCGGCACTCCCCCGAGTTATGGAAACTTTCGGAAATAATTATGGTGCAAAGCCAGGCAAAGATCCGACGGTAGTAAATTCATATCGGCCCAATAGCTTGATTTCTGTATTTTCCAAAATATTTGAAAAACTTCTATTGAAAAAAATACAACCTTCTCTAACAAGTAACCAAATAATACCACCTCATCAATGTAGGGTTTAATACTTTAAGCTTTATTTACCTGTTTATTTGTTTTATTTAATTTAATTTTGTTCATGACCATGATTCAATAAGAGAAAGGTTTTGTAATAAAACAGTCTTCTCGCTCCCACACATAAAATCGGCTCCTTTACTTGTGCAGAATGTTGCTTACTCTATAGTTTCTAGTGATATTAGTAGTAAAACCAAAAATTCGTCATACTAAATATTCGTTGGCATCACCTTCGTTTGCGTAATTTTCTAGAACAAGTGTAGAATAGCGACCGTTTAGCTATAAAATAACCAAAAATGCCGATCGATAGAACTTTTTACACTGATTTCAACGATACCAAATTTATTTGGCGAAAGTAAAAAATAAAGAAAATATAATAGGTTTATTTGTATTTTTTATTATCACTAAATTGTTGAAACCCAAAAGTAGGTCATGATAAAATATGTAATATCGAATTAAAGATAATAACTTGTACTTTCTAAATAATATAAATTTCTTTACCATTAATTATGCCGTTTTTTACAAAAAGGTTATTTCATGAAAAAATAACATTTGTTCGTTTTTTAGTGGTTTTGGTTTAAAAATACAAAAAGCTATAAATTATGTACATCAGCTGAAGAACAAATTAATTATCTTTATGGTGACGTCATTAGTTTTTTAATCGGTTATATAGTTCATAAGGTATTAATATTTAAAATAAAGCTGAACTTTAACCTTCTAGAACGTCTTCATTTTTTACTTGCGCATGGTTGAAATGAGCATAAAAAGTTCTATTGATCTGCATTATTCGTTTTTGCATAGCTGAACGGTCGGTATTCTAGATTTGTTCCAGGAAATGACGAATAACTTAAATCAAAAACGCATATTTTTATGTATTGTTTAGTATTTCCATTAAAACACCAAATATATTGCAAATTCGCATAGAATTAATAATACACATTTTACTTCTAATTGTATACTTTGCGTACTTTTTGTAGTACCATTCTACTACCGTTTTCGCAAAAGACGATCACATTCTTCCCCTTTCTCCTACTTCCAAAATACAAATCTAGATAAAGGAGTGTCAAATTTTAGCTGTCACAAATAACACAACCTTGTATTATTGAATCATGGTTCATGACTGTGTTTGAATATATCAATATGAGAATTTGCTTTCATAAACATAAACATGCTTTAATAAACATTTAAAATTAGAATAACACAAGGCACATTGAACAGGTAGTAACATTATAGCAGCTGATTTGATTTTTTTTAATTTTTTTTTTTTTCAAAAATGTCGAATATTTTTAATTTCTCACAAAAATTTCGAGGGGCCAAATTCACAGTGCGTAGTTAACCACTGACAAAAGTTTAAGTATTGATTTTGATATACACAACGCCCAGTTAACAAAAGTTTAAACCAGCATGCAACAATTTTAATTTTTTACAATTTCAATTTTATATTTTTTTGTATATCACATTGCACGCTTTGATGTAGAAGAAAAAAATCAGAACAGTTTTTGACACTTTCGATACCAGAAGCAACAACAAAATACATGCTACTACCTGTTTGATATGCCTTGGAATAACATATTTTAACTCTACATATTGGCGATCCTGCCAGGAGACGAATAATTATACAAGTTATAATAATTGCATCGTGTACAACAATTTATGTCTGCAATAAGTTACGTCATATCATCATTTAATCATCTCTTAAGCAAAACTTTCTTTCCACAATCATGTATAACATGAATTCCAAACATCATTAGGAGTAAATATATATGTACATAAGTGCAACAATTGCGACAACAACTACATCATCAACAACTTCAAAAGCAGTTCAACAATTCAATATATCAAAATTTTCACAACCTATACAAGTGCAACAAGGATCTATAACAATAATAGCCATAGCAGTTGCAGTTTGCAAGACTAACAAGCTCAAAGACACCAATGAAGATTTTGTTAAATTTTGGCCTCTACATATCGAGCCCTAACCGCCAAAATAACGTAAGCGACATTTTTTTCAAAATTTTCTTTTTGATGCAAAAATGTATCTAGATGCTCTAGGAATATTTCTGCATCAAAAAGAAAATTTTGAAAAAAAAATGTCGCTTACGTTATTTTGGCGGTTAGGGCTCGATATGTATCTTATTGAAGCATTGAGTGTTCATTTTCATTCGTTCAGAATTGGTGAGCTGTATTGTTCATACCCTGCAGTGAAACCCCAAACTAGTCAGGAAAAATACTAGTTTACAACTAGAATTTCCTAACTGAAGCCGAACTAGTTCGAAAATGACCAGACTTGTACCAAGTACAAAACGATTTATTCATGCCCTGTTTTATTTGACTTCGACAGTTTAATAAAATAGAGTACACAAAATATTATAACATTTATTTGAGTATATTTTAACCCGTTAAAGCGAGTACGTACTGGTAATTTTACCATAGCTGTTAAATAATGATTAATGTTCATAATGATTATTAATTAAACCATGTTTTTTTGGATAACCGTTTAATGATTAAATACCGACATTAGCCCCTTCTTAATGATTAATAATTAATTACTTAAACGAAATATTTTAATTAATTCGTTAATTTTAATTACATCATCATTTTGTTTTTTTTATCTTTTTCAATTATTTTTGAATTTTTTTAATTACACGATTAATATAATTATTTGAGTAATTTCAATTATCAATCAACAAGCCAAAGTATAGACAAATATTAAGAATATTTAATAACTGCTTGAATTATTTATTTATTTTATTCTTATCCAAATCTCAAATTTTAAACACTAATTATTACTTTTACATAATTTTTTATTCACTTAGTTCACTCAAATTCCCTATTCACCCTGGTCAAAGCAACATCGCAAATATAGAAAAAAGGTTTTTTCTTAACAGCGGTCGTCCCTCGGCAGGCAATGGCAAACCTCCGAGTGTATTTCTGCCATGAAAAACAGCTTCTCATAAAAATACAATCGCCGTTCGGAGTCGGCGTAAAACTGTAGGTCCCTCCGCTTTGTGTGACAACATCAAGGCGCACGCCACAAATCGGAGGAGAAGCTCGGCCAAACACTAACATATGTGTAAGCGCCAATCTATTATTATTATTAGTTCACTCAAAAATTAACTAAGGTATCGTGAGACTTATGGTTCCGAAGTTATAGCTGATAAAAAATTCCACGACTATGGGATGTGCCACGCCCCATTTTACAAACACGTTTATATATACCCTCGTATAAGCACCTACCATTTATATGTCTGCATACCAAA
>NW_023458557.1:33120849-33124105 GCF_013731165.1 Rhagoletis pomonella | reverse complement strand
GTTCGTGTGACTTATGGTTCCGTAGATATATCTGATAAAAAATTCCAATCCTATGGGATGTGCCACGCCCCCTTTCACAAACTCGTTTATATATACCCTCCTATAAGCACCTACCATTGATATGTCTGCATAACAAATTTCTAGTTCGTGTGACTTATGGTTCCGAAGTTATAGCTGATAAAAAATTCCACGCCTATGGGATGTGCCACGCCCCTTTATACAAACTCTATTATATATACCCGCCTATAAGCATCTACCATTGACATATCTGCATACCAAGTTTCGAGTTCATGTGACTTATGGTCTGGAAGTTATGGCTGATTAAAAATTTCACGCCTATGGGAGGTGCCACGCCCCCCTTGTCGGATCCCAATTTGTTTCACCCTAGTATAGGCCCAGGTGTAATGGCAATACTCTGTCAAAACTTTCTTCGATTCTGTCCGTCCGTTTAGACTGCAACGTGGCACATACATACATACATACTTTCACAAATATATAGTAGATATTTAATAACTGCTTGAATTATTTATTTATTTTATTCTTATCCAAATGTCAAATTTTAAACACTAATTATTACTCTTAAAACATTTTAAAATATTTCTGATGAGGAGAGGTGGTGATCCCCGAAATAGCTGCTATAATTTCTACCGCTTAAGCATTGTTGTTTTTTCCATTTTTCCTAACAAACAAATCGTGGTACAAAGCTCAATAACACTATTTAAATAAATATGAAAACGCCAAATAAATATATGGGATGAGCCTGCCCTAAAAACTATGCAATGAATATATTTCATGTATGGAATTAACAATAACAACCACGCTGGCAAGCTTTAACTGCGGCAAATCTGCTGCACTTGATAGTAGTAGGTTGAATAAGGAAATAGATTAGCAACAAAAGCTTACGGGGTGTGCATAGCCCAGTGGTTAGCGCTTCTGACTTGGCACATCGATGACGCGGGTTCGATCCCTGCTGAAAGTCTAGAAAAAATGAAGTCTGATGAGATGTGGTGGTCCCCGAAATAGCTGCTATAACTTCTACCGCTTAAGCATTGTTGTTTTTTCCATTTTTCCCAACAAACAAATCGTGGTACAAAGCTCAATAACACTATTGAAATAAATTCTACACTCAGAAAAAGGTTTATTTATAATTACCAAGATTTGGTTATAGTGGCCAAGTGGCAAAATTGGATATGGCGAAATAAATATCTAGTTCACGATAGTCTGTAATTTACTTGAGACTTCTAGTTGGCACAAGTGTATATTTGTTAATAACAACAAAACGACAAAACGACGAGTGGACAATATTGTTAGTTGAATAAAATCATTGTTGAGCAAATATAAACAATGCTTTGGTTGATACAAGTTTTCAATTAATTTTGTGAACTTGCTGTAGACTTGAACCAGCTAACCGTTTATTATTGGAAAAAAATGTTTCAGTTTGACACAAATAAAAATATACTCAATGGTTGTTGTGTTTACTTCCTTCTTTTATTTGCATATATTAAGCATACAAAATAAATACATATTTACATAAATAGTTACTGGTGTACATAATACATATGTATGTTATATGGCGGTAAGAATTTCCTAAAAAGAAACGATGAAACAGGAACAGTCGTGCGAAAACCCAGGTCAATATCTGCTGGAAGTGCTGGTTTAAGTATACTGCTTTGCTTTTCCTTGGCTAAATATATATATCCACTGAGAAATCCCGGTTGGCATCAAACTTTTTATTTTTAAATAACTATGCGCACACCGAAACAACTCGCGGCGATGGCGAAACTGAAACTGAGACAAACAAGTCTGGGCATGTCATAGCACCAGCGTTGCTATTTTAGCCGTTTTCCGGCTAGATTTAGCCGGTTTAATAGCAACTAGCCGGAGAAAATTCGATCTAGCCGGCAGCAGATTTGCCCTAGGAGAAAACCCTTTTGCTGACCTTTGCAACCTAGTTTTTAGTTTTCTTGTTTTGCCTATAAGTAATGCAGAAGTAGAGCGAATATTTAGTTCAATGAATATAATAAAAACTAAGCGAAGAAATCCAATGTAAGTTAAAACGTTAAACGCTATTTTATATATAAGATACGGTTTAAAACGTGAAGAAAAATGCTGCCATAATTTTACTGTAGATGACGATCTCTTAAAATTAATGAATTCAGGTGATATATGTATACAATAGTGATTCATTTGATGATGAGGAATATACACTCGATATAAATTAATGGTGTTAACTAGTCTTTCGTTTCTTGCGATTTATTTAAATAAAGAATGTGAATTTTCACTAAAACATTTTAGCCGTTTTTTGCCAGAGTCTATGTGAAATTTCACTAAAACATTTTAGCCGCTTTTTTTTGCCAATCTAGCCGGTCGGCCCAAAAAGTTCTGGCAACACTGCTCTACTTTCGCAGTGATGGACATACCATAGCTTACTGAGCGCTCTGTGACCACACGAGTGTTTCACCCATATACGAACAGCGGTAGCGGAGCAATGATTTCCACGCACACAGTCTCATTCATTGAATCGTTTTTATGCAATGGTCGGCATACTAGCGCATTCAAACGATTCAATAAGTGGGACGCGTGCATTTCTCAGCTGGCGCTCTTCGTATGTGAAACACACATGTGCTCAGAGAGCGCTCAGCATTATTTAGAGGTAGCTCACGAGCAGGGGTCGGCAAAAATGAAACTGTGACTGTGTTGGTGAGAGCGCGATGAGAGCACAAACAAGCGTTCGTCGCTTGAATGGAAAGAAAGTATGTATGTTTTTTTGTTGGTTGATACGCAAGCAGTGTATAAAAATTATAACCTGCCACATATTGACAAATTTTCGCTTTAATTTTTTTTATTTTGTATTCTAATTTAATTTAATTTTTTTTTTTTTTTGTACTGATAGCGCATGCGCAACGGTAATGGTAGCCAGTTCAAACTTGCGCCTTAATATATTCAAATTGATCAAGTTATAGAACTTTTTAGACTTTTTTCTAGAAATGCATGTACAGTGCCGAACAGAAGTATTGGTACAGTGAATTTTTCGCAATATATGCAAAGTTCTTTATTCTAATTTATTTTCGATAATTTTTTATAAAAATATTGTTCATTCTACACCAGAAAACATAATAATAAAATCTCTAAACTTTGTGCAAAACTCAGGAAAATTCATTAAAATTGCACACTAATTTGCAACTTTTTATTCAGATTTTTTAGAAAAGCTCTAAGTATGCAGTTTTATACCCCATTCAAATTTAGTATAACAAAG
>NW_023458557.1:33113435-33120749 GCF_013731165.1 Rhagoletis pomonella | reverse complement strand
CTGCTGATATCTCGACTGCCAATGTAACATACTCGTTGGCGCCTGCTGTTAGCTCTGTAGAGATGAAAAATGCACTGTGGTCTTCTTCTTCTTCTTATTTGGCGCTGTAACCGCCTAAGCGATTTTGGCCGAGTCCAAAACAGCACGCCAGTCATTTCTCTTCTGTGCTAACTGACGCCAATTGAAAATGCCAAGTGAAGCCAAGTCCTTCTCCACCTGGTCTTTCCAACGCAGAGGAGGCCTTCCTCTTCCTCTGTTACCAGCATCGCGGCCCGCGTTGAATATTTTCAGAGCAGGAGCGTTTCTGTCCATCCGAACGACATGGCCAAGCCAGCGGAGCCGCTGAATTTTAATTCGCTGCACTATGTCTATATCGTTGTAAAGGTCATACAGCTCATCGTTAAATCGTCTGCGATATTCGCCATCACCAACGCGTAAAGGTCCGTAAATCTTTCGCAGAATCGTTCTCTCGAAAACTCCAAGAGCCGCCTCATCAGATGCTTTCATTGTCCATGCTTCCGCGCCATACACCAGCACAGGCATGATGAGTGACTTATAGAGTGTGATCTTTGTACGACGAGAGAGGACTTTACTTCTCAATTGCCTACTCAGCCCAAAGTAGCACTTGTTGGCAAGAGTGATTCTCCGTTGGATTTCAAGGCTGACATTATTATTGGTGTTAATGCTGGTTCCCAAATAAACGAAGTCGTCAACTTTTTCAAACTTGTAACTGTCAACAGTGACGTGGGTGCCAAGACGCGTATGCTCTGACTGTTTGTGTGCTGACAGGAGATACTTCGTTTTGTCCTCGTTCACCACCAGACCCATTCGCTTTGCTTCTCTATCCAATCCCGAGAAGGCAGAACAGACGTAGCCCTTGTTTTTACCGATAATATCGATGTCGTCGGCATACGCCAGCAATTGTACGCTCTTATAAAGTATTGTGCCTGAGCGGTTCAGTTCTGCGGCTCTTATTATCTTCTCCAACATAAGATTAAAGAAATCACTCGAAAGGGAGTCCCCTTGTCTAAAACCTCGTTTGGTATCAAACGGCTCGGAGAGGTCCTTCCCTATTCTGACGGAGCTGGTGGTATTGCTCAACGTCATTTTACACAGCCGTATTAGTTTCGCGGGGATACCAAATTCAGACATCGCGGCATAAAGGCAACTTCTCTTCGTGCTGTCGAAAGCGGCTTTGAAATCGACAAATAGATGGTGTGTGTCGATCCTATTCTCGCGGGTCTTTTCCAAGATTTGGCGCATTGTGAATACCTGATCTATGGTGGATTTTCCAGGCCTAAAGCCACACTGATAAGGTCCAATAAGCTCGTTGACGGTGGGCTTCAGTCTTTCGCAAAATACGCTCGATAAGACCTTGTAACCTATGCTTAGAATGCTAATTCCGCGGTAGTTGGCGCGTACGGCGGGGTCGCCTTTCTTGTGGATTGGGCAGAGCACACTTAAATTCCAGTCGTCGGGCATGCGTTCATCTGACCATATTCTGCATACGAGCTGATGCATGCACCTCATCAGCTCCTCGCCGCCGTACTTGAATAGCTCGGCTGGCAGGCCGTCAGCTCCAGCAGCTTTGTTGTTTTTCAGCCGCGTAATCGCTATTCGTACCTCGTCATAGTCAGGCGGTGGGACAGCTACTCCATCATCATCGACTGGGGACTCGGGTTCGTCTTCCTCACTACTTTCAGCGCTGCTACCATTCAGTAGGTTATAAAAGTGTTCCCTCCACAATTTAAGTATATTCTGGACATCGGTCACTAGGTCGCCATTGTTGTTCTTACAGGAGTTCGCCCCGGTCTTGAAACCTTCCGTAAGTCGCCTAACCCTCTGGTAGAATTTTCGGGCGTTCTTCCTGTCGGCCAGCATCTCAAGCTCTTCGCACTCACGTATTTCGGTCTCTCTCTTCTTATTGCGGCAAACACGTCTCGCTTCCTTCTTCAGTTCCCTATAACGGTCCCACATGGCTCGCGTTGCGCCCGATCGCAGCGTGGCCCTGTAGGCGGCATCTTTTTTCTCTGCGGCTTCTTGACATTCCTCATCGTACCAGTTGTTCTTTCGGGCTCGCTGAAATCCAACTACTTCTTCGGCGGCGGTACTTAGTGATCGGGAAATGTGGTTCCACTGCTCGCGTACGTCGGCTTGTTGAAGAGTGCTCTCAGAGAGCAGGTGTGTGAGTCGAGTGGCGAATAAATTGGCGGTCTGTTGTGATTGCAGCTTTTCGACGTTAAGCTTTCCTTGCATTGTTGGGCGCACATTTTTTGCTGCACAGAGGCGGGTGCGTATCTTGGCTACAACAAGATAATGGTCCGAGTCGATGTTTGGCCCTCGGAGTGTACGTACGTCCAAAACGCTTGAAGCATGCCTTCCGTCTATCACAACATGATCGATTTGGTTTCTCGTTTTTCGATCTGGAGACAGCCATGTAGCTTGGTGGATGTTCTTATGCTGGAACCTAGTACTACATATTACCATATTTCGGGCCCCGGCGAAGTCGATCAGCCTCAGTCCGTTATCGGACGTTTCGTCGTGGAGGCTGAATTTTCCGACAGTGGCGCCAAAGATCCCTTCCTTGCCCACCTTGACATTAAAATCGCCAAGCACGATTTTGACGTCGTGTCGGGGGCAGCGCTCATATGTACGTTCCAAGCGCTCATAGAAGAGATCCTTGGACGCCTCATCCTTCTCTTCCGTCGGGGCATGGGCGTAGATGAGCGAGATGTTGAAGAATCTAGCTTTGATGCGGATTGTGGCTAGACGTTCGTCCACCGGGGTGAACGCCAGTACTCGGCGACGGAGTCTCTCTCCTACCATGAATCCAACACCGAATTTGCGCTCCTTTACGTGGCAACTGTAGTAGACGTCGCAAGGCTTCACGCTTACTTTACCTTGCCCCGTCCATCGCATTTCTTGGATGGCGGTGATGTCAGCCTTTGTCTTCCCGAGGACATCAACCAGCCGGGCAGAGGCACCTTCCCCATTAAGGGTCCGGATATTCCAGGTGCATACCCTTAAATCATAGTCCTTTATACGTTTGCCGTGGTCGTCATCAGAAAAAGGGGGTCTCATCCGAGGCTGTTTGCTTCTTTTCATTGGGCGGGGTTTTAACGTGGCGGGACCCAAACCCAGCGTACGCGAAGTTTTACGCCTTCTCACTTTAGCTCGCTCCCAAACGGGTGTTTGGTTGCTACCCAGAGGATACGTGGATATAAATATCCGGACGTTGTGAGCTGCGATTTGAACCGTACGCACAAGAATCGCTTCTGGCCACTCCCAGGTGAATGGCAGTCAAAAGTTTTCCACTTCTGCACACGGAACCATCCTCCTTGCACTGTGGTCTACTGTTGAGAATAAAAGGGGTAAAAAACAAGTAGGGGTTGTTGGTACAAACATTAGCAAAGACTTGGATGTGGCTGTCCGATATAAGTGGTTACATCTAGCGTCGTTCTCCCCATCTGTTTCGGAAGAAAATATAATAAACTATGTTTCCAATCAGGCGGGTTTGAACAAAGATACATTAGTATGCTATAAACTAGTTAAAAAAGATGTGGAAATTTCAAGTCTAAAGCGTGTAAACTTCAAGCTGGGAGTGCCGGAGACAATGTTTTCTAATTTGCTTAGTTCGGACTAACGTGACGGTCAAACCTTTTCGGTTTTTTCCAAAGGACCAACAACAGCTGCTTCAAACATAGTTAATTTTCCTCCTTTTGCTAATAGCTTAAGGGTATGTTTCCAAAATATGTCTGGCATGTGAGCAACAGTTGATATCGTGCATTCTTTTACTGCGCAGATGGATTACGACGTCTATGTACTTGTTGAGACGTGGTTAACCTCAAACTTTTTTGATGCTGCATTCTTCGATGCTAACCTCTTCAACGTCTTTCGTAAAGACAGGGATGCTGTGAAAACTGGTTGCTAAAGAGGTGGTGGTGTAATCGTTGCTGTCAAGCGCGAACTACGCGCGCTTCTGATTTCTCTAGCTAGTGATGATTCACTTCTGGATCAACTTTGCGTCAGTATTAGTGGCAACTCTTCAAAAGAATCCCTGTATGTAGTAACCTCATATATACCACCAGGAAGCTCATATGAGTTATACAAAGCACATGCTAATAATATTTCATCATTAGTTTTAAATAATTTGCGTGATAACCATTTATGTGTTCTAGGAGACTTTAATTTATCCAATATTAATTGGGTTAGCAGTGAGTCATGCCCTAGTCTCATAGTTCATAATATGGTTGCCATGAATTATATTTAGTAGATAGTATTTTGAGTCTTAACTTGAAGCAAATTAATAGTTTTGCTAATGAATTAAACAGAATATTAGATCTTATTTTTGTCAGTGAAAACTTGAATTACCGAATTTCCGACTGTATTAACCCAATTACAGCTACGGATAAACATCATATTCCACTAGTTATAAAGTTAGACTTTTATTGTTTTTCCGCTATTAAGGCCAACAAATTGTCATTTAATTACTCATTATGCGATTTTTTTTAGTTTTAATTTTAGTTTTTAACCTAGACACTGCATACTGTTTTTCTATATTTAAGTCAATCTTATATGAACTCTGCCTGGATAATATACCGGTTAAAAAGAAAAAGCCGTATAAATTGCCCTGGTATTCAAAAGACTTAAAAAGTCTAAAAAACCTTAAAAACAAATTCTATGAAAAATTTAAAACTTCAAGAAATCAAGTTTACTTCGTTAAGTATCAGCATTTCTTAAAGAAGTTTGATTCTTTAAATAAGACTCTTTATAGTAACTATGTTCGTGACACTAAGTTGAATATTAAATCTAACCCCAAATTGTTCTGGAACTACGTGAAATCAAAGAAAGGATGCTCCAGCTTACCCACAGGAATATTTCTTGGTGATAAAGCTGCGAAAACGCCAAGTGATGCGGCAAATTTGTTTGCTGAATATTTTGGGTCGAATGTCGTTCAGAATGACGTTACATCTGCAGAATTTTGTGCTAATATCTCCTCGTCTCTCAACTTTGGCTCATTAAGTCTCTCATCTGAAGACATAAGTAATGGTATAATTAAACTAAGACCCTCCACACATGTGGATGTTGATGGCCTATCTGCAACTTTAATCAAAAATTGTCCAGCATTAGTTTATCCCTTGAAGTTAATTTTTAACAAATCATTATCTTCAGGTACTTTTATTGATGATTGGAAGCTTACGACGGTAATGCCCGTTTTTAAAAATGGTAACAGAAGTGACGTACGTAATTATAGACCTATTTCCAAGCTTTCCGCTATTTCGAAAACTTTGAACACACAGTCAATGCCAAATTGAATTTTGCAGTTAAATCTATTATTTCCCCATATCAGCATGGGTTTGTCGCTGGTAGATCTACTGTCTCCAACCTCGCTGTTTTCAGTGAATACTGTTTCGAGTCTTTTTCGTTAGGTTTTCAAGATGACTGTATTTATACAGACTTCTCGAAAGCGTTTGACAGAGTGTCACATAGTATATTAATTCAAAAGCTTGCTTGCATTGGCTTTCATTCTATTTTTCTGCGTTGGTTGGAGTCGTACTTGTATAACAGACGGTGTGTTGTCTCAATTGACGGGGCTACTTCTAGCCCGTTCGTTCCTGTCGGCAACACTGGCCACTCAAAGGGACATTTCTATTACAACACAATGGCAACGCCATTCCCTTTTGAAACGATTGTCAACGTCAGCTCTAGTTTTTAGTTTGAAAAAAGCCGCGACAAAAACACCAATTGTAGAACGAAGCCGAACGAAGTCTAAGAACGAAAACTGAAATTTGTCTGCTTTATATTTTTGGCCGCGAGCCATAGTTTTTGAATTTAAATATACAACTTAAAATTAATTCGCTTGTCTCGTTTTTCTGACAAAAGTTTTTACAATTGTTTTATCGTGGTTGTGTGAAGCGTTTGTAGTTGCTTTAGCCGCCATATTGCAACATACGCTTTTCAAGAGTCTTCATGATAACGCGTAACAAATCGAAGCTTAATGATATTGCTGCTCCAGAGGAAAGCAGGGGCAATAGTTCGGAGGAAAGCCTGTTAGATTCAACTATAGTGAATATGCCTGACAACGAGGGTGCAACAGGTGCACAATCGCCACAGCCGCAAGTCAGGCTTTTTAACTCCGTCTAATGTTAACCTTGCTTTTGAGTTATACCTAGTTGATAGTTTCTTAAGCTTTGACTTGCGTCAAGTTAATAGTTATATTAATAAGTATGCTCGGATCTTAGATTTAATTTTCTTATCGAGTAATTTAAATTTTACGCTCTTGGAATGTTGCTCGCCTATTTCCCCCGCTAACTCTCATCATCTTCCGTTAGTATTAGATTTAGAGTTCTATGAATTTTTAAACGCCTCTTCCGGAAGTGGTAATGTAAAATTTATTTTTAATCTTTGTAACTTTGAGATCCTTAACAACCAGCTGCTTGAGCTTGATTGGGACTGTCTTTTTGATAACGTTGATCTAGTCCATAGTTTCGAACTTTTCAAAACTAAGGTCCATGATTATTGCCTGAATCATGTTCCAATTTTTTCTGAAAGGAGATATAAGTTACCATGGTACACCAAACAACTGAAGCATTTAAAAAATCTTTGTAACAGGCTTTACAAAAAATCCAAAGTGTCCCAAAATAATTCGCACTATGCAAGATACAAATGCTGTTTGTCAGAGTTTAAAAAACTTGATAAGTCGCTTCGTAAGAAATATATCAGGAACTTCGAAAGCAATATAAAGACCAACCCTAAGGCCTTTTGGTCGTTTATTAAATCAAAGAAAAATAAATCCAACATTCCTACCTCGATGTTTTACAAAAATCAACATGCTAATTCGGCCCAAGACTCATCTGACCTATTTGCGGACTTTTTTAGTGCAAATTACGTTAGTGAAGATGATACGGATCTTATTAATCCTACAGTTTCTGACTCACACGTATCTTTTGGCTCTCTGTTGCTGACCGAGGATGATGTGCTGAAGGGTATTTCGAGTTTAAAAGCATCCACTCAGACTGATGTAGATGGCCTGTCTCCTATTCTCTTCAAGAACTGCTCTGCTCTCATTAAGCCTCTACTTTTGATCTTTAATTTATCGCTCTCTGTGGGTACGTTTTTAGCGGATTGGAAAAGTGCTTATATTACACCTATCTTCAAAAGTGGAAATAAGAGTGATGTTTCGAATTACAGACCGATTGCTAAATTGACAACGGTTGCTAAATTGTTCGAAAGCATTATCAAGGATAAAATTGCTTTTGCAATTCATAACGTAATTTGTCCGAATCAGCACGGTTTCGTTAAGGGGAGATCCAC
>NW_023458557.1:33112206-33113335 GCF_013731165.1 Rhagoletis pomonella | reverse complement strand
AGCAGGCGCCAACGAGTATGTTACATTGGCAGTCGAGATATCAGCAGGCGTCTTTAACATCCCTGCAAAACTCGAATGACCGAAACTAGAACACATTCACAGAAATTTTCGAATGTCACTAATACATAAATAGTACATGTGAGAATTCGCTATGAAAAAATTTTAGAATGAAACAACATCTTATAATTTTTGAACTGCTTTATAATATCTTATTCACTCGCACACGTTGCATGCATATGGATAGTGAAATTTCGCGGAAAGAAAAATGAACAAAACACAGCAATCGTGACGTGCAATTAATTTGTGAATTGTGCGGCTTGGCGTTCAGCCATTTAAATAAAAATTTATTTCAGCGGTGGGAAATAAAAACTTTGTGTGCCTTCGTTCCAATCTTACAAGTAAGCAAAGACCGCAATAAAAATTATTATAAAACTTTGTATATTTAATGCATCTTTTATTGTGCAGTTGCAATTACAAAATTGTGCGGCTCGGCGTTCGAGCATTTTTATAAAGATTTCAGCGGTGGAAATTAAGCGTTGTGTGCCTTTGTTTCAAACTTACAAGTAAGTAAAAATAGCGATAAAAATTGTTATAAAACTATGTATATTTAATGTGTCTTTTATTGTGCAGGTCCAGCCCAGTTTTTGTGTGCAGCATTTTCGTTCGGTGGTTTAAACTTGGCCAGGTGTCGTGACCCTATTAATTTGTCCGGGACTATATATAAATATGTATGCATAAATCTATGATTTTTAAACATGGAATTTTTTAATTAAGACGCTTACTGAATCTTGTGAATACCCTAAATACATAAATTTGTTCTTACTAAGTACAAATAAATGTATTAAAATAAAAAAGTACAATTAAAAATCCTAAATGTGCTTTATTAAGACCTTAACAAATTAAATTACGGAAATAAAGCCCATAAAATGAAGACCAATAAGCCTGTAAAATGACGGTCGTTATAACCGTATAATGGCTATCATTTCAACCGTAAAATGATGGTCATTGTGCCCGTAAAATGACGGTAATTATGCTCGTAAAATGACGGTCATTATGCCTGTAAAATGACGGTCGTTATAACGGCAAAATGAAGATCATTATAACCGGAAAATGACGGTCATTATGCCCA
>NW_023458557.1:33108420-33112106 GCF_013731165.1 Rhagoletis pomonella | reverse complement strand
ATCAGAATCATAATTGAGTTTATTTAAAACTTTTATTGCAATGTTTTTGATGAATTTACCATCAGAAAATGGTCTACCCTGCCTTACAATGTCTAAACTTATTAAGCTTGATAACTACATTTTTAATTTCATTTTCTTATTTTTTGCCTTCTCAAAGTCCTCCATTTGAGTCAACCAACATCTTAGCTTTTGCAAAAATAAAGCCTTTTTATTGTTCAAAATATTGCCTCTTTCTAATTCGCTAAAACTATTTATATTATTGTGAAAAGAATCATAGTGCCTTTTAAAAACGTGCACTTGTTTTGCTGAAAAGCATTTGTAGCATAACAAACATTGCATTTTGCCAAAAGCGTTTGCCAACATGAAATACTTTTCGCACATCATTATTTTACGAAATATATTTTCAGTATGCATGAACAGAGTACAGCCAGCTACGATGTTGCTTCGTTGCTTGCTCAGCGACGACTAAACGAAAGAGCGTAACAAATGCGTGTGATGAGAGCTTGTACAATTGTACTATGGCGTGCCGACCATTGCTCACAAGCATAGTTGCCAACTTGGTGCTTTAAGCACTAGATTTAGTGCTTTTTGAAAATTATAACGCAAAAAAAAATTATTTAGTGCTTAGTGCCTTTCTTAGTGCTTTTTTCGGAACTAAAATTACTCCGAGATAGTAAAAACCTGAAATATTTAAAGCTGTGGCAGCACTGAAGTTACCAGAATCTACAAATTTAAATGCACTAAAATACAACCAGCTGAAGCTGCAAACCCACCTTGTTGAATTCCATTCGCGTTGAAAATGCTAGTACGCAAGTAAGTTAAGTATTTCTTTTTTCATTTCTAATTATTTGTACAAATTTTGATTTTTTTTTACCTCCTGAGTAAAACACATCGTTTCTGGACGCACAATTGCTCTAGCACTACAATTTTTAGATATCCTAACCTCAAAGTGCCAAAAACACGGTTTTTGGCGATATTTGAGGTTAAATAATGAAAACATCACATTTTTTTGCGCATTTCTACTTAGGGCATCATTTTCGTTTGTTGCGATTCGATTTTTTTCTCGAGATATACCAGCTTTAATGGGCACTACTTCGGTACGACGTCATAAGAGTCATCATAGCATGTGTAGAGGCTATTCAATCGTTATGAGCGAAAAAAGTTTTGTGTATTGATTTATGTATGTAAATATTGTTAATTTTTTGCTTTTGTTAAATACAAACCGTTATGAAAAAAGCATCCTTTGATTCAAAAATATTTGGTGCTTTTAGTGTGGTAAAACAATTTTTTCACAAGTTTTTGGTGCTTTTTGAAAACCAAAAGTTGGCAACACTGCTCACAAGCATGAATATGTTCCGCTCTCAAACCAAATCATGGTTTCCTCAACTAAGATTTGGTAACTATGACTACACCATGTGTTGACATAAAGCTTATCTGTATTAGCAGAGCTTAATGACATCCTTTTATGAACCATACGTTAAGTTGAATGGAATTTGTAGAAATATGCTTCAAAAAAATATTTATTAGTACCTTCAACTAAATTAACGATTTGGTACAACCTAGATGAATTTTAGAAGCTTTAATATATTTAGTTATAATTACCAACCCATGGTAATAGTTCCCAATCCTTGGTAACAGCTCCCAAATATTGTCAAAATTCGGGAACTAAATATCTTTAGTTGCCGAAACTAATCCTTTTTCTCAGTGTAACAGTTTGACACAAAATGAAAATAACTCTAGTTCGAATATTTCAAAATCTATTAGATTACCTCATTTTTGGGAAGATTGTCCCGAAGCATGGTTTCTGTTTGTGGAAGGACAATTCGAAATTAATAATATATGTGATGATAATATCAAATTTCAAAACATTTTGGTTGTTCTTCAACGAAAAACGATTTCAAAAATTATTGATATTATCAATCCACCGCCATTAACCAACAAATACGAAACCGTCAAGAAGGTTTCGTGCGTAAGATTTTCTCTTAGCGAAGAAAAGATACAATTATTTTCAAATACTGAACTAGGTGATCGGTCACCATCAGAACTTTTTAGACATATGAAGTCTTTAGCAGGTACAAAATTAATTGCTAGTAAAGAACTTTTATTTAAATTGTGGAGTAGAAAATTACCGCAACAAAATCAAATCCATATAACATCCTGTAGTAATCAAAATTCTGAAGAAATTATTTCTCTTGCAGATAAATTATTTGATTTGATTAATAAACTCCAAGCATATAAATCTTTAAGTATTGCTAGTGTAGAAAATAATAATAATATTCTTGAACAATGTACTAAAAATTTGACTGAGTTGACTACAACTATTTATCAAAATTTAAACAAGATTACTATGGATATTAATGAATTAAAAATTAGAGAAAGATCTAGAGAAATAAGTCATTTTAAGTTAAGAAGGTTTTCTAGATCAAGAGACAATTTTAATCAAAACATTTGTTGTTAGCACAGAAAATTCAAAAATATCGCCTATAAATGTATTCAACCTTGTAATTTTAATACAAATAGTGGCCATTCAATGTTTTAAACTAAATCGTTCCATTATGACGGTGGCTAGTAATGACGTTAAACTTTCTCGCCGCCTTTTTATCTTTGATAAATTCAATAAATACTGGTGCGCTAGTTTCTGTGGTTCCTTCTTCTAAATTCAAATCATATAAAAGAAACTCAGATCTTAACTTGGCTGCAGCTAATGGTTCTTCTATTAAAACATTCGGTACAAAACTTTTAAAATTTGATTTGGGTTTCATTTTGGCAGATATTTCTACTCCGATTATTGGTGAAAATTTTTTATAAAAATTCGGTATATTAGTTGACATTAAAAACAAAGAAATTATTGATTTCTGTTACATCTAAACACTTCAGTTGCTGTTAGCGGAGTGACTACCGTTTATTACTCTTTCACGTTTCTTTCTTCTTACAGAGTGACACATATAACACCTCTCTCCAGCTAGTTTTAAGTTAAGATTTTCTTACAACCCAATTCATTTTCATTAATGGAACCTAAAATATAAATTATACATCGGAAAATTATTAATTCCTGCATTATTTAGTTATTTACTTACAAGCTCAAAAGAAATAATTATACTTACTTATGTAAATCCATATGTTTATCAGTGTGTGCGTTATATTGATATTGCCATATATCTGGTTGTTTTGAAATTCTACTTGAACGACGGATTTCGGGGCTAGATGGAGCGGAAACACGTACTTCGCTTGCTGACGATGTAGAGTCAGATGATCGGTGTTTCAGCCTGCTGCTCATAACTATCTTCATTTCCTTGCTGCTGCTGCTGATGTTGCTCACCTTCGACACGATTTCCTAAATCTTGTCCCACACGGCGCATTTGGTCAGCATGACGTTTCCATGTCCTATTGTCGTGCAGTCGCACCTGGTAATGTAAATTTCCTGATGATTCTAGCACTTTACCGAACTGCCATTTATGCGTTGAGAGGTAATCTCTAACAGCCACTCTCTCCTCTGGAAAAATTGTTTCTTCGGCTTCTCTGGTTTCGTTAAATTTTTTTTGAGAACTTTTAGTCATTAGGTCTAATTTTGTTTGAATTTGTCTGCCAAACATTAACATTGCCGGAGACTTACTTGTTTCAGGATGAATAGATCGGCGATATGCCAACAAAATCGTATTTAGTTCCTTTTCCACATATGCTTCTAC
>NW_023458557.1:33097916-33108410 GCF_013731165.1 Rhagoletis pomonella | reverse complement strand
TACGGCCTTAGCTGCCTTCAGCTTTGTCTTCAAAGTCTGGACAAAACGTTCTGCTTTCCCGTTCGTTGGGGGATGGTAAGGGGCACCTTGCTTATGCTGAATACCATTTCTCTTTAAGAAGTCTTTGAACTCACGGGAATTGAATTGAGTTCCGTGATCAGAAACCATGACATCTGGTATTCCGAAAGCTGCAAAGATTTCCTCGCATTTAAGTATAGTGCTTGTTGTCGTCATGCTCGACATAATGTGTACCACTTTGTGTAAGCGTCAACTAAAACTAGGTAATACCTTCCTAAAAAGGGACCTGCATAGTCTATATGCACGCGCTCAAACAGTTTTCTTGGCCTCAGCCAGATATGTTTCGGTTCTATCTTAGCGGACTCAGGTCTCGTAGCATGGCACTCTAAACAATTTGACACCAATTCCTCAATATCTTGGTCGATACGCGGGCACCAGCAATACGCTCTTCCTAAAGTTTTAATTTTTGTTATTCCGAAATGAGCAGTATGTAACTCATCTAATACCCTTTTCCTCGGCGTTTTAGGAGTGTATACACGAATTCCCCTCAAAAGGCATCCATTCTGCAACGAAAACTCCGCTTGTGATACTCCGAACCGTTTTTCTGCGGTGCACACACGGCCTACTCTTAGACTGTGCACCAAGTCACGAATCTCTACTTCTGCCTCCGTTTGCTCTCGTAATTCATCCAGAATAACCGGTAAATTTGTTATAATCTCTCTCTCAACCACATCTACTACTTCGGTATATTCATATGTATCTTTAACTGGTAATCTCGACATTGCGTCTGCATTAGCGTTGCCTTTCGAAGTCTTCACCTATATGTCATAGTTATACCAAGATAAAAATGCCGCATAGTGTTGCATTCTCGTGGCTGTGTGCGTTGGCAAAACCACATCAGACTGCATTTGACGTTTCACTTCCTTAAACGATGATTCACAATTTGCATCCCAATGGAATTTCACGTTGTTCTGTAACAGGCTATTTAATGGACCCAATAATTAACTAAGCCGATGAATGATCGTACTTCATCTTTGCTAGTAGGTGTTGTCATCTCTTGTCTCGCTTTGACCTTGCTTTGTGCTTTATGTATGCCCTGTGCATCAATTACATATCCGCAGTACTCAATGCGATCGCGCATAAATTCAGATTTGTCAATGTTGATCCTCATGTTATGATTATTAAGTCGACGCAAAACTTCCTCAATGCGCTGAAAATGCCTAGCGTCGTCTGAAGCCGTCACTTTGATGTCATGTAAAAACACCTATACTCCTGGTATGTCGTTTAACAACTGTTCCATGAACCGCTGAAAAATTGCCAGCGCACATGAAACCCCAAACATGAATCGTGTTGGCTCGTACAAACTCTTAAGCGTGCTCAGTGTTAGTAGATGTCGGTCCTCTGGATGTACTTCTAACTGCAAATATGCTCGCGATAAATAAATTGTGCTGAATTTTTTACCCCCAGCTACTTTACAGAATAGTTCGTCTATGGTGGGCAGTAGATGCTCATCCACAATCAATGCCTTGTTTACTGTTACCTTGTAATCTCCGCACGCTCGTACCGCCCCGTTTTGCTTTGGCTCCGCCACAATTGGCGTAGCCTATTCGCTGCTCTCAACTTTTACAAGCAATCCTTCAGCGACCTGTTTGCCGATTTCACGTTCGACTGCATCCCATAAGGCAAATGGGGCACTGTGTCCTTCTTAACGCGTAACCGAGCCTGGAAGTTTGTTATTCTCCCCACTGTTGGTGAAAATACATTAGGAAACTTTTCGCGCAACTTTAAAAGCGAACCTTGTGTTGGTCTTTTCCTTTAATTGAATAAACTTCAGCGCATTAGTTGTTCATTAGCCTTGCCCAATCCAAACGGACAGCTTTCAGCCATTCACGCCCTAACAATGGTTTCCTATTAACTCGCACAATATACATCTGTAATATATTACTCCTATTTTCTGCCGTTTTTATTTTAACCCGTATGCGACCAACGCAATCCAATTCCGTGCCACAAAAGCTAAACAATTGTGTATCGCTAGGCAAAACTTGCAATTTAGCAAAATATTTCTTCAAACTTATAATTGTAACAGCTGCTCCTGTGTCAACCTCAAACTCTATTTTGACGTTTTCTACTTCTAATGTACACATTAGTTTGTCTCTTTTTCGCCCATTGTCTACTCTCTTTATTTGTAACATTTCTTCTACTGTACGGATCGTTTCACCAGCAACGTGGTGAATTTGCTTGTTTTCTTTCTTGCACATTTTCTGCAAATGACCTTTTATATTACAGCGGTAGCAGACGGTATTTGCATACTGACATTTTGCTGCTAGATGACTTGCACTTCCACACCGAAAACATTTCTTTTTACCTTTTTGATTTTTCCGTTCATATTCACATCTCATCTGCTTACTTTTGTGTGTTCGTACTTTGTTCACCATTTCGCTACTTGCTGTTTGATGTAGCTCATTTCCGCCATTTTCTGCCACTTCAAACGCTGATGCCGTATTTGATGCTTTTTCCATCGTGAGGTCGCTTTCCTCCAATAATCGACTTTGAATCCTTTTTTTCGCCAACCCAAAAACGAACTGATTCCTTAATGCCGTATCTAAATACGCACCAAAGTTGCATCCTCCCGATAATCGACGTAGCGCCACGAGGTATTCACTGCATGACTCGCTCGTTTTCTGCCTTTGTAGGTGAAACCGATAATTTTCTAAAATTCACTTGGTTTCGGGTTAAAATGGTTATCCAAAACTTGTACGATTTCTGAGTAGGACATAGTCTCTGGGGTTTTGGGTGTAATTTTATCGCACAAAATATTGTTTGTAGCAGCTCCCATGTAGTGGAGTATATACTGCGCACGCTTTGATAGGTCGGCACCAAACAAATTCATTGCTGTTTCAAAACGCGTAACCCAGCGTCCCCATGCTGTTGTTTGCTCATTGAACGCTTCAAAACTGAAGAGTGCACCTCCTCGACCACTAGGCTATGCCGCTGCCGACTCCGCCTGGCTGGCTCCAGCTCCTCCAGTTATCCTCGCGCCTGCTGCTTCTTCCTCCGTCATTTCAAAAATCGTGGATTCTTCTTTTATCGTCGCCAATATGTTACATCTAAACACTTCAGTTGCTGTTAGCGGAGTGACTACCGTTTATTAATCTTTCACGTTTCTTTCTTCTTACAGAGTGACACATAACAATTTCAAAATTAATTAAAGACTTCTGGATGTTAAGGTTTCTGTTATATTTTTTCACTTAAGATACCAATTATTGAAAATAAATTTACTAAAATTTTAAATGGTTTTGCTTTAATAACCTGTGAACCAGATTACACTAAGCCAGTGCTACACCAAAAGGTGTTCTACCTTTCTCCAAACCTCGTCGTCTTGATCCAATTAAATTAAAAATAGCTAAAACTGAATTTGAATTTTTAACTAAAACGGGTATATGTAGACCTTCAAACTCTCACATTGTGGAGATTACAGAAGACAACTGCATTACTATACCTGATCGTTATCCGTTACCTCACATTCATGATTTAAATACTGATTTTAAAAATAAACAAATATTTTCAAAAATCGATCTTGTTCGTGCATATCATCAGATACTAATGGCTGAAGAAGATATTCACAACACAGCAATAACTACTCCCTTTGGAATGTTTGAGTTTGTACGTACGTACGCCTTTCGGTTTACGAAACAGTGCACAAACATTTCAATTTCTTTTTGTCCATATTGACGATATTCTCGTTGCAAGTGATAATGAAGATAAGCATTTTGAGCATATAAAAATTGTATTTGATAGACTTGAAAAGATATAATTTGAATATTAAGCCGAGCAAATGTATATTTGGGATAAGCAAATTGGATTTTCTAAGTTATCAAATTTCAAGTTAAGGAATTAAACCTTCTTTTGAACAAATTGAGACAATTACAAATTTTGAAAAACCATTTTCTATAAACAAGTTAAAAAAATTTTTAGGCATGGTTAACTATTTTCACAGATACGTAAAGATGTTAGCAACAGAACTTAGTCCTCTACATGAAATGTTAACACTTACAACTAAACATAATTTTAAAGAACTAAATTGGACAGAGAAAACAGCCAATGCTTTTGAAAATGTTAAGAAACTTTTTACACAGAAAACTTTGCATACGCATTTTGACAAAAATGGTAAATTATCACTTGCTGTACACGCATCAAATACAGCTATTGGTGCAGTTTTACAAGAAATTAGTGATAACGCTTTATTTTTTTCTTATTTATTTATTTATTTATTTAGTCTATGGTTTTATAATAAAATTACAGACTAGAAGAAAACAACATTAATTTAGAACTATTAGAAATAATTCATAAAGCTAAAAATGGGAATTCAAAAGATTTAAAAAAGCTGTCTTTGGGATTGAAAAGTCTACCTCGACTACATTATTCATGGCATTAAATTCACGGATGGCACGATAAATCGGGGCATTACTGGCGTATTGCGTTCTAACATTACAACCATAAAACGGAAGGAAATTTCTAAGGGATCGCCTGGTGACATTAAATCCTATCCTCTCTAACAAAAACGGACAATCAACAATACCATTAATAATATTATATGTAAACGAAAGACATAAGACAGACCTGCGACTTTCTAAGGACTTGAGATTCAAAAGCATGAGACGTGAAGAATATGACGGCACGGGGTCTGAAAAGTTCAAACAGCGAAGGGCAAACTTGAGAAAAATTTTTTGAACACGTTCAACCCTGTTTATAGCATTCGGATTATACGGCCTCTAAATAAAAACCGCATATTCGAGATGTGACCGAACAAATGACGAATACAGTAACTTGAATGTATAAGGATCCGAGAATTTTGAGGCATTGCGTCTTACAAAGCCTAGAACAGAATACGCCTTTGCAGTTACATAGCTAATGTGTTTATTGAAAGAAAATCGATCATCAAACACTACGCCAAGGTCTTTTATCTCATCTGCACGATTTAGATCATTAGCCGATATATGATAGCTGGTAAGCAGAGAATTGGAAATTTTAGAGTAGGTTAGTTGAAAACATTTACTAATTTTCAAGGGAAGGCGTGACTTCAGACACCACAAATGAAGCTTATCAATATCATCTTGGAGCCTAATTGCATCAGATGTGTTTTTAATTACAGAGAAAACTTTTAAATCGTCCGCATAAAGCAGAAATTTTGCAAAAGAAAAACATATACTAATGTCATTGATGAAAAGTATAAAAAGAAGTGGACCTAAGACACTACCCTGTGGCACTCCAGAAAAACGAAACAAGCGAGTTAATTTTAAGTTGTATATTTAAATTCAAAAACTATGGCTCGCGGATAAAAAATGATTGGGTGTCAGCGGCTCGTCTTCTTCAGCGGTCAGCAGCAAATCAGTCAAAGGGCGGCTGTTTACAATGTTCTCCGTTTCGATGACAACACTACGAAACGTTTCAAGTCGCGGCGCCTCTTGTAGCACCTTTGACAACAAGCGTTTCACGCATTGGACTAATCGTTCCCAACAGCCACCACCACTTGGTTCAGCTGGGCAGTTAAATGTCCTATCAATGCGCTCCTTCGCAATTTGACGTTCAACCTCGGCGACGTCAAATAGTCGATTTTCCTTTGTTAACTCTTTCTGGGCTCCGATAAAGTTGGTTCCATTGTCGCTTCGAATCTTCACAAGCGTGCCTCGACGAGTCATAAACAAATTAGAAATGACTCACTTGATAGGTCTTCAGCAACTTCCGGGTGAATGGCGCGTGTCGTTAGACAAGTGAACAAGGCTATCCAACGCTTTTCACGACGGCGGCCTACAGCTACATAAAAGGGTCCACAATAATCAATCCCCGTATCACTAAACGGGCGGAGAAACGGTGTTAAGCGGTCGGGCGGTAATTGACCCATGAGCGGTACATCAGGTTTGGCACGTGCTATTATGCACGTCGGGCAGTTTCTCTTTGTGCGCTTCAACACAGCGCGTTCATGAGGCACCCAAAATTTTTGGCGTATTTCGTTTATAATTAGATTATCGTTTTGGTGATGCCTCTTTTGATGATAATGCAACATCAATAGGTATGTAACCGGATGGTTTTGTCGCATTATGACTGGGCGTCGCGCAGTCTTTGGAATACAGTATGCGGCGTCAATTCTTCCTTTGACTCGAAGTATATGATTATCAATATACGGCGTTAATTGGATCAAATTATTCGTGTTTGGCAGATTAGTTCAGCGCGCAGCATACGGATTTCTTCAGCATACCCCTCGTTGTGTACGATGCGACAGATGGCGTTCTCGGCTTTCGCTAACTCGGTTGCGGCAAGCTCACCTCTTTTATGTTGACCAGGCTGGGTGTTATGTGCAAATCGCAAAACCCATGCGATTGTTCGCACTAGCTTTAAGTAACAAGAAAATTTTGTAAAATCAATCACAGGCTCACCTAGCTTAATAGTGAGAATTCGGTTGGGTGTCTTTTCAGATTGACAATGCTCAGATGTGAGTGGCACTTCTTTAGGCCACAGCTCCTCTTTTTGGCGAAGAAAGTTGGGACCTAGTGTCCATCGCGTTAGCAATTCAAATTTCGGGGGCGTTGCAATTCGAGTAGCATCATCTGCTACGTTAAATGACGTGGGCAACCAACGCCATTGTGATGGTTCTGTGTTGGTAAGAATTTCGGCAGTTCGATTAGCGACAAATTGTTTATATCGGCGCTCAATTGAACGAATCCAAAGGATGACCGTTTTTGAGTCACTCCAAAATATCGTACGGCTAATACGAAAGCAATGGCTATTGACAACTGAAGTCATCAATCGGCAACCCAGTAAGGCAGCTTGTAATTCTAGTCGTGGGACACTCATACCCTTTGGCGGGGCACATCGTGTTTTAGCAGCAACAAATGCGACTTCGCATCCTCTTTGTATGCGCAGATACGCCACGGCAGCATAGGCTTGCATCGGCAAAAACATGTAAGTCTACATCATCGGCTGATGGTAATAACGGTGAATAACATCTGGGAGTAGAAAATTGTTCCACCCGTACGAACTCCTTCCACCATGCTGTCCAATAGGCTTGCATTTCATACGGAAGCGGCTCATCCCATAATATTTGCATCTTCCAGGTTGCTTGTAATAAAAGTTTGGTGTATATCATAAAATTAGCTAAGAGTCCAAATGGATCGTAAACCGACATAACGATTCCAAGCATCTCTCGTTTAGTTGGCGGGCGTTTACATTCCAACACGTCTTTTGGCACTTTATGGAATTTGAAATGGAACTCGAATGTGTCTTTATTTGTGTTCCAAAACATTCCCAGTATTTTCTCTGTACTATTTCCTCTTTCCAAGTTGAAGGTTTCTCCTTGGACGACTTCATCGTTATTGAGCTTGGCTTCCAAACTTTTGCAATTCGATACGAAGTTTCGAAGTTTAAACCCGGCGGCAGCATTAATGCGAATGGTTTCTAAAGTGATTTCTTCGGCTTCTTGCGTGCTGTCGAAACTAATGACGAGGTCATCAACATACGTATTTTCGATGACAGCGTTTGCGCCCATGGGCATCGCCTCCATATGGCTTTCAGCGTTGACGTTTTTCACGTGCTCTGCGCAGCATGGTGAACACGCGGCACCAAAAATCATCGACACCATTTGGTAAACTTGAATCGGCGTTGAAACGCACCCATTCCTCCATAGGAATCGCTGCGAGTCTTGATCGGCATCGCGTATTCTGACTTGCGAAAACACCTCCTGTATATCGCCCGCTACAGCCACAACACCCTGGCGAAACTTAGCGATAATCGTCCAAACCGGCTGAGCGTGCTCCCGTCCCTTTAGGAGCGCCGAGTTCAGTGATATGTTCGACGTAGCGGCGGCAGCATCGAATACAATGCGAAGCTTCTTCGGTTTGCTTGGATTCACCAATCCAAAATTGGCAATTACCAAGTGGTAGGGCTTTCACGGTTAGCTTCTTCAGGCTCCAACAATCGGGCATATCCCTTCGCGATATATGTGTCGATTTCTCTTCTATAATTGGCGGCAAAGGTGGCATCTCGTGTCGTTTTGTTCTCAATGTTGAGCAACCTCTGTTCGGCCACGATATAACTTTTAGGCAAATTTACATTTTCTTCTCGCCATAGCAGACCAACTTCGTATTGTCTTCCGATGTTTTTTATTGTTTCAGCGAGAATTTTCTTGGCCCTGGCGTCTGAATCAGATTCGAGCACAATATCAGAATTTCGTACGCCAAAACTGTCGGCAGCAAAATAGTCTTCGACCACCTTTTGTAACTCCTTAAGCGCTTGACCCTCACGCAGATGAAGTACACGTGGCTCGGCGTTGCTTCGTGAATTAGTAGGACCAAATGCGGTCCAACCTAGTTTGGTTAAGGCTGCGATGGGTTTGTGTGGCCCATCCTCTACAATGTGTTCTGTCACCTCAAGGAAACAGTTATCCAAACCCAACAGCAAAACAGGCTTGGCATTATCGTAATTTTTTATCGGCAGCGACTTCAAATGTGAATGATCATCTCAACAGAAAGTTGGTGTTGGCAGATTTAGGCTTTTGACTGTGCGGATGTTCTTTATATCATACGTTGACGACTTCTCCGCAAGACCCTTATGGCCAAGGCTACTTTACGTGACTTCTCTGTTGTCTTCTTGTCGTCATACCATTGCAGTGTGAGTGGTGCGGCGTTTCCTCTAAGGCCTAGGCAGTTGGCTACCTTCTCCTCAAGTAGCGAAATCGATGACCCTTCGTCAAATATGGCGTAATCGGAAATTTTCCTAGTGGAACTGACAAAATGACCGGCAAGATCTTGAAAAGGTGTGAAAAAGAGCGTTCTTCACGGCAGTTGAGTATGTGCTCCCTTTCTTCGTTGCTTGGCGTGACTGGCTTCGGAGGCTGCTTGGCCTCAGCATGAAGTAATTGATTATGCAGGCGCACGCATCCATTTATGCCGCATGGCTTCTTTTTAAAACAATCCGTTAGGCTGTGCCCAACCTGCAAGCACGAAAAACATAAACGGTTACGTTTTACAAATTTCCACTTATCGTCTGTATCCAGAGCAGCAAACTGGCGACAACTGTTCAGTTTGTGACTTTGCTGGCATTTCAAACAGGGCATATTTGAATTATCAGATGTCATCTCTTTGCTGTGCAAAACTCTCTTTGCGCCCAACGCGGCATGTTGGTGATTGCTATTGGCATTAGCTTGGCGAAAACCCAACGGTGTCGACGGCTACGAAAAACGTTGAGCATTTGGCGCATGTATTGGCATCAGTCTCACAACCCTTGCGAGCTCACTGAGCCAAGTCGAAAAGGTCTCCACCATAGGAAATGGCGAAACGGTGGCAGCAAACTTAGTCCACTCATATTGATTTGATTGCGGCATTTTGGTCACTAGTTGATCCAAAAGTATTGTATTCATTAGGTGGTGTTCACATTTGGCAGATTTAAAGAATGCGACTATGTTGCGCACTCGGTTAGAGAAACTCAAAACAGGCTCAAGGCGATTCTCATAAATGACTGGGAAATTCTTGACTTTGTCCAACTGAACCCGTACAAGCATGTCGGGGCGTCCAAAATTTAACTGAAGTTCTTCTATGGCTTTAGGCACATCGTTTGGATAGATAAGAAGCGATGTCACAGCATTCTTGGCGTCGCCTTTCAACGCCTTATGCAATCGCATCAAATTTTGTTTGTTGTTATACCCAAATTCGATAGTCCAATCAGTGAAATTGGCAAAAAATAATGGCCAATCTTCTGGATTACCATCAAAAGGCGGCAGTGGGTACAGTTTCACCGCATAGTCCTCAGAAAACGTAAGAGTGGGTGCACGATGCGGCGCTGACAAAGATGTTGACGACGTCATTAACGGTAATTGCTGTTGCGGCAACCCAAATTTTGCAGGCTGCGGCGGTGGCGAAGTATATGTTGATGTGTGTGGCAGAGGCAGAGTATATGCCGTTGACTGCGGCGGTGGCAAATTATATGTTGATGTCTGTTGCAGTGGCAGAGTATATGCCGTTGACTGCGGCGGTGGCAAATTGTATGTTGATGTCTGTTGCAGAAGCAGAGTATATGTCGTTGACTGCGGCGGTGTCGTCGAATATGGCACTGGCTGCGGCTGTGGCGTCGTTGACGGTTGCGAAAGTGGCAGCTCAGCATTTTGAATATCGTTTCTAGCCTTACTTTCTAGTCTGGCCCGGAGTTCCTTCATTTCATCCCGGCTGTGACCAGTCTCTTGGCGAAGCTCATCCACAGATTGGCGTAAAAATGAAATGCTCTGTAGTAATGTAGCTAATTGTGTTTCAGGTAAATTTATTTATTTATTTATTTATTTATATTTCAGTCAATGAATACATTGATTCTTACTGACTAAGCTTAAATACAACTTCAATTTAAGTTGGAGATCAACTTATTAATGACTTAAAGTAATTCGAGACTAATAGGTGCATTCAAAGCATAATTCGACTTTGCGGATTGTACGTA
>NW_023458557.1:33070300-33087916 GCF_013731165.1 Rhagoletis pomonella | reverse complement strand
GATATTATAAAGCAGTTCAAAAATTATAAGATGTTGTTTCATTCTAAGATTTTTTCATAGCGAATTCTCACATGTACTATTTATGTATTAGTGACAATCGAAAATTTCTGTGAATGTGTTCTAGTTTCGGTCATTCGAGTTTTGCAGGGTGTGTAACATTCGTTGGCAGCACCGAGCCAGCATGAGTGTACACATTTTTATCAGAAGCACCAGAGACAGCGAGGGCATTATTAGCAACTACAGAGGATTTAGCCTTAGTTTTGGCTTCCATGCGCGACATGATCGCAGAATTGTTAGTGGTACTAACATCAATAAGTGCACCATTTTCGTAATTCGCTTCTTTTTGACTACGAACCTTCACAAAAGCAGCACTAACAGTAGCACGTAGATCTTTGATTTCCATTGTGAGTGATTTTATAGCATATGTAAGAGATCCGAATACATGCTGTCCGCCTTGTTTGTTAATTTATTATTATTTTCATGAAGAGTTGAAATGAGATTATGCATACGAGCATTCTCAGCACGAAGAGAGACGATTGCATTGAAAATCGAAACCAATGATACCTGCTGCTTGTTGTTAGACCCACTAGTGGTATCACTTACTTTAGAAAGGCTTAGCGAGACAGCGCGGGCATTTTCTGCCCTCAGAGTAGCAGTCTCTTTTGGCCTTAAGTTTAGATTAATGTTATTATTGGCATTTTCGATAGACCGACTTGCTTTACTAGTTAGTTGATTAGGCAAGGCACTTTTAGGAATTTTGTGCTGCTGTGGGAGGTTGTTATTGCGATGGGCACCGATTTCTTTGCTAGAGGAATCCGAAGCAATGGCATTAGTAGCAACAACACTCTCGTTAAGAATAACAGGAGGAGGCGGGGAGCGAATAGAATATCGCCGAGCTTCAGCACACACTTTGCACAGAAAAGGCCTCTCTGAGTTAAGCAGAAACACAGCGTCTGCCGGCAAAATATTCACACATTCCAAATGAAATAGTTCATTGCACTTTGCGCACTGGATTTTTGGTTGCGAACGCTCAACTTTATGGTTACAGCAGCAAGGCATTTTTAATAGGAACGTCTTTTTTCGTTATTTGTTTATAATATGCAAGAGTCACTGTCTCAAAAATTATGCACGAACATAGAAAAAACTTCATTAAGTTTTAGTAATCATTTTGACACTAATAAAGTTATGGAACCCATTAGCAAATATTCGAAAACTGAGAGCGATAAAAAACACATCTGCACGCAACGACGGTTTGACAGTTTTAACCACTTGCCTATTTTTCACGAAAATTATCTCCTGCAGAAATAAATTACTCAACGTTTGACAGAGAACTTTTGGCAATAAACAATTCAATTAAAAACTTTAAACATTTTCTTGAGGGTAGAATTTTCACTGTATACACTGATCATAAACCTTTAACACGTATTAGGTTTGTTCCACAAGCTACTTGTAGAAAAACTCGAGCAAATTTCAAACTGTCATCGTATATCAAATAAACTCAAAAACTTACTGGTGGAACGCGTATGTGTAACTCGAAGGGACTTCGAGTAGCTTGTGGAAGAAACCTATTATAAATTCAAAAGCAGAAAAATAGGAACAGAAAAAAGATCAAACACTTCAAGGCATTATAACTGATCAAAACTGTAATAGTAATTTAAAAGAAATTAATATTCCGATTCTTGATCTTAATATTTGGTGTGATATTTCACAAAAACCTTTTAGACCATTTGTTCCAAATTCTATGAGAAAAATCATTTTTGACAAAACTCACTCTTTATAACATCCAAGTATCCGTACAACTAGACGTTTGATTCAATATAAATATTTTTGGTCTTATATGCGTAAAGAGATAAATAACACTGGTTTACAGCAAAAATATTCTGTGGATGCCACTATCCAATTCCTATGTAGAATTGCTCGGTGATTCCGAAAATCGAGTTAATTTTTTTTTTCTATGAACACTTTTTCGAGATAGATAAAGCAAAAATTGGTTCCTTTTCAAGTATATCTTACGAACCAATTTAAAAATCTAAATATAAAAATATAATAGATATAAAATACGGCAAATGAAAGCCAGTGAAATTCTCCATAAAACGTGTATACATCACTTTCCGATAGGGCTTATAGTTTCTAACAAATTAATTAATCATTCCAGCTTTTTTTTATTTTTTAATGAAAAAATTTAAAAAATCAAACTTTAACAGAGAAAAAATTTAAAAAATAACAGGTTCTGTCTCAAATTTTTGCATTTGTACTAAAGCTTGTTCTGTTACAAAAAACAATCAAGTTACTGATGAAGAAAATCGATGGATAAATACGAAATAATGAGTGGACAAATAAAAATGCGCCAGATTATTTGTATGAAAATTGAGCACGAAAGAATGTTACTCATACGCCCCATACACCTAAGTAACACGCCTTCTGCTCATATTTCATACACAAAATCTTTGCGCATGAGAATTTGCTTTCGTTCAAAAATTTTCTTTATTCAAATAAACATTTAAAATTAGAATAACATATTTTGACTCTACAATCAGTTTTGCGTTTTTCAGTTTTGAAATTGGTTTTTATTTATTCATCTTTAATATATGCTCATATTCATAGTATAGCTCGTTCCCACGACAGCCGGTCCTACGTACCGGAATGACTCGGGCTTTACCCGACCAAGGGCTGTTGTTTCGGCGATCTAACCCCGTTTAGGTCGGTGAAATGTCTCAGAAGTTGTGTCTGCTACGTATTCGTCTGCTCAGGGTTGGCATCGAGTCAAACCCTGGGCCAGAAACTTACACCCGCTTTGTATCCCAGAGACGACTACACCACAACTCCACCTCAGTCAAGTGCAATGCTTGCAACAAGTGGAGTCACCTCAGAGTCTGCTCAGGCCAACGGACTCATCGGCAGTGGACCACATCATTTGTGGCCCCCTGCTGCGGAGTAGCCTCCACGGCGAATCCCGTGACTATGCCTATGATTTAAGTTCAAAAAGTTATGGTGAAATGAATTCCAATCTTCACTTGCAGCTATTTCGTGCATATGTTGCACGACATACAAATAAAACAAAAGCAGCGTGCCAGGAAAGTACAAACATCTTCTGGAGAGATGCTAAAAAAACTTGTACAGACAAAACTGATTTCGAAAGCATTATTTTAAATAAAATTAAAGAGCTAAAGCAGTCAATGACAAAAGTTAAGATCGCCAATATTGCCCAGTACTTTCAACACCCCAATGAAAAGGTGATGACAGATTTTAGTTTATTAAAAGTTTGTAATAGTAATGCATTATTGTATTATGCATTTCAGAACAATGATAAAGAAACGCCTAACTGAACGATAGTTCTACCCCCGCAATTGAACCCGACTGCAGCCAGAGTGAAACCGCAGACGTAGTTCAAAATAGCAAGGACTCTGAAGAGTTTACTACGCCAATTTGTCGTAATACCCCAGCGCAGGATGTTCTCCGGAATCAAATTTCTTTACTGAAAGCTGAATACAATGTGGCATTGCTCCGTGGAAAATCAAACGAAATTTCTAAAATCAAAAAACGTATTGAGTCTTGTAAAAAACATCTCCGAAGAAAAAAGCTTCACGCTATTCCCTCCAAAAAGCATAGGTTAACTCTTAAATCGAAACTAGCAGAAATAAGTGCAAATAATGTCGACGCAGCCAATGTAACACATAGTACTCCAGGCCCTCCTCGTATTGAATGTAAGCAGCCTGAGTTACTCAAAACAATTGTCGACATAGCCATGTTTGGTGCTTCTGCCAACGAACGTCGGCGAAGTGAAATTGTACGGCGTTGTCAAACCTTAAGCGACCTTCATGAAAAATTGTTACATCTCGGTTACCAAATATCTAGAAGCGCGACATATTTGCGATTAATGCCAAAAAATTGTAAAACGTCGGAAGGAAAAAAGCACGTTGTTACCCTACCTTTTAATTGAGTCGGCCAGAGGCTGATCATCACAAAAGCCATTTGGACCAGCACTTCTGTGTCGCTACCATTAGATCGTTGGAAATGCTGGCAAGTATTCTAGGCCCGCTGCAAGCATGCTTTCTATCGCAAGATGATAAAGCTCGTGTACCAATAGGTTTAGCAGCTGCTAACAAGCAGGCACCTGTCTTAATGCATATGGAGTACCGCGTTTCGCTTCCTGATCACGATTGGATGATAGCCGCCAGACACAAGTTGATACCTAGCGTTTATGCTGCATGTGTAATACAAAATGGCGAAATAGGACGTCCGGAAGCAGTAACCTACTCTGGACCATCTTATATTGCCATCAGAAGTGGAAAGCACTCGTCATCGACCGCATCCACACATGCATTTGATTTTGAAAAACTTATCACATTAACTCAATTCCGAAATGTCATAAAAGATAATTGTGGACGTGTTAAGAGGGTTATTTTTGTGTCTTCTGACGGAGGCCCGGATGAAAATCCTAGATACCCCAAGGTGGTTGCACATGCAATTCATCACTTGCAAAAACATGACCTCGACGCTCTTTTTATATTCACAAACGCACCTGGTAGAAGCGCCTTTAATAGGGTTGAACGCAGAATGGCTCCATTAAGTCGGGAATTGGCGGGGGTAATACTACCTCACGATTCTTTCGGCAACCATCTAGATGGAAATGGGAAAACTGTTGATCCAACATTAGAGAAGATAAATTTTCGTAAAGCTGGTGAGGTGTTAGCTGAAATATGGAGTGGTATGGTCATCGACAGCTACGAAGTATTTGCAGAGTACATTGAAGCAGATGCTAGAGCTGAAAATTTTGTTCCGGTATTACCATGTACTAAGTGGTACAGCACACACGTTCGAGAAAGTCAGTATATGCTTCAAATAGTTAAATGCACTAATATATATTGCTGTGGGCAAATGCGGAGCTCCCGACTAAAAAATTTTACATCACCGCTTTTTACCTCCTCCATACCCTCTTCTGCAAACACCTAGTGGTCTAATTGTCCCAAAACCTGACGCGCATGATGGAAAACATTTCGCGCCTTTACTTTTAAGACTATCGTTGGGATCGAAACATTTAAATTTTGATATAAATAAAATGGCCTACGACTTCTTTTGTCCAACCATAAAAGGGTTGATCACCGAACGCATGTGCATTAACTGTCAGCTATACTTCAGCTCAAAAAAAGGTCTGCATAATCATCTTCAGTCTTTGCATAAAAAGAAAAGAAATTTTGAACCAATACGTTCGTTAAGGATCCTTAATCGTCGTCCAGCTGAAGTTCTGTGTATTTTAAATGGAAGTGACGGAACAAATGTGGTAGAGTGACTCGATGAAAACGATATTGTTGATGATGTATATAGATGAGAAGCTTTCTATCGTTAGTGTAACTGACGTATGTGCAAACCCATGGCTTGATGCATAATCAGGTTATTTAAAAAATGTTTCCCTGGCTAAGACGCACTACCTTAACTCAAATGAATTTTTGTACTTTTTATGTTACGTATTTATTGTATTTATTTAAATGAAGTGTTAAATGAAAATTTTTATTTTTCTGCTTAGAGCAAAAAAACCTTTTAATTTCTCAGTAAATAATCACGCGATTTTCGCGGGGAGGGGGGAGGGGGGGTTCGCATAACATCACCATAGATCACTATGGGGGGGGAGGGTTCCAAAATGTAAAAAAAAATGATCACGTGATTTCTGAACGCCCCCATACCTTAAAAACGTGTAGACTTATAGAAAAATGATAAATGAACGTGAGATACTAAATTTAATAACCCTTAATTTGATATATCGTCCTATTTATAACAATTAACGCATACCATAGATATTACAAGCCAAAGTTAAATTTTAAAAATTCATACACTTTGATTCAATTGCGCGGGCTAAAGATAAGTTTTAAATTAATCTTTCGTGGCCAATAACAATTGGCTTAGACCTAAGACATCATAATATTACTATTACAATACGGTCAAATGCCTTTTATTTTCCCCCATACAAAATCGACCCAGCCTAATAAACACTCAGATAACTCGTGGCCTAAACCGCAACCGTCCCTGTGAGAGAACTATTCTAGTAGCGTTGGACCTGTCAAAGGCGTTTGACACCGTCAGCCACTCCACGCTACTAGAAAACATAGAGGCTGAAACGGTGATCAGCGAATTATCTGAGTGGTCGACACTCGTCGGTAATGTTTAGAAACAAATCGAGCAAACTCAAATAAATAAAACACGGGGGTTCCACAGGGTGATGTCCTTTCCCCACTACTGTTTAACTTTTACATTTCAAAGCTCCCTCAACCACCAGAGGGAGTCTCGATTGTATCTTATGCCGACATTGCTCGATCATGGCGTCTGGGAATGGAATTAATGACTTGTGTTCGAAAGTAAAGGGGTATCTCTCCGAGATTTCTCGCTTCTTCAATGCAAGGAGCCTAACCCTGTCTCCTACAAAATCTTCTGCGACCTTGTTCTCCACCTCAGACTACCGCTGGGAATTCACGTCGATTATACACCAATTCCGACGGTGAATAACCCCAAAATACTTGGAATAACCTTCTACAGTCTGCTCTCCTTCTCTGCGCACGCAACCGCTATTGTCAACAAAGTACAGAGCCGCAACAAAGTCCTCAAGTCCCTAGCCGGCAGTACGTTGCTGGCAACATACAAGGCAATAGGCCGGCCGGTTTTAAATTACGCAGCACCAGTGTGGTTGCCGGGGACTATTAGGACGCAGTGGATGAAGCTACAGACGACTCAAAACACTGCACTTAGGACAGCGACTGGATGCCTTCTGATGTCGCCAGAATACCACCTGCACGACGAGTCGAAAATGCTCCCTGTTAAGGAGCATAACACAATGCTCTGCAAGCAGTTTCTGGTTGGGAGCCACAGACGTGAACGGCGTTCACAGGGAGTCAGTCTCGAGTTATGTAGACTCCAGACCTGTGAATGCCGTTCTAGGAACACAACCACCGGACATCGACGAGAAGGAGCTTCATCTGCCTCGGGAGACCAGAACTACAATAGCCCAACTTCGCTATGGCTACTGCAGCGGGTTAAACTTGTACCTGAGCAGTTTAGACGCAAATGTGCCAAATGAGTGTCCGACATGGGGAGATACACCCCACGGCTCGAAACATCTCTTAGTATGCCCGGAAATCCCGACAACACTAACCCCTTTGTCCCTGTGAACCGACCCCATTGAGGCTGCACGCCTCCTGGGGCTTCCGTTAGTGGAGCTTGACGACAACGACTGATATATTAGCCGATCTGGCCGGGGTTGTTGTAGCCGCTACAACAACAACAAAAAACTGACGGATGAAGTCCTGAGGTTCATTAAGCAACCTCTGGACCTGCAGCATATCGACAGGCCCTGAACGGCATTCACAGGGAGTCAGTCTGGAGTTATGTAGACTCCAGACCTGTGAATGCCGTTCTAGGCGTACAACCACCGGACATCGACGAGACGTGAGCTTCATCTGCCTCGGGAGACTAGAACCACGATAGCCCAACTTCGCTCTGGCTACTGCAGCAGGTTAAACTCATACCTGAGCAGATTAGACGCAGATGTGCCAAATGAGTGTTCGGCATGCGGAGAGACACCCCACGGCTCGAAACATCTCTTCGTATGCCCGGAAAACCTGACAACACTAACGCCTTTGTCCCTGAGGACCGACCCCATTGAGGCTGCACGCTTCTTGGGGCTTCCGTTAGTGGAGCTTGACGACAACGGCTGAGATATCAACCGATCTGGGCGGGGTTGTTGTAGCCGCTACAACAACAACAACACAATATACATATCATTCTTCAATTTTACCTACCTTTATCTCTATCTTTGTCTCTTTCGTTTTATATCTTTGTTTTTATATGTATCACTTCCTTTACTTTAATTCACATCTTTATCTGTATTCTTTTCTGTATCTAAATTTTCACCCACACCTTTGCTATTATATTAACTACTTAAATTATATTCAACAATTTTTATTGAGCTCGAGGCCGTTTTTTATGCAAATTTATTGTGGAAAAGCAACAACAATTTGAAAAAATGGTAGAAGTGATAGCTATTTCGGAAATCACTACATTTCCTCATCAGACTTCTTTCAGTAGGCTTCGAACCGACGATCCCACTGACTCAGCCAGTTGCCTATGCACCGTGCTAAGTACGCCTTGTAAATTATCGTTTTGCTTTTTTCCACTATTTTCATTTTTGTTATGCCAACACAATCAAGAGCAGCTATTCCGCTGCAATTCACTTGATCATGTGGTTGTTGGTATTGTTGGTTTTTGCTAATAATTATATTTTTAGAATGTTTAACTTTTAGGTGTACTCGTCCTTAAGTTATTTGTTTTTGTTATTTTTTGGCCTTATAACAATTATATTCAACAATTTTTATTGAGCTCGAGGCCGTTTTTTATGAAAATTTATTGTGAAAAAGCAACAATAATTTGAAAAAATGGTAGAAGTGATAGCTATTACGGAAATCACCACATTTCCTAATCAGACTTCTTTCAGTAGCACACCTAAAGTTAAACATTCTAAAAATAGAATTATTAGCAAAAACCAACAATACCAACAACCACATGATCAAGTGAATTGCAGCGGAATAGCTGCGCTTGATTGTGTTGGCATAACAAAAATGAAAATAGTGGAAAAAAGCAAAACGATAATTTACAAGGCGTACTTAGCACGGTGCATAGGCAACTGGCTGTGTCAGTGGGATCGTCGGTTCGAAGCCTACTGAAAGAAGTCTGATGAGGAAATGTGGTGATTTCCGAAATAGCTATCACTTCTACCATTTTTTCAAATTATTGTTCCTTTTCCACAATAAATTTTCATAAAAAACGGCCTCGAGCTCAATAAAAATTGTTGAATATAATTGTTATAAGGCCAAAAAATAACATAAACAAATAACTTAAGGACAGCACACCTAAAAGTTAAACATTCTAAAAATAGAATTATTAGCAAAAACCAACAATACCAACAACCACATGATCAAGTGAATTGCAGCGGAATAGCTGCGCTTGATTGTGTTGGCATAACAAAATTGAAAATAGTGGAAAAAAGCAAAACGATAATTTACCAGACGTACTTAGCACGGTGCATAGGCAACTGGCTGAGTCAGTGGGATCGTCGGTTCGAAGCCTACTGAAAGAAGTCTGATGAGGAAATGTGGTGATTTCCGAAATAGCTATCACTTCTACCATTTTTTCAAATTATTGTTGCTTTTCCACAATAAATTTTCATAAAAAACGGCCTCGAGCTCAATAAAAATTGTTGAATATAATTGTCATAAGGCCAAAAAATAACAAAAATAAATTAACTATTTAAATTTATCTTCCTCTTTGTCTTTGTTTAGGTTTCTTTAATTTTCTTTTAATCTCTGCATTTATCCCTTTGTTCTTCTATGTACATATATACTGAACTTTACCTTCTACATACTACATATCGTCCCGTTCCTGCCTTAACCACGTATCTACAATTTTTGGGAAAACTAATATTACCACTTATAGCAGCTGTATAAGCGTCAAACTATTTGAAAATAGAACAAAGACTTATACGGTTGACAAACGGGCTCGATTATTTGCATAAACAGCCTTTATTTGCTTTGACTCATGCATTTTCCTCTTTAAAATGCGCATAAGCCGCCGAACAAATGCACGAAATTTTTGGGAATCAACTCGGATCCGGGCCGTTTTCGTTGACAACACTGGTAAAAACGGCAGGCTGTTGTCTTTTGTACAAGCAAGCAAACAAAGCGCGCGAGTTCCGCCGTCCGCGATAGCCGAGTGGTAAGAGTTACGGGCTACAAGCCTGTAGCTGCCAGGTTCGATCCTCGGTTGGAGCGATTGCGAAATATTTTTTGTTTTTATTATTTATTTTATATGTTTTTATTTTATTTGATCTATATATTTAATTTTACTTTATTTTGTTGTTGTTGTTGTAGCGGCTACAACAACCCCGCCCAGATCGGTTGATATCTCAGTCGTTGTCTCAAGTTCCACTAACGGCAGCCCTAGGAAGCGTGCAGCTTCTATCGGGTCGGTCCACAAGGACAAAGCCGTTAGGGTTGTCGGGTTTTCCGGGCATGCGAAGAGATATTTCGAGTCATGTGGGGTCTCTCCGCAAGCCGGACACTCATATGGCACATCCTCATTCAATCTACTCAGGTAGGAGTTTAACCTGCTGCAGTAGCCAGAGCGGAGTTGGGCTATTGTCGTTCGTGTCTCCCGAGGCAGATGAAGCTCCGTCTCGTCTATGTCCGGTGGTATGCCTAGAACGGCATTCACAGGTCTAGAGTCTACATAACTCGAGACTGACTCCCTGTGAATGCCGTTCAGGGCCAGTCCGTAAGCTGACGGGTCCAGACGTTGCTTGATGAACCTCTGGACTTCGTCCGTCAGTTCATATAGATGCCTCCTGACGTGCCTAGGCGAGGGCTCCTCTGCAAGCAGCTGTCTGTTTGGGTGGCCACTTCTGTGGCTCCCGATCAGAAACTGCTTGCAGAGCATTATGTTGTGCTCCTTTATGCGGAGCATTCGTGCCTCGTTGTGGAGGTGATGTTCGGGCGACATCACGAGGCATCCTGTCGCTGTCCTGAGTGCGGTGTTCTGTACAGTCTGTAGCTTCGTGCACTGCGTCCTACTAGTCCCCGGCGACCACACTGGCGCTGCGTAGTTTAAAACCGGCCGGCCTATTGCCTTGTATGTTGCCAGCAACGTTTCTTTGTCTCTGCCCCAAGTACTGCCCTCTAGCGACTTGAGGACCTTGTTGCGGCTCTGTACTTTATAGACAATAGCGGTTGCGTGCGCACAGAAAGAGAGCAGGCTGTCGAATGTTGTCCGAGTATTTTGGGATTATTCACCGTCGGAATTAGTGTGTCATCGACGTGAATTCCCAGCGGTAGCCTGACCTCCTTCGTCCAGGTTGTGAACAGGGTCGCAGAGGATTTCGTAGGGGAGAGGGCTAGACACTTTGCAGTGAAGAAGCGAGAAAGTTCGGAGAGATACCCGTTTACTTTCGAACACAGGTCACCAATTCCATTCCCAGTCGCCATAATCGAGCAATCGTCGGCGTAAGAGACAATCGAGACTCCCTCTGGTGGTTGAGGGAGCTTTGAAATGTAAAAGTTAAACAGTAGCGGGGAAAGGACACCACCCTGTGGAACCCCCTGTTTTATTTTTCTAAGTCTACTCGATTTGTCTCTAAACATTACCGACGAGTGTCGACCACTCAGATAATTTGTCGACCACCTTTTGAGCCTCTGTGGGAGAGAGGAAGCCACTATATCTTCTAGCAGCGTGGAATGGCAGACGGTGTCAAACGCCTTTGACAAGTCCAACGCTACCAGAATCGTTCTCTCACAGGGACGGTTTCGGTTAAGGCCACGACACGGTGGAGAGAATACAGAGGTGGCGCCGATGACGATACCGCTACTCGGCTCTCAGTGATTTTGACAGAATCAGCTGTTTTGGTGACGTCATAGTAGAGAAGACAGCAGTAGTGATGTGCTGAGTCAATACTTTTAAGTACCCAATACTCTCGATACTCGGTACCGAAACATTTAGGTTTCGAATAAAAGCGCACATAGGCCAAAAATATGGAAAAAACGCCAAACAAAACCCGAATGTAAGAGCCAATAGAGCTTTTTTACTGATTCAAATGAAAGATGTATATATGTCGGTTCGATGCCATAATACAGAGAAACCCTTACTTGTTTGAAGCATTTTTGTTCCAGCTGAATCGGACGATATCATTTTTGTAGGCCTGGGACAGATTCTGTAACCAGTTAACGACAATTTTCGAATCGGTATCGGTTTTGTCGACGTTTGATATCAAATATTTGTAAGTCAACAAGTGCGATATCGATCCGAAACTTGTCGCTAACTGGCTACAGAATCTCTCCCCTGAAAGGCTTCTTCGTCCGTCAAAGTATTTTTCTTGAACCTTGGACCGACTAAGGTTAAAACTGATAAAATAATATTTTTCTGTGGCGATAAGTTCAAGTGTTTTAGCCGATATCATATAAATTAGTAATGAACGTTTTTTCTAAACCTGAAATGCATATAATGGCGAGGATTTAATGTAAATAATCGGTATCGGATACCGAAAAGGAAGTACCGAGTTTTGGGGACAATTCAGCACATCAATAGTCGCCCTCATTCTCGCCGCTCTCAGTTGTCAACTCTACGATGACGTCACGCTAAAATTACTCTCACGAATTCTGCTGCAGTCGGCGCAATCTTGTATTCTATCATTCTTGAGGCCACGAGGTATCTGAGTGTTTATGGCATTAAGTGCTGTTGTTGTACTGTGCACTTTACGGAAACCATGCTGATGCTTCGCTAGGGTCAAGTGTAGGGCTGCCAGACGTCCCGGTTTTCCCGGACATGTCCCGGTTTTAGACTATTTGTTCCGGTGTCCCGGTCCAACCTTAAAATGTCCCGGGTTTCGTTTGCACAAATTTTGCATAAAAATGACTACACTGAGAGATAAAACGCGTTGTAATATTAAGAAAAATTTTATGAGTTTACTGGGGGAAATAACGCATAGTAAACATGAATATGTTTTATTTGATTATCGTTTTAAAATGTTCGTATTTAAAAACAATACTTTTATACCACGCACACGTGGTGTTGAATCAAACTGAACATTTGAATGCACATTTACATGTCTGGCTGTAGCTGAGTGCAGGAAGATGCTTGCCACAATTTGCTAATTTCCAGAGCATCAGTGTTCAAATCCTTTTACAGGCAGCATGGAATTTAAATATTTTTTTTTTACTTAATTATGAAAAAGCATCCGTTAAGTGCAAAGCGCTTCATTTTAATATTGGCGTATTTCAATTGAATAATTCTATACTAAATACTAAAATTTATTACGAGTTGGGTTGGTGCTCTTTCATATGCGGATTTTTTTTTTAATTTAGCACGTTTTGCACAAGCAATAGTTCATGATTAATATATGTAAGTATGTACCTAAATACGTTAAAATGGCATGCATGGAGTTTTACAATTATATTAAGCAAAAGCCAGAAGTTATGAAACAAGTTCACAGCAACGAAACAAACGACCGATATTTTAATGTTACCTTGTATATAATTTTTTTTTTTCGTGAAACCTAAATAACTTATAAGTAAAAGTGCAAGTCTGAAATTACCCGAAAATTACGTTGATATTTTGCAATTATTTATTTTTTGCTGACAGTGTATTCCACATACAAAAAAATTTCGAACATAGTTTGTATGGAAGAAACTCTCAGTAAAAACAATACCAAAAATCAACTAAATTTTTATGGGCTGCAAAACTTCATTTTCAAAATTTTTATAGAAAAGTCTGAATAGAAAGTAGCGAATTTGTATGCAAATTTATTGCATTTTCCCGAGTTTTGCCAAAGTTTTGAAATTTTATTTTTATGTTTTCTGTTGTATTTAGTATAAACTGTATTTTTATAAGGAAGAAAAAAGGTACCTGCATTGTGAAAAATTCTCTTTGCTTTAGTTGTGATAAATTGTTTTGTTATGCTGGTGTACGTTGTAATAATCTCATGATCTCATGTTTTTATGTTTTTGTTTTTGTTTGTCAAAATAAAATTTTACTACATCCTTTCATACATAATTTTTGTCGAAACGAAGGGATAGGGAACGAGAGGCCCCTCCCCCCTTAAGTGTCCGGGTTTGGCAACGGAGATATCTGGCAGCTCTAGTCAAGTGGTTTGTGAAATACGGGAGCAGCAAGGCCTCGAGTGTCTTCGCTACCGGGGAAAGGAGTGTTATCGGCCGATAAGAATCTCCTTTGTTGGCGGGTTTCCCCGGTTTGAGCAGCGGGACCAATCTCCCCACCTTCCAGATGTCTGGGATGATGAGGGTGGCCATAGACAAATTGAGGACCTCCGTTAGGTACGCTACCCCCGCAAGACCCAAATTTTTCAGCATCAGCATGCATATTCCGTCGGTACCCATGGCTTTGGAAGCTTTCGCCTTCCCGATGGCCACCTGAACTTCACCGCAAGTGAAAGAAGGGGGGCACAGGTTGTTGGCAGTTTGTGCAGCCTTCTGGTCAGTCGACGCTTGGCTTTGTCCACCGGAGGATGCAGTATGAACTGCCGGCTAAAATAGCTCGCGCATCGCTCCGGGTCCGACGAAGCATGGTCGCCAAAAGATATTTCGACTCTGTCGTCGTGCTTCGTCGGACTGGACAGTGACCTCACGGTTGACTAAAGCTTACTCATACCAAAGGTGAAGTTACAGGTCTTCAGATGCTCTTCCCACTCTACTAGTTGCCGAATCTCCGCGTTGAGATCCCTGATACGGGGATCTCCGGGATCGGCCTGACGAAGGCTATCACGCTCATCGGCTAGAACAGCCGCTTCAGCAGAGAAATTTGGACGTGGGTCCGTAATGCATCCTGCCGGTGCGAAGCGAGCTGCAGCAGCGGTGACAGCCCTGCGGAACTTACGTTCACCAAGGTGGACGTCGGTTGGTGTGGGGAGAGCAGCGAAGGTGTTTTCAGTAAATTCCGCGAAGCCTTTCCAATCAGCTTTAGAAAAGTTGATATAGGTCCGGTGTTCCGCGGAAGCAAAGTCGGTTGGTTTATCGATCGAGATGACTATGGGCAGATGGTCTGATGCTAAAGTCAGCATAGATCGCCATGATATGCTGTTTATCAAACCAGCGCTGACTATTGTTATGTCTGGCGAGCTGCAGCAGCTGCCCATAATCCTGGTGGGTGCGTCGTCGTTCATTGTGCAGAATGTCGAATCGTCTATCTGCTCAGCCAAGTCAGTTCCTCTACGATCGTTTGACAGGCTTGAGTGCCAAAGATCGTGGTGCGCATTGAAGTCGCCTACTACCATACTGTTTTCACCTCTGAGGAGCGCACCTATGTCAGGGTGATATCCTGCTGGGCAGCAGGTGACAGGGGGTATATAAACGTTAAATATTTCGAGCTCAACATCGCCTGACCGGATAGCAATGCCCTGACATTCTAGAGTGGTATCCCTGTGGTCGATGTCTGCTTTGATAAGACGATACTGCATGGTGTGGTGCGTGATGAACGCTAAGCCACCACCATTATCTCGCTCGCGATCGCGACGGTGCACGTTGTACCCGGCACAATTCAACAGTGTTGAATTGCTGTGCAACTTCGTCTCTTGGACCACAGCTATCAATATGCCATGCCTTCCCATGAAGACAGTTATCTCCTCGATCTTGCTCTGAAGCCCGTTACAGTTAAATTGAAGGAGCTTCATGTGGTTCGGGAGACGTGTGGTGATGCGGGGTGTGAGGGATGTGTGTGATCATGACGCCGTTGGCTGTGTGCGCTGCTGAGGTGGTTGCCGTCCTGTGGAGGTGGCGGGAGGCGTCGCAGTTGGGGTCTGCGACCGAACAGCGCAACACTGGCCCTCGAAGTTCCTCGTCCAATCTCGCGTGGTACGCAGACCTGAGCATGCCCTAAAGTGGCACCAGCCAAGGCAGGTGTTGCACTTGACTGATGTCGCATTACTGAATATCCTGGTCTGACATACCGTGCAGATTGTACGAGGAACCAGGAGTTGTTGGCGGCGGCGTGTGGGTAGTGGTGCGGTTATGTGTGTTCTGTGGTCTGTCGTGGCTGTGGTATGGTCTGTGGTGTTATTATGTTGTTGTGCTGTGGTGACTGTGTGGGGCTGCTCAGGTGGACTGAGGTTAGCCTAAACGGTGTTAGATCGCCGAAACAACAGCCCTTGGTCGGGTAAAACCCGAGTCATTCCGGTACGTAGAACTGGCTGTCGTGGGAATGTTACTTTATTTTGTTTTCATTTGCTTTATTTTATATCACATTTTTTATTTTACTATTAGTTAATTTAAATTTTTAGAGTTGAATTTTAATAAAAAGTCAACAAATAAAGAACTTATAACAAAAGAATGAAAACGAAATAAATGAAAATTCAATTGGCCGTGGGACTCGAACCCGCAACCTTGCGGCTCGTTTATCCACATAACTGCCGAACCAGAAATGTTAAGTAAAAAATGCGTTTACTGTATCCTAGGGGAAGAAATTAAGCATTTTTTACACTCTCTAAACGGGACGATATGTACCCTAAGATGTACGTTCAGAAATGCATCAAGCCAAAGCATCAGTCTATTTTATTTCTAAACTATAATTGATGGAAATGTTTTATTTACGAAACTAAGTTATAATTCGGATTTTAACCGTGGTTGCGCATGTTTGACATTTCCATCAGTTATAGTTTAGAAATAATAAAATTATAGTTTAAAAAACTAAAACCTCCCTATTATAATTGCCATTCGTACTGTCATGGTATGTAACTTGGGAATAGAAACCGCTGCATCTTTTAGGCGCATCAATATTACATAGTTACATCCCGAGCTAATAAAAGGAAGGTAAAAAGAGACTGATGCTTTGGCTTGATGCATTTCTGAACGAACCCTTATTCCTCTAAACTGCTGCTTAGCACGTTTCTGTAATACAGTATCAATATTAAAGCTTACATTTAGGAGGCATTTCCGGCCCACCCATGTAAATGTGTGGCATTGGTATTGGTGTCACTTTTGAATTGATTTTTTCGCTTTATGTTAGATTGTCTGCACAGCAGCATCAAAATACCTTTCGAATGATATATAATTCTTTATACATTAGAGGTATAGTTTAGCCGTAAAAGTTGTGTAAAGGAAACATAATTGCCTATTTATATATAAGATGTGTGGCAGCACCGACATTTCAGTGCAATTGGTCTGCAAGGGAAAAAGTCAGGTTGAATTTAGCTTTTTTTCAACTTTAAATGCAAATTACTTACAAACTATAAGCCTCCGGAGCCCGGGACCTTCAAATTTAGAATCAGGGGCCCCCTCTACCAACTAATATTTATTTTCTTTCAAAGCCTGGATCCGTTTTGGAAAACTCTCCCTGACTTTTTGTCCGAAAATAGATACCAGCGTAACCTATACCTATTATATGAATTTCAAATAATAAATTGTTTCAGAACTTACTTGCCCAAAATGTCATCCATGTCACCCCGTGAAGGTGTAACACCTCGGTAACGCCCGCTGCAAGACAGGGGCATCAATTCGTCTGCTGGATATGCATTATCCATGTAAGCTCTATACGCATGATAAAACATTTCCCGAGCTTCATTCCTAACCATTAATTTATTAAGAAATTATAATTTTTTAAAAGCAAGGTATTTAACTGAAAAATGCTGACTTACCTTAAATCATTACGCTCTTTACGTGACATATTTTGAGTAGGTATACTTTCTCCAAAGACCAGTGAGACAAAAATTGTTAAAGCAATTGTTACAATCTGAATATAACGCGAACGCATTATTAAGCCTGGTTGGTTATGTGGTTTCTGTATTACGATGATATAGTTATTGACGGTTGAGCAGATGTTATGCATGTACATACATACATACAGTATCGGTCATATCTATAGCACGCCATTTCAAAGGGATATTGTGTGCCACTTATGTTTATTTATTTATTTTTAAGAATTTTCAATTAAAATACAGTTCATTCTCGGACAAACCCCATATAAACCCAAGTGTAACAATTTGTAGGAAACTACAAAAAAGTGCAACACATTTTCACCTAAATTTCAAACTTTTTTCTCGGAAGTGTTAGAATTTTTTTGAGTACACAGTTTTTTAGC
>NW_023458557.1:33032091-33055300 GCF_013731165.1 Rhagoletis pomonella | reverse complement strand
CGTTGGTATGAACTCCTTGTGTCATCAACATCTTCTTTATTAAAAATTTTCGCCTGCGGCGCTTTCCCCATAAAAATCAATACTTCGATAAATAATGCAAATTTTTAACCAAAAATCGCGCGATTTTTTATTAAAAATTTTCGGCTGCGGCGCTTTTTTCATAAAAATCAATACTTCGATAAATAATGAAAATTTTTAATAAAAAATCGCGCGATTTTTTATTAAAAGTTTTCGTTTGCGTCGCTTTTTCCATAAAAATCAATACTTTGATAAATAATGAAAATTTTTAATAAAAAATCGCGCGATTTTTTGTTAAAAATTTTGGGCTGCGGCGCTTTTTCCATAAAAATCAATACTTCGATAAATAATGAAAATTTTTAATAAAAAATCCCACTTTTGCCACTCCATGACGCTTACTTTTAATTACAGCTAAAATAACTGTAAACCATAAAAGTAGCGCTGCCATGGTATAGCGAAATTTGCTATTATATTTTGGTTAGAATATCTTATTTAGGTGAAAGTAAAAAAAGAAGAAGAAGTGTATAGTGTAAACTGAGTATAATAGCGCAAATGAAATGTGAAATAAAGTGGCAATACCAGCGATTTGAGGTTATAATAATTTTGGCAGGCGCAAAGCTTGTTTACTCTGTTTTATTAACGAAATATATAAAATAAAAATGAATAAATGATTTGGTTTGCATAAAATAAGGGTGGGCTTTAGTAGTCAGCCGCACCTTGTGTTTTAAGAAAACCAGGTGGAATTAACAAATGAAACTTGGTCAGGATGTTAAGGGAGGTATCCTCTAAAACATGTATGACTAAAAAATATAAACAATATCATTGTTTATAAGTTATTTGTTGTTAAAATTTCCTAAGTCGTTCCACTTGGTTTCCTTAACAAAAAGTGCATTTGTCACATATTTTCATATATATAAATGTACATAACACTGTACTTAATACTTTACACACTTTTATTTTATTTTATCTTGTATATAAATCACTTTAATTCAACTTTTGTCGACTTGTAAATTACATTGAATGGCACCCATATTTACAATAACACATGGTTGCAAACTGACACATAACATGTGTTGCCATATTGTACAAAATAATACATACAAAGAAGGGAATGTTTAAAAAGGAATACAGGGGAAATCAACACAAAAGAAAATGAAAATTTACCGCTACTTTTATGCTGGGCGTGTATTATTATCAATGAGGGTTTCCGGTCACGAACCCCTGTGCAAAAATATTGCCTATGGCGTAGGCGGTGTTGGTCTGCCCGATTTGTTTGCTTTAAGTTCGGTCGAAGGCCGCTTATGCAGAAAGGTGTTCTCTGCAAAAGGTGTTCAGCTCCTTTTCTTCGCAAAGCAGAAAGGAGAATTCTTCTGCCTGAGGGTTATAATCCCTAAGTGTGGCTGAAGGCCGCCTACGCAGAAACGTGTTCTCTGCAAACGGTGTTCAGCTCCTTTTCCTCGCAAAACAGAAGGGATAATTCTACTGCCTGAGGGTTATAATCCCTAAGTGCGGCCGTAGGCCGCCTACGCAGAAAGGTGTTCTCTGCAAACGGTGTTCAGCTCCTTTTCTTCGCAAAACAGAAAGGATAATTCTACTAAGTGAAAATTCCGAATTAAAAATCCGCTTTTATTATTCCAAATTCCAGTCTGGTAGCATCAAGTTGTATGTTATTTTACTATCATATTCATCGTTTATATGAAAACTTTAACAATAAATTATATAAGAAATAATGGGCAACCCAGGTTTGCAACAGAAATATATGCCCGTTCCATTATTTCTTGAGGAAAGAGTGAGGCAACAGGCTGTGAAGTATCAAAAATGTCAAAATTCCTTGGGCGCACACCACGGTGCAGCGAACAAAGGTGGCGCCGTCAGGAGTACCGCTACCTTGGCTTTGCCGATTTTGACAGTTATAGTAACTTGTAAATAAACCATTGTTTACAAATCAGCGAAAGAGAAATTTGAATTATAAGTGAAAAATCAGTTTAAATCGTGTTAATTTGCAATTTGTGAGTGATTTTTGAGTTGAAGACTGCGTAAAAACTAATACAATGAAGTGCTGTGTGTTAAATTGCTGTTTTCTGCAGCAGCCTTAATTGCAAAGCAATGGAGTGCACTAAAACGTTTGCTGAAGCAGCCTCAATTGCAAAGCAATGGAGGGCACTACAATGTTCACTGTTCTCTAATAGATTAGGTGAAAAATGCAATATTTTCGCATTTAGCAAAATTAAAACACGTTTTTCGCAGTAAAGTGAACTGCTTTGGCTGTTTCAACTCGTTGTTCTTTTCGCTCTATTCTTTGTTTACTTGTGGTACACAAATGTCAACGCCCAGGACGGCGCAATCTTGTATTCTATCATTCTTGGGCGCACACACGAAATAATGGCAATTTTTTCTTGACCGTTTTCTTGAGAGCTGCATACAGGGCTATACGTGCAAATGTGAAGAGCGCTAGGAAAGAGAGTACGCTATCAATGAAAAAATAGTGGTGATAGTACTAAAACTACCGATAGTTATTTCAAGTTACCAGACTATCGACACTATCGATAGTATCGTTTATAGTTTGACAGTTCTAATAGAAACGGAATAAGTAGATTGATAATAAAGATATATTAGAAATTGTCGCATGCCCGGGGAATAAAAATTTGGTTGTTTAACAGTGAAACGTTGGCTTGTGGTTTACCATTTTGTTCATCATCTTTCGTATTGCATTGTTATCGGATTTTGAGCCAACTGTGAAATTTCAAGTCCGTAGGTCATCGGGAAGTTGGTTGATTGCAAGATTTGCTCCTAACTAACATACATACATACATTCAGAGCAAGTTAAATAAAAGCTTGTAATAATAATAAAAAAATAGTTAATATATTTATTTTAAATGCTTTAGGGTTGGCTTTCCAAAACGGAACCAATAGAGTTTTAAGCGAAAGTATATGGAATTTAGTCATGAAACTCGGTCAGGATGTTGGGGGAGGCTTTCTCTACATGAATATATCACACTCACAAAGTAGTTGCTAATGGTATTTAAGCAATTTGTAGTTAATAATCTTCACTACCACCCCCAAATTTTTGTATGTCATTCCACATCAATTGTATTTTGGTTGATACACAATATCTTCAATGTTCACGTGCGTATTTTATACTTTTAATATATATATATATTCATCAATTAATTAAGTAAAACGCGTTTATAAATCAATTCATTTTACCACTTTTCACAAACAAACAGAAATAACAATGGCCGACAGTAAGAGCAAATGTGTGCTGCCATACTTCTCGAAGCTATAAAATACAACTATAAACCATATAATTTTTGTTTTTGATTCAAAATTTTCGACTGCTGGGCTTTTTATTATAAAATCGAGACTTTGATAAATGGCTGAGATTTCCATTGCGGAACCAATTGCTATTCCGCGCAAAGTATACTGAATTTTTTTATGAAAGTCGGTGGGGATACTAATGGAGGTCTTCTTTAACTATATTTATCACTTTGACAATGTTGTTGCTAATAGTACTTAAGTTATTTGTTGTTAAAATATCCGGGTACTCTATGAATTTGTACAAAGATTTTGGGTTGCTGTGCCCAAATCCGTGAATCGAATCAAAAACCTGTAAAAAAAAAAATATCCACGAAATATCTCTGCAAAAGGTTTTCAGCCCCTCTTCTTGGGCAACAGAAAAAGGAGTAGTGAGGGTTATAATCGTTTTGGAAAGAATCCAAATATAAGGCACCACGTTCGAAAGGTATTTTAAACATCTTTCGTTTGATATACATATTTTGTGAATTTGTATAAGAAATTTAGTTATTTGCAAGAAACACTTGTACTTTTCGCACTTTCTTTTGATGCATTTCACGCATTTTTATATACAAGACATTTTTATAAAACACCCAGTAACCATAATAGATATCACTGGGACGGCAGCCCCAGGTTTACCACACAGAAAGGGAATTCTAGTTACCTCATCCTTACCCAAAGCTACAGTTGGTGCACACCAAAAGGAGAATTCTATTTGGTAAGGGTTAAAATCCTACGCAGAAAGGAATTCATAAAAATCAATACTTCGATAAATAACTAAAAGTTAACATTTTTATTACGAAATCTCTCGATTTTAGACGGAATCACTTTTTTTTATCAATACTTCGATATTTAATTAAAAAAAAAATAAATAAATTATAATGTCGGTTTTTATTGTTTCTCGTATTCAGTGGTTTTTTGGGCATTTTTTTTTGTGTGGCATCACGACATTTTAGTTCAATTGGTTTACAAAGCAAAAAGTGAGGTTGAAGTTGCCATTTTTTGCAACTTAAAATTAAATTTTCTAAAAAACTATAAGCCTCCGGAGGGGGCGGGGAGTGGGGGGCGGTGGGGGGCATTCCAGATTTACAATCACAAAAAGCCGCTCTAAACCCCCTCTTTTTTTTTAAGCCGGGATCCGTATTGGAAAATTTTTCCTGGAAATCTCAGCCCTATTTATTTTTACCAAAAGAAAATACGATTACAAGGATAAGGTTATTTTGTTCAGATTAAAATAAATAGTAGGGGGATTAGGGTGTTAGAGAACCCCTTTTGAGTAGGCGGCCTTTGGCCGCGCTTATGGATTATGTATAACCCTCGCTACGTACAATTCTCCTTTCTTTATTGCCAAATAAAAGTGGATGACCACCTTTTCCAGAGAACACCTTTCTGCGTAGGAGGCCTTCGGCCGCGCTTAGGGATTATAACCCTCACTACGTAGAATTCTCCTTTCTGTGTTGCCAAAGAAAAGGGGCTGAACACCTTTTGCAGAGAACACCTTTCTGCGTAGGCGGCCTTCGGGGAACAAGTTAAGAATCCGAAAAATGGAAAAGTTACAACCAATAAATTGAGTTCGATAGAGGTTTTTGAGACAAATATAACGGTATAATTTTTTTGAGGCAGGAACAACAACTAAGGTAGTTACGAAAGGTCAACGGGTAAATGTAGCGCTTTTTTCAAATCCATATATCTCGAAAACCATCGAACGGATCTAGAAATTTTGATGTCATTAAATAGGAAATTTGAGCGGCTTTAATTACATAGATAAATGTTACATATAACTTCTTAAGTTTTAACAAAAATGCAATTTATGTAAAAAAAAATACAAACAATTTTAAACAAACACATTTTTCTTTAAAAAGTGCCGTATTAATTACAGTGAAAAGTCTTATAAATAAATAGTGCACAACTCAACTATCGTTTGATATACAACTTGTTGTGTTTAATCCTCGCAAATCGGAGTATTTCAAAAAATAACCCTGGTCGGACCAATGCCAGCTACGCTATCCACAGTATTTTTGCGCAAAACCTTTTTTTGGATAGGCGGCCTTCGGCCGCGCTTACGGATTATAACCCTTACTAAGTAGTATTCTTCTTTCTGTTTCGCCGAAGGAGAGGCGCGCAACACATTTTTGCACAGAACACCTTGTGCGTTGGCGGCATTCAGCCGCACTTATGGATTATAACACTTACTAAGTGGAATTCTCTTTTCTGTGTTACCGATGAAGAGGGGCACAACACCATTTTGCACAGAACACCTTCAGCGTTGGCGGCCTTCGGCCGTGCTTAGGGATTATAACCCTTATTAAGCAGAATTCTCTTTTCTGTGTTGCCGAAGAATAGGGGCGCAACAACTTTTGCACAGAACACCTTCTGCGTTGGGATTATAACCCTCACTAAGCAGAATTCTCCTTTCTGTGTTGCCGAAGAAGAGGGGCGCAACACCCTTTGCACAGAACACCTTCTGCGTTGGCGGCCTTCGGCCACGCTTAGGGATTATAACCCTTACTAAGCGGAATTCTCTTTTGTGTGTTGCCGAAGAAGAGGGGTGCAACACTTTTTGCACAGAACACCTTCTGCGTTGGCGGTCTTCGGCCGCGCTGAGGGACTATAACCCTCACTAAGTAGATTTCTCCTTTCTGTGTTGCCGAAAAAGAGGGGCGCAACACCTTTTGCACAGAACACCTTTTGCGTTGGCGGCCTTCGGTCGCGCTTAGGGATTAGAACCCTTACTAAGGATTATAACCCTTAGATAGATAGATAAATTATGAGGTATGCACTGCGACCTGATGGTCTACTGTGCCCTCCACTCTTCACAATACTTCCTCCAAGCAAAGATCCCCCAGGAAGTCCAAAAGCTTCTTTGGGGATAAGGACTGTATGTGCTCTAACTGTGGCCACATGGAGCCCAGACTCCTCTCACGTCTTCTGCCGACTGCATCACACTCGATGAGGATGTGGAGTGGCGTTTCACTGGAGACGTCGCAGAACCGGCAAAGGGCATTTGATCGTAACCCCAGTTTATACATATGCCCTCCGAGCCTGCTGTGCCCTGTAAGAAAACCTGTTAATATCCTCAGCCTCTCTTTTGGGAGGCCAATTAGACTTTTGAATCTACTCTTGTTGTACCCTCCTAGCAGGCTTTTTGCCTGTCGCATACCTACCGAACTCTGCCAGTTCGAGTCCCTCACATTGTCCCTCTCCTCCCTGAGCTTTTCCTTAATAGTGTTGGGACCCACTCACAGGAAGGGCTCAGGGCCAATTGGTGTAATGGCTGCCGCCTCTCTAGCGAGGCAGTCCGCCGCTTCATTCCCCTCTATTCCCATATGGCCAGGCACCCACGCCCGTTTGACGTTGTTGTGCCTACCAAGGGAGTTGAGTCTCTCTATGCACCCAAGGACTAGAGACGATTTGATTTCGAAGGATAACAGAGCCTTGAGTGCCGCCTGACTGTCACTAAGAATTACAATCCTCTCATTACGGTATCCTCTATTAATGATGGTCTTCGCACACAAGTAGATGGCGTAGACTTCAGCCTGGAAAATGCTCGGATACTTCCCCATCGGGATAGAGATCCTGGACCTAGGTCCGAAGATTCCAGCCCCTATTCCTTCCGGGGTCTTCGAGCCATCTGTGTACCATTGCAGTGTACTATCCTGTAGGAGTCTCAAAGGAGGAGGCACTCCAGGTTGCCTAACTGCTTATCTCAATTTTAAACCTCTTTTCAAACCTTATGGTTCTACATATGTCATCCCTCGGAAGCATGGCTAGCGGGAGCGAGGACCCTAGCTTCGCCATGTTCCTAGAGGAAACGACCTTACCTCTTCCATACCCTCTAGTGACATTGAGCAGAGTTCTTTTGGCAGCCAGTTCTATAGTTATGTACAGGGTCTCGAGTTCAAGGACCACTTCCAGCTCTGTCGTCGGAAATGTGCGCATCGCTCCCGTTATGCACACACATGCCAGTCGTTGTAGCTTGGTGAGCGATTGTCAGAGCGTAGCCAAAGTGGTTCTTGAAACCCAGGCCACTGCCCCATATGTCACTATTGGCTGTACTATCATGGTGTAAAGCCATCTCAGGATCCTGGGGCTGCAACCCTTGGATTTTCTCGACAGACGCTTACACACCATTAATGCTTTCGTAGCCTTGGATGTGGTCTCATCCACGTGTTTCTTCCATAGAAGTTTGGTAACCAGGATTAGTCCTAGGTACTTCACTTCGCTGGCGACATTGGCCACGACCCCACCCAAGGTAATGTCCCTCATGCCCGGCAGGGCCCTCTTCCTAGTGAATGGAACGATGGCGGTTTTGGCTGGGTTTATACTCAGCCCTAACTTGGCACACCATTCCCTTGTTAATCTTAGGCCTCTTTAAACGATGTCGCAGAGGGTGCTCTCAAACTTCCCTCTCGCAATGATTACTATATCGTCCGCGTAGCCTTGGCAGCGGATACCATTGTCAGAGAGAAGCTGAAGGAGTTCATCCACTACTAGGCTCCATAGAAGGGGGGATAGTGTAGGCTGATGGGCCGACGCGCTCCCTGTCTCCGTTGGAGCAGGGGGATTGCCATCTACCTTGGTGTCTTTTTCGCCCCCTTCTTTCTCGTCCGCTGTCTTCTGTCACCAGGGCCGCGTTGTTACAAAGCCGAATATGTAATTCAGCTTGTATCCGGCCCTTCTGACACTGCAGTACGAATCTTCGTCGACGCCTACATTAAGACGTAGACCGTTGTCCTCTATGGCGCTCGAAATGACGCGCCACGCAGGGGTGTTGGGCCCTGCGTTTTGTGCCCTCAGCAGCCCAAACGCATAATCTGACGATTTGTCAGCACTCCTCGGCAGGAAGATGGACATATTGTGCATCGGTGGGATGTCAACGCCACGTTTGACGCACAACATGGCCCCCCTCCAGCTTCCTAGTTTCTGTGCAGCCTCTTCCAGCCATTTTGCCGTGCCCTCGTCTTTGCAGTCCACTAGCAACATGCCGGGACGGAAGTATACTCCGCAGAACGCCAGCGGGTGCGACCACCCCTTGAAAACCTCATCCATAATGGCGTCCTGTAGGGTAGTCAACTCCTCCGGACTCAGCGCCTCCGCAGGGTAGTCTCTAGGCGGTACTGCCACCCTGATGCCCCTAAGAGCATCCGAGTAACTAGGCGTCTGCCCTCCCCCGCCCCGCGAGGACGTTGGTTCCCAGTGCCTTCCCCCGGGTCCCGATGCCTGAGGTGGTAGCTGCTCCCGTTGCTTCTTCGGATCGGGAGTCTGGGGTGTTAAATGCCCGCTCTTCCGCTTTGCAGCGGGTGCGGTCTCGTCAGACCCCCTTTCCCTCCTACCTTCGTCGCTATTCTTGGCGTCTCTGCGATCATGCCCACTCTTCCGCTTTTCAGCGGGTGCGGTCTCGCCTGTACGCCTGCCTTTGTGGTGTCCCTCACTCCGCTTATCAGCGAGTACGTCCCTACCTTTCTCGCTGTTGTGCCCGCCCGTCCGCCTGTCGGCAGGTGCGGTCTGTTTGCGTTGTTCTGATACCCGCCATCCGCTCATTTGCGGGTGCGGTCGCTTTATTCTGTCCCGAGGACGGTATGGCAAGTTCCCTAGCCACCTCGGGTGTCTACCCCTCTTGCAAGTACCTCACGTACCGTTTCGAGGCTGCCCCACTGAGGCCAAGACGCCGGCGGTCATCTAGGGCTCCTGGCTGCCCCAGAGGCGGAAGTGTGGGCGGTTTTGCCCGCCTATCCCGGTGGCGTTCCTTCTCACGCCTCGTAGAGTCGCGAGATGCCGTGGAGCTACGGCTGCGGGACCTGTCCCGCGCTTGAGCTGGTTCGGTATCGTGCCTTCTACGGTGCCTTCTCTGCTGCTCGGTGGTCTCATGTCCACCTGTTGGCCTTAATGCCCTCTCGTGATAGATGCCCGAACTAATGTAGGGCTTCTCATCGTCCTTCGCATGCTCTATAAATAGAGCTGCCTCAGCATCGGAGAGTATTTAAAAAGTTCTTCCTCCGAGCCTCTTTGGTTGCTTTTTTGTCTTTGTCTTCTTGTCTTTTTGTTGTTGTTGTTTTGGTTTTAGTTGTATTCATCTTGTTCGTACGACCGCGTGTCTGACTCGCCAGACGTAGCAGTCTATTAATAATAGGAGATCTCGTCGTCCGCCGCGCCAGCGCCCCTTGTCGCGGTAAGGCCACCGTTACTCCTTGAGGCGGCCCGGTGTCGAGAAGGCGCCGTTCTAATACAGCCGGTTTCCCTCCTGGCTGCAAACCGTCCAATGGGCACGGTGTCGCTTCAGACCCTGGATTAGGAGGTGGCAGTTCTTGGTCACCGTCCGCCAGCGGCCCTAAGCTGAGTCAGGGTAGCGCGGATGCTACGAGAGCATTCGCGTTACCCTAATCCAGGGAGGACCGGTTGACGATTTATTTTTATTTATTTATTTATTTGTTACAGTCTTGCGACTTAAAAGTACAGATAGGTATTTTTAATATATAACAAAGTATGCGTATATGTAAGTTTAAATTTTCAATTACAAAGCTGTTTATGTTTCTAAAACTATCAAATAACCTATATAAATGTATATTGTCTAACTAGTTTGGTAGCTGGCGAGGCCTAGTCTCCAGTCTACCTTTAAATATGTACTATGTGCAGCAGGCGGAAAGACCTTGTTTCCGCTCCGCGTTGCTCACGAGTTGGTAGTCACGGTCGGAAAGGCCGAGTCTCCGATCCATGTTCCCGTCGTCATTAATATGCAAACCCTGACGCTGGATTCCGTGATGTGAGGCGGGCGGAAAGGCCTAGTTTCCGCTCCGCGTTATGGTCGGGCTGTTGGGCATAGTCGGAAGCTTTCGTATGCTAGATCATTTGCTGCTTGGTCGGATGGAAAGGCCTGGTTTCCATTCCGTTCCGTGCTCTCCTACCTAATAGCCAGAGTTTTACAGTGATCAAATAGTTGTCTTTTGAAAGCAACAAAGTTATCACAGTCTTTAACATGTGGCGGTAACTCATTAAAACACTTTAAACCTTTATAAAATATATTTTTTTTGTCTACCTCTGTTCTATAAAGTGGGAGTCTAAAGCAATTGTTTTCCCTGAGTATATATGAATGAGTTTCATTTATATACCGAAGATTGTCGCTCAGATAGTCTGGAAGTTTACCGTTCTTTATGTTGTATACGAATTTCATAGCATGATAGAAAACCTGTTGCTTAACACTCAACCAATTCATATCTGTGATCATCTCCTGTGTAGGTGTATCGTAACGCTTATTTAATATGAACCTCATAGCTCTATTTTGCATTTTTTGCAATTTCTCGATATTTGCGTCGCTTGCTAAGAAGAAGATTGTTGGGCAGTATATAAAATGTGGTTCTACTATAGATCTATAGACCAGGGTTTTATACCTTCTTCTCAGATACTTACAAGATCTTTTCATAAGACCAATTTTTTTCGCAATTTTGTTCACTGTATGCTCAACATGCTCATCAAATTTAAGTTTATTATCTATATATATACCCAGGTACTTAATGAGTTTAACTTCCTCAATTTCTTCCTCTTTGATTTTTAAATTGTAACTGGTGGTTCCAAGATTAACTGCTCTAGTGAGGATCATGAACTGTGTCTTTTTTACATTCAACTTAAGTTTATTTAAACACAACCATTTGTACAAAGAATCCAAGTCTTCTTGCATTTTAGTCATCGCAGTCTGTAAGTTTCTGTCACTGATCGTTAACAGTGTATCATCAGCGAACAGTTTTAACTTACAGTGCTTGAGTGCCATATTTATGTCGTTAATGTAAATATTAAAAAGTACTGGGGCCAATACCGATCCCTGCGGCAACCCAATATTGACTGCCACTTTATTTGACATACTTGACTCGATTACAGTTTGTTGCATACGATCTGAGAGAAAGCTTCGAAACCAGTTAAGCTCCGTGTTTTCAATACCAATGCATTCGAGCTTTTTCAACATTCTTGCCCTGTCAATGGTCTCGAAAGCTCTTTTGAGATCAATTTGGCTAAGCCCCCGCACCAACGACAAGGTGCCGGCCCTAGCGGGAGATTATAACCCTTACTAGGAAAAAGGTTTTGTGCAAAAATACTGTGGACCAGTTATATTTTGAAATACTCCGATTTGCGAGGATTAAATGTTGTGTTGCGTGAAAGCTTGATTACAACCCTTACTACGCAGAATTGGGGAATATGACCCCAAGCGCAGGGCCTATTTATTTAAATCTGAACAAAAGAACCTTATCACGCTTGGTTTTTAGATGTGGCAACACAGTCCTGCTGTCATTTGCAAATATTCTGCGTGTACTCATAATAATTTAGCAAGAATGAATTTTTCATAAAAAAGCTGTAATATACTATAAGTATTTATTGTTTGGTCGTGCACGGGTGCAAAGGGTAAATTTAGTCGAAAGTGCATTAAATATTGTGAAATAGTGCCATACAAGTTTGTTAAATTTACGAACTTTAAAAACAAATTCCTTAAAAACTTAAAGGCTCCGCGCTTTGAAACTTCATACAGACCACTTTGAGACCCCCTCTACCTCCCATATTTTCCTTAATTCCGTAATCCGAGGTTAGCAATCTAAAGCCCCCCCGCCCAGAGCTGGAGGAACGCAAAAAACCACTTTTCGTGCCCGGAATCAGCAAATAAGTTCTAAGCAATGATTTTATGTATATTTATCTTATATAGCTAATAAAATGAGCAAATACTTACATTTCTGAACCTTTAGTGCTATTTTCCTTTTTTGTATTTGACAAAATTTGCTATCGGACGTAAACAAACAACAGCCGTTATTTCAAATTGCCCTTTAGCACATTTCTGGCCGAAATATAAGTCCGGGCTGTTTCGGGCACGAAGAAGAAGACATTTACGACCCAAAAGTGGAAGGTATTCGCTCTCTATTAACCACGCTTTCTGGGCTGTTTTGGGCACCAAACAAACCTAATATCTGAGAATTCGCTCTCATAGAAAAAGTATCCAAAAATGTACGCGAACGCAAATCCAGTAATAATTTGCAAGTTTCATAAGCATCTGATAAATTGCTTGTTTATTTGCAACAAATTCTTAATAAAACAATATATTTTATATTTAAATAGGTTTATTTTGCCAATTTCAACAGTAAAAACAAATAAACTGTTTCCTTATTAGTTTAAATTGCATCCAGCAACATGCGATCAGCTGTTTTTCGTACTAGCATTACCTCATTAGCACTGCCCTCGCGAGGGCGTCGTTGCGAGCGAGGCACTCATTTGCATCAGCAGACGAGCGAGGCGAGTAAACGAGCGAGGCAGATGAGGCGAGTAAACGAGCGAGCCAAAGGATTAGACAGGCAAACGCGCTGTTTGGTCGGCAAAAATGTATGGAATAAAAATTGCAGCAACTAAGAATTTCGAGTAAAGGATTCTATGCACGCATGCAGATATGTATATACATACATATGTATATACACATATGTTTGTATATATTTATGTATATATTCTCATGCACAGAAGAATGTGCTATTTTGACCAGTTTTATCTACTAGGTAGGCACATATGTGCATACATATCTATGTAGGTATAATGTTTTTAATGTTCAATAATTTCTTATAAAATTTCAACTTATACACTTAGGTCTCTTTTTATGCCGTTCTTTTTTATGCGGATTTGAATTTATGCGGTTTTTTCAAACACTTTTTTCGCTGTAGCGATTTTGCTTTTTTGAGAGCTTTTATTACTTTTTTTCAATATGTAAGGGGCAATGCTTCTGATAAATAATTTGTCTTTGTATTCTTACATACAAGTAATTTGACTAAGTAACTATGTTACATATGTATAAATGAGAATATAATATTTATAAAAATCATTATTTTGTCTTTCATTTCATAAATGAGTAGGACATCAGCATTTTCAAATGAATATTCCTGGTTTAGCCCCTATACATATGTATGTATGTAGGATAATACAAACTACTATTTGATAATTAAGGCTGGTCCACATAGAACTTTCGCGTTGACTTTGTAGTTGGCGTTGGTTTGACAGAACGCAAGTTAAAAGTATGCGTTCTACAATGAAGCTTGGCAGAGACTACTTTGGCCACTAAATTAACATATTAACGAGAGATAAATTAATATTTCATATCAATAATTGCATGAAAAATTATATTTCTTGCCTTCATTTGATTAAAAGGAAAAAACATTTAATTTAATTTTATTTATTTGCAACAGCTGGCGACCGACGCAGCGATCGTTCTGCTTTGTGTAGGCCTTAGCGTTGCCAAATTTTGGAAATGTGGACGGCTGCTTTGAAATTCGACGCCAACGCAACGCCAAAGTTGTATGCGAACCGATCTCTATTCTTTGTTTACGCAAATTTTCCCATGTCTACATATCCATATATACATGCATACATATGTACATATGTCCTTGAACAACAGGCCACAAATAAATTTTTTCACCAAGGACTATATTTCATTCAGGTATACAGCATAACTGCTACAAGTAGCAAACTATTTTGGGGGTGTTAACAAGTGCTTACTTTTTTCTGCGGCACAAACGATTATAATATCTTCGTTACTTACTTTTCTCTGTAAAGACAAAATACATGCATATGTACATACCAGGGATGTTGCGAATGTGGAATTTTAGACATCCGCGGATGCGAATGTGGCTGTTTAAACGCTAACATCCGCGGAGCGCACTTGTGCACATGGGTATTATAACTTTGTTCACATAACGGTTTTTTTTGTAACAGGCGAAACGAATCGAAATAGATATAGACAAATGTATACATAAATGATCAGGATGAAAAGAGAAATCGATTAAGCGGTGACCGTCTGTCCGTCCGTCCGTCCGTCTGTGCACACGATAACGAGTAAAAATTGAGATATCTTAACGAAACTTGGTACGTGCACTTCTTTCGGGCGTAGGACGGATGGTATTGAATGGGCAAAATCGGACAATAACCACGCCTACCTCCCATGCAACGGTAGTTTTCAGAAATACGAAAACTGCGATATTTTAGCGCTCGAGGCGACAAACTTGAAAAACTTGAAAATTGACAAAATTGTAAATTCTTTTCGATTGACGCTGCACCAGTCGAGCAGACTTTCAGTTATAATTATTGTTTTTTTTTTTATTGCGGTGCAATAATTATTTTTTGAGAATTGAATCGCGCTGCAAATGTCGGATTGTCCTCCAGACTTTCATCTCCACAATATAGTATCATGGCAAGATCGTTGTTAAACACCATTGTTTTCCAAAGAATTCTTCATTAATTAATTTTTAATCCTTTCTTCTGTGACTGGCCCGATATACGTTTTATCGGTGCACTTGTACTATATTCCAGGGACCGAAAATAACAGTTATTTTTTACCAGTTATACTTGGCCTAATATTTTTTGTTCCGAAATAAAAATTTTTCTGGATAATAAACAAACAGCTTATCAAAATTAAACAAATTTAATATCATGTAAAAGAGGACTGAAATAGCTTTTAAACAGAAATAACGAACGAAGGTTACCGCCTCTATTTATATTTTTTTATATCATTTAATACTAAAGAAATTCATATACCTGATCCAAGGTTTGTTCTATGGTAATTAATTAAAATTTTTTATTGAAATATTTTTCAATAGGTGGCTTTGCTCGTTTAGACATTTCAGCTTTAAAGCTATTTAAGTCCCCTTTCATTTGATACCAAACTTGTTTAATTTGGATAAGCGGTTTGATCATTATCCGGAAAGGGCTTTTAGTTGGGAATAAAAAATATTTGGCCAAGTTTAACTCGTAAAAAAACTGTTATTTTCGCATACGCAAAAGATCCGCATTGATAAATGCGAATGCGAAAGCGAATGCGAATGTTAAAATTAATGCGGAAGCTCCGCGGTTGCGAATGCGAATGCGAATATTCGCAACAACCCTGGTACATACATACATAAATACATATATACATAAATACGTACATACAAACATATATAAATATGCATGTTATGTGTGTACACATGTATGAATATAACTAAAAAATAATTCATTCCATAATCTATGCTTATGTATGTAATCAATTTTATTTGTTGTTTTAAATGCTGCCCTAATATAATACCTTACATACATATGTATATATATGCATATGTACATAAATTATTAACATACTTTCGTACATAACCTATTGACATACATTCCCACATTTTTATGCCCAAAAATGCATGTGTTGTGTAGTACACTCGGATCGCTCGCTCGTCGCTCACTCGTCTTTCCTAGCAGAGTGAGTATGCAGACAGCTACTCGCCTCGCACTGCGAGCGAGGCAACACACAATAGCCTCGCTCGTTTAATAGGAGCGCGAGCAAACAAGCAGCGCTCGCTCGTTTGGGGAGCGAGCCAAACTTCTCGTGCCTCGCCTCATTGCTACTACGAGTACGAGCTGCGAGCGCCTCGTTGTCTGCGAGGCATTGAGTAGGAGTTTGCTCGCTCGCTCGCTCGAACTCCGAGTTTTTGCCCACCCTGCTTATTACTGGCTTTCCCTTGTAGATAACGTTGTTTCTGATTAAGTATCGGCAGATAAATAAATTCAAATATCTTTTGTGCTTATGAACTAAAATACGCATTGAAAGATGTAAATACTAGCTGTACCCTGCCACGCTTTGCTGTGGCATATTTCTGTTATATGGACGATACATTGTTAACGAAACAAAGCATACGTTTCATATGTGTTTGGTTATGTAATAAGTACTTGTGCGCACACAATATTTGCTATTTTTACATTCTCTGCATAGATATCAAGGATATCTGGTTTGCCGACACAGGAACACGCAACATCAGAGAAGCAATCCGCATCTAAATCTAAACCATACTTTTCCAAAGTTTGACCTGGAGCATTATTGATTGTGATTCCGAATGTCAATCCAATTGGGAATTCAAATCTTTTAAATTGAATCATCATCATTAAATGGAATCATGGGAATTCTTCACCTTTGAAAGGCCACGTTAAAATCTTTTCTTACATTACGTTCTTCATCAATTTCTTAACTGCGAGTCGCATTCCGTTGCAGAGTTTTCGCTGATTAATATTCCGCAGCATGATAACTGTCAAACCTATTTTTAATTTCAGTATGTGAGGTCTCCCTGGAAGATTAATCGAGTTCAAAAATTTCGTTGGATGGTCTTTTTCCACAACGGTGTTTATCCACGTATATGCTATTTCCTCACGTTGAATGCTGGATTGAATAACATTAGTGGTATTCACCACAGTGAGCAAGTGGGCTGGCAGTCTAGTAAAAGAGCTGATCAGCTCGTTTCCACGCAAATACCGCAACAATGGATCAAAAGCCTCAAACGATTTTTTATGTGCCATGGCAGCTAAAGAGCTGAATTGGCAATGTTTCCACCTGGTAATAATGTCGCAGCAATTCCAGACGAAGCGATGGCTAAGGTAATGTAAGTTTTTGATCGAACCGTTGCCAGAATCCATCTGATAAGGAATATTTTGCTAGTTCCTCCTGGCGCATCCAAGAAAATGGTCCCCCCACTCCGTCATTTATCATTTGCATATTCTTCTTCTACTTTGGCTTTCTAACCGCCTAAGCCATTTTGGCCGAGCTCCACAAAGAACGCCAGTCATTTCTCTCTGTGCCAACTTGGTCTCTCCATTGCCATGGGTGCTTCCTATTCGTCTCCTACCACCATCGGCTTGCGAGTTGAATTCTTTTACACCTGAAACTTCGGTCCCTATTGAACGACATGTCTAAGCCAGCGGAGCAGCTCTATATACATTCGCTGCACTATGTACATTTGGTTGTAAAGCTCATACAACTCATCGTTCCATCGTCTACGGTAACATCGTCGCCCATGCGTAGAAGCCTGTATATCTTCCGTAAGATCTTTCTCTCGGATACTCCAAGAGCCGCCTCATAAAATGTTGTCATTGTCTAAGCTTCTGCGGCATATAACAGCTCGGGCAAGATGAGTGACTTATAGAGTGCTGTTTATGTACGTCGAGAAAGGACTTTACTCCCCAATTGCATACTCAGTCCAAAGCAGCACCTGTTGGCAAGAGTAATTCTGCGTGGGTTTTCAATGCTGATATTTTTGTCGGTGATATTGCTGGTTCCCTAGTAAATGAAATTCTCCACTTCCCTGAAATTATAACTGTCAACAGTGACGGGTTCCAAGGCGCGAACGCGGTGACTGGAGATACTTCGTCTTGTCCTCGTTTACCACCAGGCGCATTCGCTTTGCTTCCTTATCCAGCTTGGAAAAAGCAGAAGAGACTTCGCTATTTTTGTTACCATTGATGTCGATGTCATCGGCACACGCCAGAAACTACACGCCCTTGTAAAAAAAATGTTCCTTCATGGTTCAGTTCTGCAGCTCTTATTATCTTAACATTTGCATCATGCGATCGTAAATGCTCTTCTGCTTTCGCTTTAATTTGGGAATCCTTGATTGGGAATAGGAGTTCACATTAGTAATGATAATCATTATCATAATAATATCTCATGTTATTCAAAATTTCTTTACTCGCAATATACGTAGTAGGCCTTGGCGACTCCAAACGAAATTGCTTACGATTAAAAGTTGACTGATTTATAATGCTAGGGAATGGTGTCAACAATATTATGTTTTCATTAAGTATTTTTTAAACAGCTTTCATGCGATAGTTTTTTGTTTTCGGTACTCTTTTATCATTTTGTTATTTGTTTAAGTAGTTTTTAGCCGATTTCAAAAAAAAGGAGAAGGTTATCAATTCGTCGGATTTTTTTTTATGCATGTTACCGCATAACTTTGGACCACGTCAACCGATTTCCAGGTGATCCCATACTAATTTGGTTTAGATCCGATCATTGGATCATGAAAAAATTATCGGTACTATTACACTTTTATATGAGAATTGGAGTCGGTGTGTTGTTTGCTTAAAAATTACTTGTTTATGAATTTTTTACATTAAGTAATTTGTGTACCAGCTCTTCGTTGATAATATGATCAATTCGTTTGATAAGATGTTGTAAATTCTATATTTATTTACAATGTTCGGATTTTTGATAAGTAGAAAGACTTAAAAAAATTCCCTAGTAAAGCTTTCCCAAATACTTTTCGTTTGGAACCAGTTATGTAATATTTCCATTCATTTCAATATTTTCAGTCTTTACTTTTAGATAGATGATAATCCTATAAAAAATATTTCCAAATCAAGATTTTTCAAATACCTTTCGTTTGGCACCCATATTGTTCCTCAAACATATTTTCGATTGTAAAGCTGGGATCACACGATTTGTACATTTGGCTAAAAATTTGTCAAATTCATAGACAAATCATATGAACGCTAAATTACATTTGTCATTTATCAGAAAAGCCAAATATTTGCCTTCTTGTGGCAAATGAAAAACAACCCTGGTGGCCAAATCGTGTGAACGCAATGCTGCTACATAAGCCAAATAAAAATTACGCAAATGACCAAATATCTGATTTGCCACTTGATGACAAATGCCAGTGACAAATATACAAATATTGTTGAGCGGTATTGCCATTTCGTGCTTGTGAACCTTTGTATTTTCCAATTTTGGTAAAATTTTATTATTTAATATAATATTCGTATCCGAAAACTACCGAAAAATATCACGTTATTTGAAAACAATAATTTTGAAATATTTGCTCAAACTGAAACATGTACATATACGTATTCGACAGTAGCTGAGTGTGCAGAGAAGCGTGTGACTATTTGTAACCTTCATGAGGTCCCAGGTTCTTATGCCGACAGACGAACATATTAAAAGTATAATTAATTTCTGAATATAATTAACTATGAAAAAGCATATTTGAAGTTCAGAATGAAAAAATTCAGAAAACCAACCGGAAAAGTTTTCGCTTCACAACCCTTCGTGGCACTTTACTATTCACCTTTCTTTCAGTTTTCGGATCTCTTTCCGCAGTTTTTGCTGGCTATACATATATGTATACATACATGCATATCGTCGTATAAAGTACAAAACCGCGTATCGTCATTCTGCAAAATCGCGTAACTGACATTGGCTGCCAAAAATTGAATTTGCTCACACAAACTCTTGGCTTAATCCTTATCCATTCGTCCTGAAATATACTATCCAGAAATGCGATTGCTTTATAAAAAAGAGAACCATTTTGAAATATGAGTGTTTTTTACTATCTAGACAATAATTTATGCAACCTCACATAGGCAGCTTTGCATTTTGTTGATACGCGGTTTTGTACTTTAAACGGCGATATACAGATTATTAAAGACGATCTAATTTACACTGTGTGACAAAAAAAAATGTATATAGTTTTTTCGATGTTCACACTTGTTGTAGGTCTATTCAAGCAGTAAAATCTGCATACTCAGAATTTTAAATACACCCTCAAAATCTGGGCTTAAGGTCAAAAACCGCGTTTTTCAAAGGGTGACGCACAGGTATACTTGCTCGTAAATTTTTTCTTGTTTACCCGGTGAAAAATACGTATTTATGTATGTGATTCATGATAAGACATTTCGCTGCTTACAACAATGTTTAAATTGATAATTTATCTTAAGAAATGGCAAAGGAATCAGTGATCGGACTTAAAAAAAATTTGTGTGGTAGAATCTAAAAAAAATGTGGTAGATTTCAAAAAAATGTGGTAGATTTCAAAAAATCTGGTAGATCTCAGGTTTTGGATCAAAATTTTTCCAAAAATTAAAAAAAAATCTGCAAGGTTTCTCCTAAATTGCAAACATTTTAATTAGAATCTAAAACAAAATTAATTTTAGTATAATAAAGTGCAAGATTGAAGTTGATAAAAATTGCGTAGGTTTTGGCAATTTTTTTCCTTTACAGTTTCGAACATATTTTGAAAGATTTCTGCAACCTTGCAGAGCGCTGCCAGCTTTTCTTTTTATCACATCACGATGTAGCGAACAAATGTGGCTCGTTCCAAAAATGCTGCTTGGGATTTGCCGATTTTGACAATTCTCAAGTAAAAGTAAACAACGCTTTAGAAATTTGAGATGCACTGAAATTTGCTAATGCTTGCACAAAATAGCCGGTTTTTATCATTTTCGCTATTAATTCTTTTTATAAATCATATGTTTTGCAATTTAACACAATAAAACCATGTTTGATGTCGAAAAATTGAATATTGAGAAAATTTACTATTTTACAGTTTATTTTATCCTCCCATTCTGCCTGTTGTTAGTGTTTAGTGTTGGACAATTTTTGCTCTTTAAATTAAGAAAATTATGTTGAGCAAAAATAAAACTACCCAAAAACGCGAATATGTGGTAGATTTCAGACCTTGTGTGGTAGGTGGCAGATCTACAACAATGTGGTAGAAGTCCGATCACTGAAAGGAATCTTACAGAGTATATCGATGGCTGAGTGGAAGATCGATCCATCTCGGCAACCAGTTCGAAAACGCCCTATCTCAGAAAATTTTTTAACAACGCGCTATCTCAGAAAACTTTTCAAGAACGCCCTACTTCAGAATTTCATTGAAAAACGGCCTATCTCAGCTGCCGATTCAAAAACGCCCTATATCAGCTTATTTTCAATGTATTTTCGTTTGAGATAGGGCGTTTTTGAAATGAATTCTGAGATAGGGCGTTATTCAACCAAATTCTGAAATAGGGCGTTTTTCAATCAAACTTTGAAGTAGGGCGTTCTTGAAAAATTTTCAGAGACAGGGCGTTTTTGAACTGGCTTCGAGATAGGTCGATCTTCCACTCAGCCATCGATATGCAAAATTAAAATTTTTAACATTTTTTCATTTTGTTAACTAGTATACATACATAGGGTGCCCATTCTCAAGATAAATTAACCATTTATAAATGGTTGTAAACAACGAAATGTTTTCTCTTAAATGGCAGATGTAAGTATTTTTCATCGAGCAAACAGAAATAAAGTTACGAGCAAGTATATGCTTCAACCTATGAAAAATGCGTTTTTTAGCCCAGATTTTGAGGGTGTATTTAAAATTCTGAGTACCTGTGCGTATATATTATTTTTGTTTATTTCACTTCAAATCTCACGAAATCATAAATGCAAAAGTATGGTTGACACCGGACCAGCTGTTTAAGTATTTATGACCAAATGGTTAAATCGTGTGAATGAATTTGGACAATATTTGTCACTTTACTGCTGTGCGCAAATGTGTGCCAAATCATTTGGATCTTTGGCAGCCAAATCGTCTGATCGCAAAACAAATCATTTGTACATTGCTATCCAAATGCGCAAATGTGGACAAATCTAAATTTGGCATTTTGTGTACAAATGTACAAATCGTGTGATCCCTGCTTTAGTCTTCTTAAAACTCTTTAGTTTGATACCCACATCGCAATATTTCATTTATTTAATCAATCCAAAACGGTCCACCCTAATCCTTAATAATATAGGTACATATCGTCGTCTCAGAAAACGGATGTCGAATGTTACAAAACACGGTTTTGAGAAAATTGACTTTGAAGTTTAAGGTCGAATTAATCCGAAACTGTACGGTAGATTTTTGTAACTTTTGAAGGAGACGTAGTTGGTGTTATTAGTTTTGATTTTCCATATTCTTACATTTAATATCTCTTAACGTTAATGAGAAAATTTACTTTTCATTCCGTATACATTTGTCGTAAGTAGCGTTTACTCACCACTTTGTTTTGTCCACAGAACATACGACAATAGTAAAGTATCTATTTCAACGACGATGGTATAATTTGATGAAAAAACCAGACATATTTATTAAATAATGATTACTTATTAGAAAAAACATAACAAAAACATAATCATGTATTTAATAAAAAAAATCTGTACATCTCTTATGCTGTAAATATGTTACGAACATACGTTTTCTTTATATAAAAACAAAAAACAATACTTAAATTCAGTCTTTTGTACATTTTTATTTCTTTCATTTCATTGGAGACTCAGTGCAAGCTAAAATTTAAAATTTTAAAATTAGTTACTTAGTTTAATTTTCAATTTTAATTGTATCGTTATAGTAGAGGACCATCGAATTGTCGTAAGTTCAAAGTTTTGCGATACATACGACAAATTTGTATGGGAATTTGTCGTATGTGCCACATACGACAAATGTTTTATGATTAAAAAAAAGGTACGTTTGTATGGGAATTTGTCGTATGTGACGCATTTTCAGCACATACAACAAAAGGCATACCCAATCATTAATATTATGTAACATACGACAAAATGCGCACGAAATATCTCAAAAACTAATGGAGATATAAAAAAATGGATTGCAGAAATCGAAAGAGCATGTCCAACTTAGTAAATCTGCATCAAAATCCCAAAATCGTGATTTTGCACATTCGTCATCCGTTTTCTGAGGCGACGATATGTACGCATACATGTACACTAAAGTGGTTCAAAAATGTATGTAAAAAAAATAAGGTCGGATTTTTAATGCCGCCACCCTTAGGATTGTTATATACCGAAAAAAATATACCCATATTTTTTATTTTGAAATAAAAAATAATTTAGGTAGTGCTCAAAGCGCTCAAAGTTTTCCATGTATTTTATATGGAGAAAAAACCTCTTTTCGTAGAAATAGTGTAAAATTCTTGAAAATCAATATTTTCGATCGGAAAACTTTACTTATCTTCAGGAGATTCCCAGTAATAATACTCAATTGTTTCTTTAACAATTTTTTCATGGTAACTATATTTTATAGGTCCTCCAAAGGCCTTAGAAAATGCAATGGGGGGACCAATAAAAAATCTTTAATCATAAAAAATGGTTAAATCAACAACTGGATATTAGTCTCCTGAAGAGAACCATAGTTTTCCGGTCGAAAAATATTGATTTTCAAGAGTTTTATACCATTTCTACGAAAAATTGTTTTTTCTCCATATAAAATACATGGAAAACTTTGAACGCTTTGAGCACTCCCTAAATATTTTTTGATTTCAAAATAAAAAAAATAGGGGTATATTT
>NW_023458557.1:33026608-33031991 GCF_013731165.1 Rhagoletis pomonella | reverse complement strand
GCTAAAAAACTGTGTACTCAAAAAAATTCTAACACTTCCGAGAAAAAAGTTTGAAATTTATGTGAAAATTTGTTGCACTTTTTTGCAGCTTTCTACAAATTATTAAGCTTAGGTTTGTATCGGGTTTGTCTGAGAATGAACTATATTTTAATTGAAAATTCTAAAAAATTAATAAATAAACATAAGTGGCACACAATATCACTTTGAAATGGCGTGCTATAGATATGACCGATACTGTAGGTACGAAATATACGCGCTTTAATTAGCTTGAGTTTTTTTCTAATAAACGTGGCTTTTAATTGTTTCACGGTGTAAAATTTACACACACATTTAGGTATTTAAATTTACTTTATATGTTTTACGAGTATACATTTTGTTTTTATACGTGTTTTAAAATACTGCTTGCAAAAGTATCTGGATATTTGTTATTGGATAGTAAACAGTTGATACTTTCTATATATATACCGTTACTCACAAAATTGAGCGTAGGGCTCTTTTTTGTTAATATTCGCAATGTTCTACATGCTAAAATTTAAAAAAAAAAATTTTTTTTTTTAATATGGCTTATGTTTTAGCAAATCATATTTAAATCCAAGAATGATACTGTGTATAAAAATTAAGAAAAATCTGCACAGTTTCAGCAAAATCGCGAACTTTTTAATACGAATTTCTAAAAAGAATTCAGGTTCTGCAGTTTTATAGCCCAATTTTGGGAGTAACTGTACATCTATATTAATAAAAATGTTGTGTTCGTATGTCACGGTCGTCAAAACTCGAGAACGGCTGAACCGATTTGAATAATTTTTTTTTTGTATTGTTCGGTATAATACCAGAACCAATGATATCGCAAAAAATTTGAGGGTTGCCACCTATTTGAAAATTTGTAAACCCAATTATATTGATAAAATAAATAAATTATTACAATATGGGTATCAAATTAAAGAGTTTTTAGAAAGATAACTGCTGGAAATATTTTTGACGAGGGTTGCCACCTATTTGAAAATTTTAACTCAGACAAATTGATAAAATAAATGAATTATTACCATGTGGGTGTAAAACTATAGTTTTAAGAAGGCGTACAGCCGAAAATATGTTTGAGGAGTGTTGCCACCTGTTTGAAAATTTAACTAAAGTACATCGATAAAATAAATGAAATATTACATTATGGGTATGAAATTAAAGAGGTTTAAGAAAGATATCTGTTGGAAATATTTTGGAGAATGGTTGCCACCAATTTTTAAATTTTAACTCAGTTAAATTGATAAAGTATTTTAAATATTGCTATGTGGATATCAAACTAAAGAATTTTAAGAAGGCTTACAGTCGAAAATATTTTAAAGGAGGGTTGCCACCATTTAAAAAATTAAGCGCAATTTTATTGATGAAAACTTTAGGAAATACTTTTGTGCAGGATTGCCACCTATTTGAAAATTTTAACTCAGTTATATTGATTAAACAAATGAAATATTGCAATGTGGGTAGCGAACTAAAGAATTTTTAAAAGTCCTACAGTAGAAAGTTTCTTGGAAGAGGGTTGCCACCTGTTTGAAAATTTATCTCAATTAAATTGGTAAAATAAATTAAATGTTACAATATCGGTACCAAACTAAAGGCATTTAAAAATCTTGATTTAGAAATCTATTTTTATATATAAAAAAAATGTTGTGCTCCTTTGTCACGGTCATCGAAACTCGAGAACCGCTGAACTGATTTGAATAATTTTCTTTTTGCATTGTTCGGTATCATAGCAGGATCATTTATATTACAAAAATAAATAAATGAAGTATTTCAGTATTAAGGTTTACGGCCGAAAATATATTTGAGGAGGGTTGCCACCTGTTTGAAAATTGAACTAAATTTACATAATTGATAAAATGAATGACGTATTAAAATATAGGTATTAAATTAAGGAAGTTTAAGATAGATGACTGTTGGAAATATTTTTGAGGAGAGTTGCCACCTTTTTGAAAATTTTAACTCGAAAGCTTAGTATGTTGCACCAATGTATTTCCAATATAAAGCGATAAAATAAATAAACCAACGAAAAATTAGTCCCTTGTCAAATATGTTTGATTTATTATTATTTTTTTATGGATATGTACAAATGTAGAGCGGGTACGGAGCCACGGTGGTGGCTGACGGCCGTTCCTGGTTGAATACGGGAAAATAAGTACCCGCGCTCTTTTCAATAGAATTGAGTTCAACCTCAAAGCAGTAAAACTGTTTGGAGGGGAAGTTAAAAAATAGTTAATTTGGCGGGAAAAATGTATGACAGTTTCTAATAAATACATATGTACATTAGAGTGGTCCATAAAAATAAAGTCGGAGTTTTAATGCCGGCACACCCTAGGATTGATCCATATCGAAAAAAATATACCCCTATTTTTTTTATTTTGAAATCAAAAAATATTTAGGGAGTGCTCAAAGCGTTCAAAGTTTTCCATGTATTTTATATGGAGAAAAAACAATTTTTCGTAGAAATGGTATAAAACTCTTGAAAATCAATATTTTTCGACCGGAAAACTATGGTTCTCTTCAGGAGACTAATATCCAGTTGTTGATTTAACCATTTTTTATGATTAAAGATTTTTTATTGGTCCCCCCATTGCATTTTCTAAGGCCTTTGGAGGACCTATAAAATATAGTTACCATGAAAAAATTGTTAAAGAAACAATTGAGTATTATTACTGGGAATCTCCTGAAGATAAGTAAAGTTTTCCGATCGAAAATATTGATTTTCAAGAATTTTACACTATTTCTACGAAAAGAGGTTTTTTCTCCATATAAAATACATGGAAAACTTTGAGCGCTTTGAGCACTACCTAAATTATTTTTTATTTCAAAATAAAAAATATGGGTATATTTTTTTCGGTATATAACAATCCTAAGGGTGGCGGCATTAAAAATCCGACCTTATTTTTTTTACATACATTTTTGAACCACTTTAGTGTACATGTATGCGTACATATCGTCGCCTCAGAAAACGGATGACGAATGTGCAAAATCACGATTTTGGGATTTTGATGCAGATTTACTAAGTTGGACATGCTCTTTCGATTTCTGCAATCCATTTTTTTATATCTCCATTAGTTTTTGAGATATTTCGTGCGCATTTTGTCGTATGTTACATAATATTAATGATTGGGTATGCCTTTTGTTGTATGTGCTGAAAATGCGTCACATACGACAAATTCCCATACAAACGTACCTTTTTTTTAATCATAAAACATTTGTCGTATGTGGCACATACGACAAATTCCCATACAAATTTGTCGTATGTATCGCAAAACTTTGAACTTACGACAATTCGATGGTCCTCTACTATAACGATACAATTAAAATTGAAAATTAAACTAAGTAACTAATTTTAAAATTTTAAATTTTAGCTTGCACTGAGTCTCCAATGAAATGAAAGAAATAAAAATGTACAAAAGACTGAATTTAAGTATTGTTTTTTGTTTTTATATAAAGAAAACGTATGTTCGTAACATATTTACAGCATAAGAGATGTACAGATTTTTTTTATTAAATACATGATTATGTTTTTGTTATGTTTTTTCTAATAAGTAATCATTATTTAATAAATATGTCTGGTTTTTTCATCAAATTATACCATCGTCGTTGAAATAGATACTTTACTATTGTCGTATGTTCTGTGGACAAAACAAAGTGGTGAGTAAACGCTACTTACGACAAATGTATACGGAATGAAAAGTAAATTTTCTCATTAACGTTAAGAGATATTAAATGTAAGAATATGGAAAATCAAAACTAATAACACCAACTACGTCTCCTTCAAAAGTTACAAAAATCTACCGTACAGTTTCGGATTAATTCGACCTTAAACTTCAAAGTCAATTTTCTCAAAACCGTGTTTTGTAACATTCGACATCCGTTTTCTGAGACGACGATATGTACCTATATTATTAAGGATTAGGGTGGACCGTTTTGGATTGATTAAATAAATGAAATATTGCGATGTGGGTATCAAACTAAAGAGTTTTAAGAAGACTAAAGCAGGGATCACACGATTTGTACATTTGTACACAAAATGCCAAATTTAGATTTGTCCACATTTGCGCATTTGGATAGCAATGTACAAATGATTTGTTTTGCGATCAGACGATTTGGCTGCCAAAGATCCAAATGATTTGGCACACATTTGCGCACAGCAGTAAAGTGACAAATATTGTCCAAATTCATTCACACGATTTAACCATTTGGTCATAAATACTTAAACAGCTGGTCCGGTGTCAACCATACTTTTGCATTTATGATTTCGTGAGATTTGAAGTGAAATAAACAAAAATAATATATACGCACAGGTACTCAGAATTTTAAATACACCCTCAAAATCTGGGCTAAAAAACGCATTTTTCATAGGTTGAAGCATATACTTGCTCGTAACTTTATTTCTGTTTGCCCGATGAAAAATACTTACATCTGCCATTTAAGAGAAAACATTTCGTTGTTTACAACCATTTATAAATGGTTAATTTATCTTGAGAATGGGCACCCTATGTATGTATACTAGTTAACAAAATGAAAAAATGTTAAAAATTTTAATTTTGCATATCGATGGCTGAGTGGAAGATCGACCTATCTCGAAGCCAGTTCAAAAACGCCCTGTCTCTGAAAATTTTTCAAGAACGCCCTACTTCAAAGTTTGATTGAAAAACGCCCTATTTCAGAATTTGGTTGAATAACGCCCTATCTCAGAATTCATTTCAAAAACGCCCTATCTGAAACGAAAATACATTGAAAATAAGCTGATATAGGGCGTTTTTGAATCGGCAGCTGAGATAGGCCGTTTTTCAATGAAATTCTGAAGTAGGGCGTTCTTGAAAAGTTTTCTGAGATAGCGCGTTGTTAAAAAATTTTCTGAGATAGGGCGTTTTCGAACTGGTTGCCGAGATGGATCGATCTTCCACTCAGCCATCGATATACTCTGTAAGATTCCTTTCAGTGATCGGACTTCTACCACATTGTTGTAGATCTGCCACCTACCACACAAGGTCTGAAATCTACCACATATTCGCGTTTTTGGGTAGTTTTATTTTTGCTCAACATAATTTTCTTAATTTAAAGAGCAAAAACTGTCCAACACTAAACACTAACAACAGGCAGAATGGGAGGATAAAATAAACTGTAAAATAGTAAATTTTCTCAATATTCAATTTTTCGACATCAAACATGGTTTTATTGTGTTAAATTGCAAAACATATGATTTATAAAAAGAATTAATAGCGAAAATGATAAAAACCGGCTATTTTGTGAAAGCATTAGCAAATTTCAGTGCATCTCAAATTTCTAAAGCGTTGTTTACTTTTACTTGAGAATTGTCAAAATCGGCAAATCCCAAGCAGCATTTTTGGAACGAGCC
>NW_023458557.1:33024712-33026508 GCF_013731165.1 Rhagoletis pomonella | reverse complement strand
TAATTAAAATTAAAGAATAATAAAATAAATAGTAAAATCTTGTCAATATGTGAGTGCCGTAAAGGTATTATATTTACGAAAATCTCTTCTTATAACTAACGAAGACTTTGTTTCTATATGAAGCTGACTTCGACATTTTGTTTTAATAAAACTTGGTATCAAAAAGTTTCTTTAAAAATTTGACTAGGCTATATTATACTGGTTCGTTGAAGCCATTTTTCAAAACTTACAAAGGTAAATACGAACAGGCGAACCAAAGAGAACACAAAAAATTTCTTGCTGTGAATTTTCAGAGCTATATATTTTTAGTATTCATTACAAAATTTTACTAAAAAGTACTGCGTAGTAGGAAAGTATATTGTAAATGAAATTGTATAAAGCAAGTACAATTGTACCAAAAATGCCAACACTGTTCTGTATCATACTTTTTTTTCTTTTTTACTTTTTTACTCTTATTTTATCTTTCAGCTTCGCTAAAAGCACTTCTACCAACGCTTGGCTTACCAAATTTATGCCAATTGATCAAATTTTGCGATTTAAATTCATTTTCAATAATGTAAATAACGATTCGTGTTGAATCGAAAATCGCCTCGTCTGAATATGGATGGCAACTTTTTCACTTTCAACTTCTCATTCAACTACGTATTCAACTTTTGTTGCCTGTAAAATCGCCTCGTGCGAATGCCCTATCTCTTTGTCGATTTGAAAGCATCCACCTATTCGCTGACATCACACAATACTTTTGTTTACATTCACTGTTGCCAACTTGGTGCTTTTCGCACTAAATTTAATGGCCCGTAGTCCATGAACCAAAAAGACAAGATCACGACAGCAGAAGAGTGGCCCGTTATAATCGCACTTATGAAAAAAGTAGGGCGATTTTGACATAAGCCGTTTGTTTACATTTGTTCGTTGTTTACAATTTGGTGGTGGCTTTTTACTGCAATTTTCTTAATTTTCGCTTGTGACAACGTGTGCACACATAAGGTAAAGATTAATTTAACACAACGACATGATTTATAGGAGAATTTGCATAATAAAAATGATTATTTATGCGTTCAACAATTACGCGTTTTTTTTTGTTCTCTTCGTTGTTTACTTCTTACAACAAAGATGGCGTCGAGATTTCAACAGCTAGAAAATAACTTTTTTCTTTCTTTCCTTAAGGCGTGATCTTGTGTCTTTCGTTCATGCCCGTAGTCATAGTCAAAATAAAGTCGACTTTAAAGTTAGTTGCAGCTTTTTGACATAATTTTCAATGGGATATCTGTCAAAAAAGCTGCAACTAACTTTAAAGTCGACTTTATTTTGACTATGACTACGGGCCACTGGGTATGCAAATCGCGAAAATTTTAGAGTTTGGTGCTTGGTGCGTTTTTGGTGCTTTTATTTTTAGTTTGAAGTAGAGATGGGCACGGACCGGGCTTTTGGCAGGGGCCCGCCGGGACCCTGCGTAAGCCCGCGGGTACGGGCCGGAATATTTGCTGTCAGCACGAACTCGTGCGTGCATGGGAATATGCACGAAAAAGCCCCTTGCTAATACTACAAATTTAGATAAGCTTTCGTTTTTATACACAAAAGAAAAAAAAAATAGTACATATTAAAACTCTTTTGATAAGAGAAAACAAAAAACGAAATATTTGGAAACCGATAGAAAAAATTAGCTGCTTAGTAGTTTTGTTTACATATCTGTACATAAAATACCTTCCACTTTCTCTGCTTCCGGAAAATATATTATACAAATCTTTGATGTAAAAAACTGATTCGCTTAAGTAAATATACATACATAAACACAA
>NW_023458557.1:33022217-33024612 GCF_013731165.1 Rhagoletis pomonella | reverse complement strand
AGTAGTTTTGTTTACATATCTGTACATAAAATACCTTCCACTTTTTCTGCTTCCGGAAAATATATTATACAAATCTTTGATGTAAAAAACTGATTCGCTTAAGTAAATATACATACATATACACAAAATTAAAAATATGTACATATGTATACATACAATAAAAGTTGGCTCTTTATTTCCGGGCTGGGACGTGTCCCGTCGTGCCGGGCCGGGCCGGGCCCCACTAAAATTCTTAACGTGCGGGCTCGTGCGTGTTTTCGAAAGTTGATTTTGCACTCGTGCCGGGCCGGGCTTGAAAATTTAGGCCCGTGCCCATCTCTAGTTTGAAGACACCAAATTTGAAAATCTTAAAACATGGAAGCAACATTTATAGCAATCGTAAGTGTGGTAAGCAACTTTACAAAAATTTAAACAAAATCGTGGCACAGTGACAATCATAAGCGACAACAAAATACCATGCCAGAAGAAATCGACCATCGTGCAAGAAACATTGATTTTTATTATTTTGAGTCGGCATCCTTACAATAAAATTATGTATGCATATAAGGTCCATAAAATACACCAATAAAAATTTGGTGCTATTTCAAATTCAAAACTTGGCAGTACTGCCTTTTGTTCGATGCTTCCCCTTTTTCTTGTCGAGTTCGTCTTGCTCTCTCATTCTGGTATTTGTTGACATCACGCTCGCTTCTCTCAGCTCGATTGGCTCAATCTTGCAATCATGATTCAATAACTACAGGTTGTAGCAATCGTACAAAAACAACATTTACCGTTGGTATGAACTCCTTGTGTCATCAACATCTTCTTTATCTATTCATATTCGTATGTATATGAATACCCTGCATACCAGGATTTCATAGAATTCTGAGAGGTTTCACAATTTTTTTTAAGAATTTTCTTTAAGAAATCGTACAGAAATTTCTTTACTAGTTCTTGTCAACCGCTTCATATGTTTTTCTTTAAAGATTCCTAAAAGAATAGTAACAAATTTCCGATACTCTTCGAAATTTCGGGGGCATTTGTTTGCAGGGTATATATATACGTATATGTGTATGTATACGCGGATATGTAAACAAAGTAAACCGACGATAATTTGACACAAGCGTGCTCATAAGAAAAAGCATAGCTTCTATCGCTATCACCTGTAATTGGTGCGCCTTGTCTTGCAATCTATCATTCTTGTAATGCTGCCAAGCACAGTATAGACAGTAGCCAACCTTTTTGGGTTGTTGTTGCAGTATTCGTTGTTGTTGTAGCTATATTCAGCCAAGAATGATAGAATACAAGATTGCGCCGTCCTGGGCGTTGACAGTTGTGTACCACAAGTAAACAAAGAATAGAGCGAAAAGAAGAACGAGTTGAAACTGCCGAAGCAGTTCACTTTACAGCGAAAAACGTGTTTTAATTTTGCTAAATGCGAAAATATTTAATTTTTACCTAATCTATTAAAGAACAGTGAACGTTTAAGTGCACTCCATTGCTTTGCAATTGAGGCTGCTTCAGCAAACGTCTTAGCGCACTCCATTGCTTTGCAATTAAGGCTGCTTCAGAAAACTGCAGCAGCATCTCTGCGGGATTGATTAGTTAACTTGCTAAGGGAGGCTGCGTCGAGCAGAAACAAAATCATTGTGAGGAAATGCTGTTAATATAATAATAGATAAACATTGCGGGAACGGCGTGCCCTATGTACACAAAATGCAGGGATTCGTCCCAGCGCTACACTTGCATCTACGCTTCTTGCATCTTGCCGGCTGTCGCAATTTAACACACAGCACTTCACTGTATTAGTTTTTACGCAGTGTTCAACTCAAAAATCACTCAAAAATCACTCACAAATTGCAAATTAATGCAATTTAAACTGAGTTTCACTTATAATTCAAATTTCTCTTTCGCTGATTTGTAAACAAAGGTTTATTTACAAGTTACCACAACTGTCAAAATCGGCAAAACCAAAGTAGCGGTACCACTGACGGCGCCACCTTTGTTCGCTGCACCGTGATATTCACCCTTGAGGAAGGCACTGGGTTGTGTGCTGCTATTTAATGGCCTTCCTCAGACTTTTTCTTCGATTTCAGGGTTGTGTGCTGCATTATTACTAGATAAATAGATTCAAGCCTTTGACAAATCGTGATTTTATTAAAAGAAAATTATTAATGGTGTTGAAAAACCAAACAAACGCTCGAGCGAAAGCTCTATTTTTGTATGTTGTTAAAGTTTATGCATGGCAATATTGATGGTAATACAAGGAATGTATTCATTTGTGGATTTGATGTCACTTGAAAATTTAGGCAACGTGCGAGCTGCAGGTTCTGTTGTCAATATAATTAACACAAGCTTTTCCGCGTGGCTGCCTTTCAATAAATAGAATTAACAACTATTCGCAAATAAATTTGAT
>NW_023458557.1:33015790-33022117 GCF_013731165.1 Rhagoletis pomonella | reverse complement strand
AAACCAAAGTAGCGGTACCACTGACGGCGCCACCTTTGTTCGCTGCAACGTGATATTCACCCTTGAGGAAGGCACTGGGTTGTGTGCTGCTATTTAATGGCCTTCCTCAGACTTTTTCTTCGATTTCAGGGTTGTGTGCTGCATTATTACTAGATAAATAGATTCAAGCCTTTGACAAATCGTGATTTTATTAAAAGAAAATTATTAATGGTGTTGAAAAACCAAACAAACGCTCGTGCGAAAGCTCTATTTTTGTATGTTGTTAAAGTTTATGCATGGCAATATTGATGGTAATACAAGGAATGTATTCATTTGTGGATTTGATGTAACTTCAAAATTTAGGCAACGTGCGAGCTGCCAGGTTCTGTTATCAATATAATTAACACAAGCGTTTCCGCGTGGTTGCCTTTCAATAAATAGAATTAACAACTATTCGCAAATAAATTTGATTTATTTTATAACTGACAACTAACGTACGCTTTTTGTTCTTTTCCAGACTCCATTTTGATTTTGACTCTTTATTACCGCGAACAGCTTTAAGTGTATACATATTTACAAGCTGTCAAAATTCTGCGTGGTTCCACGAGCTAGGTAAAAATTATGACATCTCAAAATTTTTGTTTGATCTTTCCGAATTTTAAATTTTTAATCATGTCAATTAGTAGAAAAGTTCCATGGTGTAATTCTTGCTGTAAAATTTTTCACCAGCGTGTTGACAATTTTCATTTACCTCATAGTTGCCCAAAATTTACAATCCGGAGTACTTTTCTATCAATTGGCACAGGCCCTTTGCACAAATAAGGTTATGAAATGCGTTTTATTTAAATCGTTTAAAAAATGAGTCATTTATGTATACCATTTTATGTCGAATTATTCAATAAATTTCGTTTTACACTGCACTTTTTGAAACTGTTTGGAGTTAATTATTTTTTGTTTCTCAAAAGCAACCCTGCGTGCTTAGAAGGCGTGGGTACCAATATTTTCATCCCTGGTATATTCATCCCCGAGGAAGGCAGTCGCCAAATTCACCCAAGGTTGTTTACTGGTTATATTGTGCTGCCATGATTCAATAGTACAAGGTTCGATAAACTGACAGTTGTCTCTCTCGCACCGCTCCCTTAGCAGTGGCAGAGTGTTGCTTCTTTGCAAATTTACTTGGAAAAAGTGTAGCTTTGCTGTGAAATAGAAGTATAAGCTTTTGTGCAATATGTTTATTTGTATATGCATATGAAGCACATTTAAGTGATGAAAACATTTGCAATTTTTATAAAGCTAAAAAGCACATAAATTACTTAATTCACGTAGAAATATTATTATTTCGTTCAATATTTCGTTTAAACTGCCAGATTTCCTGCAAATACATTAGAATTTACAAAAGGAATTTCACTACAAATTGCCTACTTTGCGTACTTTTCTACTACCATTTTCGCAACAAGGGATTGCATTCTTCCCCTTTCTCTGTCCTTCGTAAATGCAAAATTTGTAAGGGAGTGTCAAACCGCGGCTGTCAATAATTATCTAACCTTGTATTATTGAATCATGGGGTGCTGCCATATATGTAATACTTCTATATTGCTAGTACAATATGAACGCAATGAGTTTTCCATTCGAAATCAAAGAAAGACAGCCTTTGAAAATTTTTGTGATTGTAGAAGTATACGTGTATATTTGTAAACTAATACATAGAATGAAGTTCCATATCATAACAGGGCCGGTTCAGGGAATTCAACAAACAAACACAAATTTGACGGTCTCATGTTTCCTTCACGCTGAAATGTATATCGAGCCCTAGCCGCGAAAATGAAGTAAGACAAATTTTTTCAAAATTTAATTTTGATGCATAAATGCCTCTTAGAGCACCTGCATTAAAAAGTAAATTTAAAAGAAATATATATATCGGTATAACGAATTTCTCCGATGTTCCTCGTTATTTGGAAATCTGGAAAAATGGAAGATAGAAGATCTTTTCCTAACAAAGACAAAACTTATTTACACATAAAGCTGTGTGATATTTTATATGTTGGCCGAATCCAATAAAGCACGTTATTCGATTGCCTTCTATGCTGATTGACGCCAATTGGAAATGCCAAATGAAGCCGTGTTCCAGTCGCTTATTCAGATCCGTATCTATTACGATCAATTCTCACGCAGAAGATAATGTGCCAAAAACCCTACTGAAAAGGAGAAAATAAATTTTAAACCAAAAATTCAATACAAAAACTTGAATTGTTTTAACCATAACCGAACATTTGTTTGTGTATATATTCATTTGTTGGTGCTGTCAATTAAAATTTCTTCACTTAATTAGGACACAAAACAAACAGAGTTGATCACAAATTGATCCAGATTTCTGTCAGCATCACATCGATGTTGAATTTGCGGAACTTCTTTATCCAAATAATGTAAAATACTAAATGAAATCTCGATCGGCGATCATTGAAACGCCGCTAGTCACTGTATACGCGAAAAAGCAATGTTGCGACTTTTTCTCATTAAACCATGTTCGAATCGTGGAAATTTTGGAAGATCACAGGGTTGCTTTTAGCATTTAGATTCTCAATGCATAAATGGAGTTGCATTTAGGTGACGAACTTTGTATGGATAAATGTACATTTAGAGTAGCATTTAGAGCTAAATGCGCTAAATGTGCTTTTACGCGTAAGCGAAAGCAGCCCATTAGAGTCGATTTTATTTCGACTATGAATATGCTTCAATAAGTTTCGAGAGGTAAAATTATGAAAGTTTTATATACGTGGTATAAAAGTTGTGAATTACTTCAAGACACTTTTTGTCCGACTTTCGAAAACTTTTCAGAGGTAACACTGCGCAGGTATATAAGGCCGCTGATACACCGAAGTCAGTTAGTTGAAAGTCAGCAGGGCATGAATCACGTAAAGGTAAGGCCGCACTAAGCGACGCGACACTGCAGCGGCACTACGCGACACTTTTTGGTATATCGCACTGAAACTGCAGCGGCGCGACACTTCGCTGCAAATTCTATTCTAGTTTTGCTTCACGTAACAGTAACAGTAATACGTAACAGCAACACAAATGCATAAATCAGTGTTTTGACGACGTCGTTTTGTCAGTATCGTTTGAACGACTATCGTTTCAAAGTTGTGTGATTCAAGTCAGTTGCGTGTCAGCAAGCTATAAGTTCAGTTGTGTTAGCAAGTTTGGTAAAGTGTTGTAATTGTCTTAACAAGTATTGTAAATTGTTGTTATTGCATAAACAAGTATTGTAAATTGTTTGTTGTACAATAAAGTTAATTGTACTGTAATTTGGTCTTCTTGAGTATTTTGAGTATTTATTTAACAATCCAGCGATACAAGCCGAAGCATTTTGGGAAATCCGCAAGAATGATAGAATACAAGATTGCGCCGATCAGAGAGGATTTTTGAGAATAACTTTTGTGTGACGTCACACTGGTGCAATTGCGAGAGAGAAATGCCAAAACGTGAGCAAGAATGGAAGAAGAAGAAAAAATGTTGCAAGGAAAATGTAAACAAGATGCACCAGTGTGACGTCATGCAAACGACGGTTCTGTCAAATTCGTTAAGAGAGGAATAGCGGTCCGAGATCGGCGCAAACTTTGCATTCTCTCATCCTGGGAAATCCGTCAAGTATTCAAGGAAAATTTGGGGTGTTCACAGTTCGTTCCAAATTATGTCTGAAAATGTAGACGTCTACATTTTGAGACATCTTTAGCATCAAACTGTGAGCACCCCTTTCTAGCAGTCGTCGCAAAATCGTCTCAAAACTGTGCTGGTGTTGCCAGACATTTCCTCTTTACGTGCATTTTTTATATATCGCCTTTCGATTTTGTTTCTCAAAAATTGTAATTATTTAACTTAATTACCAATTCCTAATATTTGTTATTTCTTTTCCTTGATTTGTTTCTTTTCATCAGAAATCGCGCTCAAATTAAATGCAAATACAAAAAACGTGCCCAATAAATAAAAAAAATGTGATTAGTATTGCCATAATGCAACCCTGCTGCGAGGTTGCAAAATGTACACGCGTAAAAAACATACCTTTGAGTGTGACAAAATGTAGACGGCGTCGTTTTCCAATTTTGTATGGGAAACAACAACACCACAGATTTTACGGTTAGAAAACGTCTTAAAATGTAGACGTCTACATTTTCAGACACTATTTGGAACGAACTGTGAACAAAAAGATCTAATCGTCATAGTGTTTAGACGTGTTTTTATTTAGCTCTCGCTATGGATATTTTAACGTGCTCTAAGTGCTCGAAATCTTTACGTGTTGGCTATGAAATATCATGCCAAGTGTGCAAAAGTAAATTTCATAAAATTTGTGCTAAAGTTGATAGCAAAGAAGTATCCGACTTACTTGCAAATAATAAAAACATTGTTTTCAACTGCAACAATTGCTTTAGCTCAACATCGAATTTAGTTTCGGCTATTGCTTGCCTTACCAGTGAGGTCAGTGATCTTAAACGATCGATAGCAAAATTGATAAGTGGCGAATGTAAAATTGTTAGTACTGCGCCTGGCTTCGTCTTGTCTGCTGATGCTGGTGTGCTGTCGCCTGGTGTCACTGCTTTGGATGATTCGGCTTTTTCTGCCGACCATCGCTCATCTATGCTTGCTGTTGTTGCTGATAAGCCCTTGTTGGCTCGTACGAATTTCGTGACAAAAGGACCGACCGTACCAACTGATGATGATTCTAATGCTGCTAACACTCAGCTACCTGCTAAAGTCAGTTCTCAGACTGAGAATACTCTTCCAAAGCAATGCAGTTCTCAAGCTGTTGTTGGTGATAATACGACTGCATCTACCTCTTCGACTTATGCTACTTCTGCACTTTCGTCTACGTCATCTTCGTCCTCAGTTTCTGCTGGCATACATACTTCTGCAGCTGATTGGAAAATTGTAGAGAACAACAAAAAAACGCAGTTCTCAGACTAAGAATACTCTTCCAAAGCAATGCAGTTCTCAAGCTGTTGTTGGTGATAATGCGACTGCATCTACCTCTTCGACTTATGCTACTTCTGCACTTTCGTCTACGTCATCTTCGTCCTCAGTTTCTGCTGGCATGCATACTTCTGCAGCTGATTGGAAAATTGTAGAGAACAACAAAAAACCCAAACATTTGATTATTACTGGTAATAGCTCTAATTCTGATTTGGAAGTGGTTGAAGTAAAGAAATGGTTTCACTTATCGTCGTTCCTTCCCACTGTAACCGCGGACAATATAATTGACTATGTTGTTAGGCATGCTGGTATAGATAAGAAATTTATTTCATGTTATTCATTAGTTAAAAAACAAACTCCGGCTGTGAATGTAAAGCGGGTTAATTTTAAGTTAGGTGTATCTGTTGCGCTTTACAATAAGGTGCTATCACCTGATATCTGGCCTGCCAATGTAAGTCTGCGCCCTTTTCGTTTTTTTCGAAAAGAAGAGAATCAGCAGCGAGTAATATAAATAATAATAAGGCTACTAGTGGAAGTTCGAATTTGAAGGTGTATTTTCAGAATATATCTGGCCTTCGAACTAAGTCAGAAGATGTTCGTATATTTAGCTCTCAATTGGATTATGATATCTTCGTCATTGTTGAGACGTGGTTACATCCGAATTTTCTTGATGATGAATTTTTTGATTCGAAACTGTTCAATGTTTATCGAAAAGATAGAGATCCGGTAAAAACTGGCTGTGTAAGAGGTGGAGGAGTTCTTGTTGCAGTTCAACGGAAGCTGCTTTCTTATTTTGTTGCTCTTGATAATAATGACTCACTTATTGATCAAATTTGTATATGTGTCAGTGGTTCCTCCTCCAAGGACTCTCTTTTCTTTTTGGTCTCTTATATTCCCCCAAATAGTAATGATTATCTTTATCGTGCGCACGCTGATAACATAAGCTCTTTAGTCCTGAATAAATTAGGTAATAATCATTTATGCATTTTAGGTGACTTCAATTTATCCAATATTTCATGGTCCGCTTCATTTTCTAATTTTGGCCTCACACCAACTAATGTTACAGCATATCATGAATCATATTTGCTTGATAGTTTATTAAGTTTCAATTTAGTGCAAATTAATAATTTTGTTAATAAATTGGATCGTATTCTTGATCTTATCTTTATTAGTGACAATATTAACTGTAAAATCGAGGAATGTTACTTTCCTATCTCTCGTTGTGATAAGCATCATGTGCCTTTAGTTCTCAATTTTCGTTTTATAATTTTTTTACTATACCTTCTGCAGAAGTACTCAGCTTTAACTATTCTGCTTGTAATTTTTCAGAATTAAATAGTTTGTTGTGACCCATCCTCTTGTGAGCGCTATGCACTCCACGCCCAA
>NW_023458557.1:33013815-33015690 GCF_013731165.1 Rhagoletis pomonella | reverse complement strand
ATGCAATTCCACTAGAAAAGCGCGTTGCAATTGCTCTTTATGCATTAGGATCTTCTAGTGAATATAGGTCAATTGCACACTTGTTTGGAGTAGGCAAAGCTACTGTTTGCAAAATATTTATTGAGTTTTGCAATGAAGTTTGGGCAAGTTTGGCGCCAATTTATTTAAACAATTTTCCCCTTAAAAGGTCGCAAATTGAGCAAGGAGTTGCAGATGTCAATGCAATGGGTTATCCACAATGTATTGGAGCTATAGGTAGGCTTAAAAGTAATGCGATGGAAATGAACTTTTATCAGAAACGGTTTTATAATACAGATGGATGTCATATAGAGATACACCCAAAAAAAGAAGAAGCCATTGATTATCACAACTACAAAGGGTGGTATTCAGTCGTACTGTTGGCTTTAGTAGACGCAAAATATAGATTCAGTTATATCCATTGCGGCAGCCCAGGAAGGTGCAATGATTCCTCAATTTTTGAAAAGTCGTCTCTAAAACGGGAGCTGCAGGAATGCGCACTCCTTGATGAATTGAGCTGGCAGTATGGATCCACAAAAATACCAGTGCACGTTATAGGTGACTCAGCCTTTCGCCTATCTCAGCATTTAATGAAGCCATACCCGCATAGCGTAAACAACACACCTGAACAAAAAAAATTAAACTATATATTATCCAAGTGTCGACGTGTTGTGGAAAATGCTTTTGGCCATTTAAAAGCCAGGTGAATACAAAGAAACGTTCTTGTCTCTTTCCAACATGATTAAATTTGTATGCTATTTTAGATTTAGAAGAATTGGAAAAGGCGTGGATAATCACGTTTTACACAATTTTTTAATTGCACAGAAGGACTCTATCGTAGAGAATTGGGTAGTAGAAATGCAACGAGATAGCAGGTGCAACCCGCAATGCAGCAACAACCAAAGTGATCGATCTGAAGGAGAATTGATAAGAAATTCTTTAAAGGAATATTTCCGTAAGTATATTTTTTAAAAAATTGTTTTACTTTCCCATGAATCATCAGGGTCGAATCACAATATATGCTTCTACTCCCAAAACACTAATTGATGAGACATAAGGCGTTAATAAACGTTAAAAATTCATTTATTTTAAGATCACTGAATAATGACATAAATTTACAGAAATAAAAAATTCAAAGCTAGCACAAAATTCACAAAAATTAATCAAACTTAAAAAAATTAATCAAAGTTTCAAACTTTTCATTAAGAACTTTAAGAATATTTTCGAGTATGCAGTTTTGTATCACGTTTAATTTTAGTACAACAAAGTGCAAGTTTCAAGTCACTAAAAAATTACCTTTGATTTTTTAGAATTTGTTTTTCGAATAGTGTTTTGTGTTTAATATTAACAATGTTTTTAAGTTAACATTTTTTTGTTATTTTTTTATAAATATGGTTCATGCTTTAATAAAAACCACATAAGTCAAGCTTTCAAACTTTATACAGAACTTAGAAAAATTCAATGAATTATCGTAAAAAATTTGACCTTTTTAATCTGAATTTTTAGAAAAATTTTGAGTACGCAGATAGATTGCTTTTTTAATTCTAGACAAGAGCAAGTTTTAAGCGGCTAAAAAATCGCGTTGATTTTTAATGAATTTTTTACTGCTGACGGCTTTTTGCACATTTTACTATATAAAAGAAAATTTCTTGTAGCCGCTTAAAACTTGGACTTGTTTTACTAGAATTAAAAAACCAATCTATCTGCGTACTCAAAATTTTTCTAAAAATTCAGATTAAAAAGGTCAAAATTTTTACGAAAATTCATTGAATTTTTCTAAGTTCTGTATAAAGTTTGAAAGCTTGACTAATGTGATTTTTATTAAAGCATGAACCATATTTATAAAAAAATAACAAA
>NW_023458557.1:33010711-33013715 GCF_013731165.1 Rhagoletis pomonella | reverse complement strand
TGCATCGTGAACCGTAACCACGTTAACATTGGTACACCCGATTTACATGATTCAAGTACTTGAAAGCAATGCTTGCTGATTCTCTTATGTGGTTTCTATTTGCTTTTACACGCTTCAATTCTGTTGAATTCAAGTTTTTGGTTCTTTAAATGGGAAACAACGAAAAGGTTAAAAGCAAAGCAAGAAAGTCGAAACTACTTCACGGTACAGACGCATGTGTACTCGTCCCTTTTCTTCTCACCCCCTCTCTTTCATAAGCGAGCAGAATTGAATTCAATAATTTACTGTGTAAAAGCAGTCTTACAATTGGGGTGTTTATTTATTTATTTATTTATTGAGTCTATGAACATACAAAAGTTCCTTACAGACTAGTTAACAAAATTCAACTTAATTGATAATTAATAAAATTTATAAAATTGAGTTCAACAGATTTTTGAAAACATTTATCGAACAAGAAAAATCAATAGTTACATTTTTAGAGATCATATTGAATTCATTAATTGCGCGTGCAATAGGGGCATTACGTGCATATTCTGTTTTGTGATTATCCCCATAAAATGGGGGAAAAAATCGTAAGCTACACCGAGGAATGTTGAAATTAATTTTCTCTAAAAGAATGGAGCAGTCCGTAGCACCAATAATAATATTAAACGTAAAAGACAAAGAGAGAACAGATCTTCTTATCTCCAAAGACTTAAGATTTATTAATAGTAAGCGAGAACTATAAGATGGTAATGGTTCGGAAAAATTTAAGTTGCGCAAAGCGAACTTTAGGAAGACTTTTTGAACACGTTCAATTCGATTTATCATGTTTTTATGGAAAGGCCTCCAAATAATTGCAGCATATTCTAAATTAGAGCGAACAAAAGACGTAAACAACAATTTGAGGGTATATGGGTCAGAAAAACTTTTGCTATTTCGCCTCACAAATCCAAGCATTGCGTAAGCTTTTGCAACAATATGACAAATATGGCTATTAAAAGAAAAATTTGAAGAAAAAATTACGCCAAGGTCTTTGATCTCGTTAACAGAATTTAATATTGTAGTAGATATACTATAAGACGTAGCCACGATATTGCAAATTTTTGCATAGGTGACTTTAAAACATTTTTTAACATTCAGAGAAAGACAATATTTAGTGCACCAACGATGCAGATTATCAATTTCAGCTTGAAACTTTGTCGCATCAGATGAGCTCTTTATGATCGAAAATATTTTTAAATCATCTGCATATAGCAAAAAATTTGCAAAAGTGAAGCAAGTACTTACATCATTTATGAATAAAACAAAAAGCAATGGACCTAATATACTCCCCTGAGGAACCCCAGAGGAGGCTATAAAAGGTTCTGAAGTTGTTCCATCTATGGTGACAACACATCGTCTGTTACTTAAATAAGACTTAATCCAACGCAAAAAGTCGGAATGAAAACCTAAACATGCTAACTTCCTAACTAATATCGAGTGTGAAACTTTATCAAAAGCCTTCGAGAAATCTGTGTAAACACAATCAACTTGATATCCACTTGAAAAAGATGCAATGCAGTACTCAGTAAAAACAGTTAGATTAGAGACGAGACTGTTGAGCGACTAGACACAAATACTACGTTTATACGCACAGAATAATCGACTTAATTGAAAGCGCATTGACACCGTACACATTTCGCTCTAGTGTTTATACTTACGGCTTTATATCGGTATCAAAGTAGCCGTCTTCAAAAGCAAACAAAATCAGCTGTTTTCATTTGACATTTTATAAGTTAACATAATGGAAAGTGAAAAAATCTAGTTTTATTCGGCATTATAAAATCGTGACAAAGAAAAAGAACGATTATTATTAATCAGCTTTTAAATACTGATATGATTATTTGGAATTTTAACGGAACAGCTAATCTCCAAATCGCTTTGAGTGAGAGCGGTGTTTATACACTCTTTCTAACTGTCTGGAGAAATAAACTACCGATTTGAAATGGAGTGTGAGCCAAAACACTTTGCTCTTTCAAAGCGAATTGAAATTCAGTTTATACATATGTTTTGAATCGCGGCGAAATTAATTAAAGCGACTTATGCATGCGTATAAACGTAGTAAAAGCCATGCTGATTGGGTGAAATTAAGCCCTTAGTTGCAAAATACATTTTTTCTACTACAATACTTTCAAAGAGTTTTGACACCAAAGACAACTTTGATATTGCCCGATAATTACATACGTCACTTTTATTCCCACTCTTAAAAAGAGGGTCAATAGAAGTGATCTTCCAATCATCAATAAATACCCCAGAAGCTAGTGATTTATTAAATATCAGTTTCAATGGGAAAATTAAAGAGGGAGAGTTTCTCAATAATACACCTGCCAAACCATCAATATCAGTTTTTACAGACGGTTTCAGTTTGGAAATGCCACTCGCAACGTCATTAGACGACAAACTTAAAGACCCAAAATTAAGAGAAGAAGTCGCCGCAAAATCACAATCTGGTTGGGAAGCGCCGTCATCAGAACTTAAGTTAGAGCTGAAGAATTCCGCAAACAGGCATGCCACATCAACTGGACATCGAGCAAATTTGTCATGAAAGAAAACAGCAGAAGGTATGCCGGAACTAGATTTCTTCGACTTAATAAACTGCCAAAAAGTCTTCGGGTTAGATTTTATATTTGATTCAACATTAAGTATGTAATTTCTATAAAGGAATTTATCTAAACAATTAAATTTCTTTAGATGTTTTTGATATTGAGAAAAGAAGATCTGGTTTCCCGTTTTCTTGAACTTTTTAAAGAATTTATTCTTTAGATTCTTTAACCATTTTAATTCGTAATTATACCAAGGTAGCTTATAACTCCTTTTTTTAATAACTGGTATATTACTTACACAAAACTGATGCACGATAGTTTTAAAAGTAGTAAAACAAGTAGACACATCGGGGCTAGCCAAAACACATCCCCAATCAATATCAGATAGTAAACTTGTTATGTGAGCAGCCCCCGTCATTCAATAAATTTTTATTTGATAT
>NW_023458557.1:33001038-33010611 GCF_013731165.1 Rhagoletis pomonella | reverse complement strand
AAAAATTTATTGAATGACGGGGGCTGCTCACATAACAACGCACCGACTTATCGGCTTGCAGCTGCGACGAAAGCCTGATAAGGTGGTGAAATTCTGGTGCAGTCTCAATATTGAAATACGGCCTAGCTGTTACATTTTTTTACTAAAAAGGGTACTTGGAATTAACATCTGTTAAAGGCGCCCAGCGTAGGTCACGCCCACTCCCTGAGATAATTATAGCTCATGTTCTACCGACTCAGCCGGGCATAAAAAATAAAAAAAACTATTGCTTTAGGTCTTTGATATGGCACGCTCCTAATGACTTGCCTTGTAGTGTTTCCAGTTCAAACATGTTGTTGCCTATGGGCTTGACGATGCGACACTTTCTGTATTTGGGGCAAAATTTAGCATTAATATTATTCTTGAAGTCGGAAAGCACATAGTTTCGTCGGTACACCTCCTGACCGGGCCTAAAGTGCACTGCGCGACTTCGTTTATTGTATCGCTGCGCGCTTTGTTCATATGCGGTGTGTAATTTACTTTTAATTTTTTCGCGCAGTAATTGCAGTTTATCTTCGCGGTTCACAATATTTGTATCTACGGCGCCTAACGACAACAATTTCCGCGCAAGCATATAGTCATTTCCCGACGTGAACATGTTCTGTCCGAACAACGCAAAATAGGGCGTAACGCCCGTGGCTGCGTGCACCGAAGTGCGAAGAGCACATTCGATTTCCGATATGTAGAGGTCCCATTCCCGATGGTCTTCGTCTAGGTACGATCTTATCGCAGCCAATACCGACCGATTGACCCTCTCGGCGGCATTGGACTGCGGAGCATAAAAGGCGGTTTTTAGGTGTTTAATTTTGTATTGACTGATCATTTTCTGAAACTCCTTCGCTATAAATTGCTTGCCATTGTCAGAATGCAATGTTTCTGGCACACCGAACTTATTGAATACTTCTTGTGTTAGAAATGAGACCACATTGTTCGCGGTGGCCTCGCGCATAGCTTTCAAAAAAATGAATTTTGAAAAATGATCCACGACAATGAAAATGTAGGCGTTGCCTCTTTTAGACCGCGGGTATTTGCCTAAAAAGTCGACGTATAGTTTCTGAAAGGGCCTGTCTGTTATTACTTCGTTTCCTATACCTGGATTCAAGCTGTGATTAGGGGCTTTGCACTGTTGACATATCACGCAGTTTTTGGTGTGATTAGCGACCTGGGATGCCATCCTCGGCCAATAATAAAACCGACGGAGTCTATGCAGCGTTTTACCTATCCCGCCATGCGCTTTACTCTCCGGCTCGTGTGCTTCGGCTATGAGTGTCGATGTAAGCGATGATGGGATCCACAGTTTCCAGGCGAATTCCTGCTCCTCATCACTTTTGGAAAACACGGTACGTTTAAAAATATAGCCGCTTTCGATTTTTATATCTGGTAATTTGCTGGTATTTTCTTCAATTTCTTTTTTTAGTTCCTGGTATTCCTCGGATTCGAACTCGGTTGTGTCAAAAGATAATACCGGATATTCACTGGCAGTAACTTCCTCGATACAGCGCGAAAGAGTGTCCGCCACAATGTTTTCTGTGCCTTTGCGATGTTCGATCTCAAAGTCATAGCATTGCAATTGAAGCGACCATCGAGCCAAGCGTCCGTTTAAATCACGGAGGGACATCAGCCACTTCAGACTCGCGTGGTCGGTGACCACTGTGAAGGCCATCATTTCCACATATGGGCGAAAACGTTTAACAGCTAATACGGCGGCGAGACATTCCTTCTCCGTCACGCTGTAATTTCGTTGGCAGCTATTTAATTTTTGCGAGAAGAAGGCAATGGGACACTCCGAACCGTCTTCCTCTTTTTGAAATAAAACTGCGCCTACGCCCAGATCGGACGCATCGCACTGGATGAAAAATCGCTTGCGAAAGTCGGGATGACGAAGTACCGGCGCTGTTGTAAGCGCTTGTTTCAGCGCGTTGAAAGCATCCATTGCGGCTGGAGTCACTGCAAATTTTTGGCTCTTCTTGAGGGTATCCGTGAGCGGAGCTGACAGCGCCGCGAAATTATTAATGAAACGCCTGTACCACCCAGCAGTACCAAGAAATTTCCGGACTTCTCGTGTGGTTTTTGGCATCGGGATTTTTCGGATGGCTTCTATTTTTGTTGGGTCTGTCCTCAGCGCTCCTCCTCCAATGATATACCCAAGGTATTTTAATTATTTGAAACAAAAATGTGACTTTTTTAGTCCGATCGTCAAATTGGCTTTCTCGAAACAGATCGCCACTTCTTCCAGCAGTTTTAGATGCGTTTCAAAGTCCTCCGAGATTACCAAAAGATCATCCAAATATACAAAGACGTTCTGCTTAAGTCTGTGTGGCACTACTTTGTCCATTAAACGACATAGCCTTTGCGCGGCGTTACAAAGTCCGAACGGCATAACGCAAAATTGGTAAAGAGGCCGTCCCGGGACGGTAAACGCCGTGTATTGCTTGCTATCCGTGTCCAACTCGATCTGCCAGAAAGCATGTTTTAAATCTATGCTGCTTATGTAGTGCGTATGATCGATACGACTTAGAATGCCTTCGATATTTTGCAGCGGATAGGCATCTTTCACCGTCAGCGCGTTGAGTTTTCTTGCATCCAAGCAAAATCTGTTTTTACTTGGTTTTCGGACAATAGTAGTTCGGTTATTCCAAGGACTCTCACATTCCTCTATCACTTTTAGTTTCAGCATCTCATCCACTTCTTTATAGACAAGAGCTTGCACCGCCGGGGACATCGGATAGTGCCTGTCCTTGAATGGCACGGCACCTTTCACAAGTTGGATTGTGTGTTTTTCAACGAGCGTCCGGCCAAGGCCGTGTTCTTCGAAACTTTGGAACTTTTGCTTCACTGAGTCGAGCCTTTGGCATTGTTCCGGCGAAAGCTCGTGCATCGCCAGATCCCTTTCAGTGGTTTTCGTCGAGAGTTGGTGGAGTCTCTCAGCTTCCAATTCCGCCACACCGATGACGTCAGGAGCGAGCTCGAACAATTTCCAAAAATCAATACCGAAGTATGCGACTTGTTCCAGGTAAGGACACAAGTAGAAAGTTAATTTGCGTTCTTGATCCCTATATTTGACGTTCACCGTAGCTTTGCCAAGTACAGCATGGCTTTGTCCAGAGGCCGTCTTCACCGTGGACACAAAGCGTTGAATTTCGAGGTCCAGATCCTCAATTAATTCCCTGCAGCCTTTCCCCAGGATGCTGATCGAAGCACCTGTATCTAAGAGACCCCTAATAATTTTTCCTCGTATTTCTACATCGGCGAAAATGCGAGGATCGTTTGTATCCGCGCTTTTGACTGCTTCCGCAACGTGGAGGCGTTCCGATCAACGCTTCTGATATCGTTCACGCGCCTTCTGCACTTTCCTGGTTATGCGTCGAGCTCCTTCAAGTTGGTGTTGCTGAAAAATGCGCTGTCGAGCACTATAGTAATGACGTATTCGCTCTTCCAGAGACTTTCCAGCGATCAGTTTTTGGCTAGAATTAAATTTTGAATTAACAATCGGGTTTCGTTTTAATATCGTAATTTTGTGCGCCTTTTCAGGTCTTTCATCCCAGGTGCTTGCGGGCGCTGCTGCTATGTTTTCTTTACAAGGCTCTATTCTTCCGCCGGAATTTGTTGGGGGCGCGACTCCTCCGGTCTTGTCGCGCTCCGGGCTACGTTTCCCGCCGCGCACTTCGGACATTTTGGAGTTATACATTCTGGCTTGCCACATTTAAAGCAGAATATTTTTCGCTGCAAAGACATGCAGTCCGTGAAGGAGTGCCCCTCTTGTCCACAGTTCCAGCAAGTCAGCGGCTTCTTAGGCTGCTGGACGGCACGGATTGCCGCGCGCTTTGGCTGCCAAGCTGGACTCACTTCACGACGACGACTTGACCCTCATCGTCGTTGACTCGGTGGTCGCTGCAGTCTAGGTCTGCAAGTTCATGCACCTGGTGTGCTCGCTGTTGGTACACTCCGCCTGTTGCTTGCCGATCCCGTCTCGGAAAACTTCGCTCCACTTCGATACATTCAACTCGCAACTGCTCTACGGTGTGAATCGTCATCGGGTACACCATTCTCGCCAAGGATTCCCGGAGGTTGCATTTGAGGATTTTTACGGCCTCGTATTCCGGTATGGGGCTGCGCAGACGCGATCTTAACATACTATTAGCATGGAAAAAGGCGTCGACCGATTCCCCAGGCTGCTGACGGCGTTCGGCGAGATCTCGACGTAGCTCGTAATCGTTACGATGCGAACCGAACCGACATAAGAGCGCGTGCTGCAAATTTGGCCAATCAGGTACGTGGTTCGTTTTTATAAACAGCCAATACCACTCCTGGGCGTCTCCGGCGAGTAGATGATGGAATTCACGCATCACGTCTTCCCATGAGTATCCATACTGCAAACGGAGGTGACCCAATCGAAAGATGAAATCTTCGACGGTGATTTTATCACGTTGGCCTTGATATGTTAACCCCCATTTATCAATTTTAATATCGTAGCGATACTGGCTTTGATTTTGCATTCCAGGATTTGCTAGCGCTACCCGCGGTAATTGGCGTGGCATGTTTTCGTCCGCGATTTGCTCGTGTCCCAAGGGTTCGCCGGCCTGAACTGAGCATTGTGAACGAGACGGCGCTGGTTGTGCCAAATAGGTTGCCATTTGGAGCGGCGGAAGACTAGGTGGTTGTGGCGGAAATTCGCTGTATTGACGTGGACGCTGGGATCGGGACATTTGCTGTCGTTGTTTGAAGCCACCACGATTTGAGTGTGACGCATTTTTGGGATAGGTTTTATTAATTTCATTATTTCCAGGCCTTACCATTGACCGAGGACGGCCACCCGAGGACTCTTGGCTGGTATTATTTGATTCTGCCGAGTCACGCGCAGGTGCGGTACCAGGTAAAGGATTTGAAGTTGTTTTAAGTATACCTACTAGTTCCTGGAAGCCTAATCGCATTTCCTCTTGCATTTTCCTATTTAAGGATTCTTGTACCCTGCTTAGCCTATCCCTGACAATGGTATCTATTTCTGTGCGCAACGAACTGCGCTCCAGAGAAGGCTGATCAGTAGCCGACGGCCCCTCATTGTTGGTCCGCTGCGGCGGGAAGCTTAAATCGGGCGCAGTTATAGCTACGGATTCGGTTATTGATTGATTGGTACAACGAGCTGGAGAAGCTACATTAGGAAAAGGTAAGGGATTTCGCGAACGATCCACTGTATCCCTCCTAATGTTTATTGTCTCCGACAGATCTTGAAATGATTCATCGACCGCCCCGGCCTTCTCTAAGTTTTTAGGTGTGCGGAACATGGTATTTTCGCTATCGGTTTTCGATCGAGTATAATAATTATGGACTCTTCTGTTCAGATCGAATGTGAGTTTACGCCTTTCCGCGCTATCCATACAGTATTCAATTTTATTAAATTTAACTTAGATTCTTACCATTAAAGAAAAGGGAAAAAATATCGAAATGGGCTATTTAAGTTATTTAGGCCTTAAGACCACTTTAGAAAAAGGTTTGTATCTTAAATCTTTTGTTTTGTTTCAACTTTGCCTGTCTGGTCAGGGGTAAGCTCTGGCGGATTCCGAGTGAAGTTCGTGGTTCTCTTTTTTTTTTTTTTTTTTTTTCTGCCATTGTAAAGTGTTGTTGGACGTATACCAATATCGGATTAAGTTGATGTAAGGCGGAGTTGGCGAATTCCCGTATTAACAAAAACTATCTTTTTATTGAGAATTGTTCGAATTAAAGGCATTATGTCCGTTCAAGGTGATCATAGTGCCACTAATGCATCTCCCTGGATATGTTAGGCCACTATTCGATCACCTCAACGAAACCATAACCACAAAAATAAAATAAAAATGTTGGCTACTCCTGAGGCCACCAAAAAAAAAAAACTTCTTTATTCCTTGTCATGAACAAAAAAAAACTTTGTAAAGAGTAAGCTAGTTAAAAGATATATTTCGATCATGATTGTCGGTGCATTTGGTTACTTTACGCGTAAGTAACCAAGCCACCGAGCGCAGAACTTACCGGAAAAGCAAAAAAAAATAAAAATTATACAAAAAAAAAAATAGAAAAGTTAAATGATGCATTTGAACAAATTTCGGTAAATTGAACACGCCATCTTGAGGAAACTTTCATCACCTTTGGTTCTATTGGTGCATTTATTGTTTAACCATTTCGATTCACCCTTATAAGCCACCAGTATCTTAAGCGACGATAAAAAAAAATTGAAGACAAGCAAAAATTTTTATTTTAGATATATCCGGATTTTACACAAGAAAAATTAAAAAAAAATTAAAGCATAACGGAAACTACGTATCAATACGGAATTCTTTTAGGCGCGCTATTACAACGTAACACTGAAACGCGTTATTTTCTAAACGCGCGTTTTTTTTAGATTGGGCGCCATTTTGTTGTGACCCATCCTCTTGTGAGCGCTATGCACTCCACGCCCAAATCTATCGTCCCTGGTCGGTTGCTTCAGCTAGCTCCAAGTTTCGGGCGTGGGTTTTCGAACCCGCCAACCAGGGCGAGGAGTGGAGGATGTCAGAACAAACTAATTTAGTAAAAATTCGCCACCTTACACGCTCACTTTAATTCGGCCCACCCTACCTAGGCTGCATAAATCCAACGTGACATTTCCATTGCAGCCCCGTAATATGTTCGTCCACCAACACCTTACCCGACCTCCATTTCACTCACCATGCCATCGCTGTACCCCCCTTTTACAAGATGATCTCAATACATAGTTTCGGCCATCTCAAACAAAGATTTTATTAAAAATATTAAAACTAAACATTGGAAAGAAAACGATTAGAACTTAAATTATAAAAAAAAAAAAACGGATTAAAGTTAAGCTTACAAAGAAAAAAAAATATTATTATATTTACTTATCTCCCTTTTTTTATTGTTTATATAAGGGTCCACTAATTAAAATTAATTGGAAACAAAGACAGATTATCTAAATCAAATTAACACAAAATTAAACTCTTAGCGCCAAATTCCACCGCTCAACAGCCCATAAAATTTGTTCATATATACATACATATCTTACAACAAAAAAAATTCCTTTTTGCCTGCCTAAGGGAGCTCTCTTAGAAAGGGGTGTAGATGTCCAGAAACAACCATCAATAAATTTACTGGGTTACAAATCTTTTGGATTTGTGCGGGAAATTTACAGACTTCAAGATTAAAACGCTAAAAGCGGTAGTACAATTTCAAGTGCTAAGACGAACACAAGAATAAGAAAAGAAAAAAAAAAAGATCTTTATAGGCAATGATAATAGCGATAACTACATTTAGGCGGCTCTTTGGCCTGTATGAGTCCCTCAGCCTTCAAGCTTGCGCTTTCATTCGATTATGTAGAGTTGACTTATTGTCCCAAACGTGTGCGGTTAGCACCGACGTTAACAGTGACTTCTGTTCTGTTCCACTACAGAGCGGTTCACACCTAGCTGACTTAACCGGTTTAGCACTCGGAAGGCCGGGAACGCTGCCTGATCGGCCCAGAACGTTCACAGAGGGGTCCCAATAATCGGGTACTATCAAACGTTTATAAGTACAAATTAAAAGCTAAGACTTACAGGAAGTTGCGTTTGCTCCTGCCTCTGCGCCCTTTCCAGCTTCTTCACGCACTGCAACAAAGAAATTTATAAATTCGTGCATAACCGCGCGACAGTGGACTGGACTTACACTTCCTGCTTTTGATTTTTCCACCAAACATAAAAAAAATATCGCTATGGAGGCTATCCTTCTTGGTGCTCCTTTGTGGTGCCGAGTGGGGTTCCTATGCAAATCAATTACCCAATCATTTTTATCAACTTTATTTATTTATTTTTCTAATTCCCACCTGTAAGTTATAATCCACTGGCTTTACACACACTAAAACATAGGCTTTACATTAAAAATTTAGAAATTGAAGTTACACTCGCGCACAGAGGCAACGTATTTGCCATTACAAGGTTGGATAGCGTTTTTTTCTACCACCGAGCGCTGTTATGCCCTTTTATACCCCTCGTTATCCTATGTATAAGATTCCCGCCAAGGTCCTTCGTGTATATCTCCTATCACTATATCCCTCCCTTTTTAAATCGTGCGCCACCCGGTTATCTTTACAATTGATCCCTGCCCGAGTACGGCAACGCCAATCGGTACAAAAAAAAAATTTCCTTTTTTTTTCTCTTCCTGTTGTCCTTTTGACATTTGACATCATAACAAAGAAAATAAAATTGCAAGGAGTTCAAGCAGCGCGAGGTAAGTGAATTCGAATTTAATTTTACTTTATTTTAAATCCATTGCGCCTTGTCTACCTCATTCTTTTGTTAGATTTTTGCTTTTCCTTTCTTTTTCTGGGTCGGCGTGGTTCCAGACATTCGCGTGGAATCATCGATTGGAGTGACGCGTTGGGAGCACCCAACGCATGGGCTCGGAGTGCCGTGGTGAGTCGTTCCCAATAAATGAATAGGTTTAGTTAGATTTTAACGAAAAGATGTGCTATGGGTTTACGTATCTGTGGTTAATAAATTAGACGATTGCTCCAAAAAAAAAATATCAAATAAAAATTTATTGAATGACGGGGGCTGCTCACATAACAACGCACCGACTTATCGGCTTGCAGCTGCGACGAAAGCCTGATAAGGTGGTGAAATTCTGGTGCAGTCTCAATATTGAAATACGGCCTAGCTGTTACATTTTTTTACTAAAAAGGGTACTTGGAATTAACATCTGTTAAAGGCGCCCAGCGTAGGTCACGCCCACTCCCTGAGATAATTATAGCTCATGTTCTACCGACTCAGCCGGGCATAAAAAATAAAAAAAACTATTGCTTTAGGTCTTTGATATGGCACGCTCCTAATGACTTGCCTTGTAGTGTTTCCAGTTCAAACATGTTGTTGCCTATGGGCTTGACGATGCGACACTTTCTGTATTTGGGGCAAAATTTAGCATTAATATTATTCTTGAAGTCGGAAAGCACATAGTTTCGTCGGTACACCTCCTGACCGGGCCTAAAGTGCACTGCGCGACTTCGTTTATTGTATCGCTGCGCGCTTTGTTCATATGCGGTGTGTAATTTACTTTTAATTTTTTCGCGCAGTAATTGCAGTTTATCTTCGCGGTTCACAATATTTGTATCTACGGCGCCTAACGACAACAATTTCCGCGCAAGCATATAGTCATTTCCCGACGTGAACATGTTCTGTCCGAACAACGCAAAATAGGGCGTAACGCCCGTGGCTGCGTGCACCGAAGTGCGAAGAGCACATTCGATTTCCGATATGTAGAGGTCCCATTCCCGATGGTCTTCGTCTAGGTACGATCTTATCGCAGCCAATACCGACCGATTGACCCTCTCGGCGGCATTGGACTGCGGAGCATAAAAGGCGGTTTTTAGGTGTTTAATTTTGTATTGACTGATCATTTTCTGAAACTCCTTCGCTATAAATTGCTTGCCATTGTCAGAATGCAATGTTTCTGGCACACCGAACTTATTGAATACTTCTTGTGTTAGAAATGAGACCACATTGTTCGCGGTGGCCTCGCGCATAGCTTTCAAAAAAA
>NW_023458557.1:32999917-33000938 GCF_013731165.1 Rhagoletis pomonella | reverse complement strand
AACACAAAATGCGGATCTACTATTAAAACAAGGCCTACAGAAAAACTAAATGGCAATAAAAGTGAACTCAGCTGTGAACTTAATCTAACATTCGGGTGTAAAAGGAACCCATTGCAAATAAGACTAAATAAAAACTTAAGTGAGGAAAATAAGGCAAAAAAAAAGTAAAAAAAAAAATTAAAAGAGCACGAAATCAAAAGGCTATGGAATTCAATATAGGAGCCTAGTGATGTTTAAATGAAAAAATCTATAGCTACTTAATGTAAACAAACCACCGAACTTCAACGAGAAATCCCAGGCTAATAATTACAGCGATAAAAAAAATCCATTGTTCGCGAGAAAAGCAATTACTAGCAAAATTAGCAAAATTAATAGTAAAATAAGCAAAACAACTAAACGGTATACAACAAAAAAACTTAACGCGGAATAGCCGAGCGAGGTAAAAAAAATCCAACCACTCTAAAGCCTATATATGTATGTAAGTATATAAGTAATGTCTAGGTCATAATAACAACTAAATATGTATGTATCGGCGTAACAAGATTTAAGGAATGCCCCTCTGATGCCACTACTGTTGATCCGCGGTGTGGTTGGAGCACAAGTCTCCACGGCTCTCGCTGGTTCTGATTGGCGGCGTAGGTGGAGCGCTAGTCTCCCCTGCTCTCACTGATGCTGCTCCCGTTGACCGCGCTGAAGTGGATGCTGTTCTCTCCCTCGCTGTTACCCTTTCGTTGACGACTATGCTCTTCTGTATGGGCCTGTGCAGAGTCCACAGGTCTGTAATATGGCCGTTGACCTGTTTTAGCTGGACTAGCTGGAACAGCTGTTGGCGACGGCGGTGTTGTTGTTGCCAAATATCTGTTGGCCAGTGTCAACTACTCTGGCTTAACGTTGCGGTGCGGATATAACCCAGGGTGGATGCGGATACTTAACTGTCCGGATGCGTGTGCGATTTTATGTACATGCATATATATCCTTGTTGGCAAATATATATGTAGGTGTGTGTGTTGGCTGCGGCTGT
>NW_023458557.1:32994366-32999817 GCF_013731165.1 Rhagoletis pomonella | reverse complement strand
ACAACAACATAATAACACCACAGACCATACCACAGCCATGACAGACCACATAACACACACAACCGCACCACTACCCACACGCCGCCGCCAACAACTCCTGGTTCCTCCTACAATCTGCACGGTCAGTCAAGTGGAACACCTGCCTTGGATGGTGCCACTTTAGGGCATGCTCAGGTCTGACGTCAACTGCGACGCCTCCCGCCACCACCACTGGGCGGCAACCATCACAACAGCGCACATAGCCAACGGCGGTAAGAACATACACATCACGACACGTCTCCCGAACGACATGAAGCTCCTTCAATTCAACTGCAACGGGCTACAGAGCAAGAATGAGGAGATAACCGTCTTCATGTGTCGGCTGGTATATTGATAGCTGCGGTCCAAGAGACGAAGTTGCACAGCAATTCAACATTGTTGAATTGTGCCGGGTACAAAGTGCACCGTCGAGATCGCGAGCGAGATAATGGTGGGTGCTTAGCGTCCATCACGCACCACACCGTGCAGTATCATCTTATCGAAGCAGACATCGACCGCATTGATACCACCCTAGAATGTCTAGGCATTGCTATCCGGTCAGGCGATGTTGAGCTCGAAATATTTAACATATACATACCCCGTCACCTGCTGCCCGGCAGGATATCACCCAGATATAGGTGCGCTCCTCAGAGGTGAAAACCGTATGGTAGTAGGTGACTTTAATGCGCACCACGATCTTTATCACTCAAGCCTGTCAAACGATCGTAGGGGAACAGACTTGGCTGAGCAGATAGACGATTCGACATTCTGCACAATGAACAACGACGCACCCTCCAGGATTATGGGTGACTGCAGCAGCTCGCCAGACATCACCATAGTCCGCGCTGGTCTGATAAACAGCATAACATGGCGACCTATGCTGACTTTAGCATCAGACCACCTACCCATAGTCATCTCTATAGATAAACCAACCGACTTTGCCTCCGCCAAACACCGGTCCTATATCAACTTCTCTAAAGCTGATTGGAAAGGTTACGCGGAGTTTACTGAAAACACCTTCACTGCGCTTCCCACACCAACCGACGTCCATCTCGGTGAACGTAAGTTCAGCAGGGCTGTCACCGCTGCTGCAGCTCGCTTTATACCGGCAGGATGTATAACGAACCCACGTCCAAACTTCCCTGCCGAAGCGGCTATTCTAGCCGATGAGCGTGATAGCCTTCGTCAGGCCGATCCCGGAGATCCCCGTATCAGGGATCTCAACGCGGAGATTCGGCAACTAGAAAACGTACACAAGCGGAAGAAGTGGGAGGAGCATATGAAGACCTGTAACTTCACCTCTGGTGTGAGTAAGCTTTGGTCAACCGTGAGGTCACTGTCCAATCCGACGAAGCACGACGACAGAGTCAAAATTTCTTTCGGCGACCATGCTTCGTCGGACCCGGAGCGCTACGCGAGCTATTTTAGCCGGCAGTTCATACTGCATCCTCCGGTGGACAAAGCCAAGCGTCGAGTGACCAGAAGGCTACACAAACTGCCAACAACCTGTGCCCCCCTTGCTTTCACTTGCGGTGAAGTTCAGGTGGCCATCGGGAAGACGAAAGCCTCCAAAGCCATGGGTCCCGACGGAATATGCATGCTGATGCTGAAAAATTTGGGTCCTGCGGGGGTAGCGTACCTAACGGAGGTCCCCAATTTGTCTATGGCCACCCTCATCATCCCAGACATCTGGAAGGTGGGGAGAGTGGTCCCACTGCTCAAACCGGGGAAACCTGCCAACATAGGAAATTCTTATCGTCCGATAGCGAAGACACTCGAGGCCTTGCTACTCCCGTATTTCACAAACCACTTGACCCCAGCGAAGCATCAGCATGGTTTCCGTAAAGTGCACAGTACAACAACAGCACTTAACGCCATAAACACTCAGATAACTCGTGGCCTTAACCGAAACCGTCCCTGTGAGAGAACGATTCTAGTAGCGTTGGACTTGTCAAAGGCGTTTGACACCGGCTGCCATTCCCCGCTACTAGAAGATATAGAGGCTTCCTCTCTCCCACAGAGGCTCAAACGGTGGTCGGCAAATTATCTGAGTGGTTGACACTCGTCGGTAATGTTTAGAGACAAATCGAGTAAACTCAGAAAAAAAAACAGGGGGTTCCACAGGGTGGTGTCCTTTCCCCGCTACTGTTTAACTTTTACATTTCAAAGCTCCCTCAACCACCAGAGGGAGTCTCGATTGTCTCTTACGCCGACGATTGCTCGATCATGGCGACTGGGAATGGAATTGATGACCTGTGTTCGAAAGTAAACGGGTATCTCTCCGAACTTTCTCGCTTCCTCACTGCAGTGTCTAGCCCTCTCCCCTACCAAATCCTCTGCGACCCTGTTCACAACCTGGACGAAGGAGGTCAGGCTACCGCTGGGAATTCACGTCGATGACACACCAATTCCGACGGTGAATAACCCCAAAATACTCGGAGTAACATTAGACAGCCTGCTCTACTTCTCTGCGCACGCAACCGCTATTGTCAATAAAGTACAGAGCCGCAACAAAGTCCTCAAGTCGCTAGCCGGCAGTACTTGGGGCAAAGACAAAGAAACGTTGCTGGCAACATACAAGGCAATAGACCGGCCGGTTTTAAACTACGCAGCGCCAGTGTAATCGCCGGTGACTAGTAGGACGCAGTGGACGAAGCTTCAGACTATACAAAACACCGCACTCAGGACAGCGACAGGATGCCTCCTGATGTCGCCCGAACATCATCTCCACGACGAGGCACAAATGCTCCCCATAAAGGAGCACAACATAATGCTCTGCAAGCAGTTCCTGATCGGGAGCCACAGAAGTGGCCACCCAAACAGACAGCTGCTTGCAGAGGAGCCCTCGCCTAGGCACGTCAGGAGGCATCTATATGAACTGACGGACGAAGTGCAGAGGTTCATCAAGCAACCTCTGGACCCGTCAGCTTACCGACTGGCCCTGAACGGCATTCACAGGGAGTCAGTCTCGAGTTATGTAGACTCTAGACCTGTGAATGCCGTTCTAGGTATACCGCCCCCGGACATAAACGAGACGGAGCTTCATCTGCCTCGGGAGACACGAACGACAATAGCCCAACTCCGCTCAGGCTACTGCAGCAGGTTAAACTCCTACCTGAGTAGATTGAATGAGGATGTGCCAAATGAGTGTCCGGCATGCGTAGAGACCCCACATGACTCGAAACATCTCTTCGCATGCCCGGAAAACCCGACAACCCTAACGGCTTTGTCCTTGTGGACCAACCCAATAGAAGCTGCACGCTTCCTAGGGCTGCCGTTAGTGGAACTTGACGACAACGACTGAGATACCAACCGATCTGGGCGGGGTTGTTGTAGCCGCTACAACAACAACAACAACAGCTGCATACAGAGTGTCCAGATTTGGCGATTTCGCGCCAATTTGGCTATTTTTTGGCTATTTGTGCGTACAAGTTTAGGAAGTCGCCATTGGCGATTTTTGGCGATTTTTCCATTCAAATAAAAATTTTTCCAATTATAAAAATATACAAAACTTAGTTGTCCACGATAATTTTACAGAAGAGGCTAATGAACTGCGTGATAAACTTGACTTAATAAGCATATTAAAAACTGTCAAAAATTTTTAATCACCCTAATCGAAGAACTTTTGAAACGATTACCTACGATTAAATACTTTTAAAAAAGCTTTGATTTTTTCACCAGAAAAGTGTGTGTATCACAAGAGGGCGAGTTTCAGGGACCTGCCAATTCACTAGTTGACTTTGAAGGAAAGAAAAGCAGCGGAAACTGAATATCTAAATCTTTAATTTTCCCATGGGACAAATTTTTTAGAACCATACCATCCGACCGAGTGAAAACCGCAACAGGCAATAAAAGGTTTGGAAATATAAGTGAATACATATTATTATACTTGCTGCACTCACATGCTTTTGTTGAGCGCGTTTTTTCCGTAATGAATTCAGCAAAAACTAAGATTCGAAATAGGATGAGGTTGGAAAGCCTTAATTCAATAGTTCGAATAAAGTGTTATATACACTATAGGTGATTTTGAAAAAATTGTAGAAATAGCTGATCTCGCCTTATAGGTTTTTATTTTATTTTTAGCGCCGAGCGCTTAAAAGCGGATTGTGCGATTAATCAATTAATGAGTTATAATAAGTTTAATAATTGCGCAGTACTATTGCAAAATGTGTTCAAATAAGTATTTTTTAAAAGTATGCGTATTTAAAAAAAAAAATGTCTGTACATTTCTATTATAAAAGTGATTTGTGTTATTTATTATTACCCTCTGAAGGTATTATATTCGTATTTGGTTTTAAAAACTATATTATAACAAGATCTAATTTTTAAAATAAAATATTTGTTAAATCGATTTCATGAATTTTATTAGAAAAAAATTGGCGATTTTTGGCGATTTTTTTTCAGAAGTTGCGCTTTTTTCACAATCTGGACACACTGCCTGCATACTACAAGCCCGTAGGTCCCAGGTTCGATTGCCAAAAAAAATTTGTTTTTAATATTTCTTTTATTTTTCAAAATTTTATTTGATTTATATATTTAATTGTTTTTTATTTTATTTTCGTTTGTTTTATTTTATTTCACATTTTTTATTTTATTATTAATTTAAATTTTTAGAGTTTAATTTTACTAAAAAAGTCAAAAACAACTTAAAAAAATATATAAGTTATAATTGAATCAATAAAAAAAATTAAATGAATATTCTACTGGCCGTGGAATTCGAACCTACGACCTCGTGGCTCGTTAATCCGCAGTACTGCCGTCTGTCAAGGCACAATTTTAATCAGATCAATTGCGGCGTTAATCCGGATCAACGTTGCCGTCTGTCTATGCTTTAAGACAAAGTCTCTAAATACTTTTGTTCGCGGTGTGTAATGAAGACAAAGTCACTAAATACTTTTGTTCGCGGTATTTAGGGAGGCCCAAGTCACTAAATATTTTGCTACGCGGTAGTTAGTGAAGCCTAAGTTTCAAAGTTCTTCTGTACGCGGTGTTTCGTTAGGTGAAACTAACTTAATACTTTTAGACTAAGTATTTAGCGCGGTGAAAATAAGTAAATACTACCACATTTGGTATTTAGTAGCACCCAAAACACTTCAGTAAATAGTACTTTGGCAGTTAACACAACACAAATATCTAAATACTTTTGTACTTAATACTTAATACTTAGTAAATACAATTTTGCCCATCACTGATTACTGGTACATACTAGTTTTGCTCACATTATAAAAGTATAATTGCAGAAACTATCGATTGTGCTCTTCAATTTGAATCACAGGCGTCCAGAGTGTGACGATTGCGTTATCTACAACTTTCGTCAAATTTGTTTTTATAACTTTTAATATTATGTTTGTAACAGGGACCGAAAATAATAGTTATTTTCACAATTTGTAGCGCCAGCTGCTTGCCAGCTACGTTGGTGTGCGTTTGTTTGTA
>NW_023458557.1:32943968-32994266 GCF_013731165.1 Rhagoletis pomonella | reverse complement strand
GTACGACGTGGTCCACTGTCGATGTGTCCGTAGTCCTGAGCAGACTCTAAGGTGACTCCACCCCTCGCAGGCATTACACTTGACTGAGGTGAAATTGTGGTGTAGTCGTCTCTGGCATACACAGCAGGTGTAGATTTCTGGCCCTGGGTTTGACTCGATGCCAGCCCTGAGTAGAAGAAAACGTACTGAATGTAGCCCTATGGACGAGCAACTTCTGAGATATTTCGCCGACCTAAACGGGGTTAGATCGCCGAAACAACAGCCCTTGGTCGGGTAAAACCCGAGTCATTACGGTACGGCTGTCGTGGGAATGCAGCTCTCACCAGTCGGCTACCGCGGATGAAGAAAGCGGTTGTTGTATTTGCTCAGTTAGCGTAGAACACAAATAAACTGCAAAACTAGCATAGACATCCACCCTGTCGTCGGTCATGCAGTCACCGAAATAAGTTCTTATTCATTTTAAATTGGATTCCTATTTGAATTAGTATTAGTGACTGTATTACCGATTAAAAGGTATATGTCCATGCTAATTTTGCATTTTCCCTGTATTCTTCGCTCTCTGAGTTTTGGTCAGTGTTGTCATCGAAAATTCCCTTGATCTGAGTTAAGTTTGGGAATTAACTCTAGGACTTAATCCGGGTCAACTGAAGTTAATTCCCGAGATAATTCCGAATTAACGAGTTGATCCGGATCAACGATGCCGTGTGTTTATGCTTTTAACTTAATACTGAATACAAAAATATGTACAGCCCGATTCTGTGCACTTGATAAATTCAACATTTTTATGATTTGTAAACTTTTTATTATTTATCAAGAATTGGGATTTTAGCACAGAAATCAAAAGCTCTTTTCTTGATAACTTATCAAAATTGAGAAATCTATTGACAAGCATTTACAAGTAGAAATTTCTTGTTAAAATTATAAATTTTGTATTTAAAACAAATTGTTTTTATCATTTAAATGCTGTATGTGCCGGCATTTAAACCTGCGACACACAGAATTATAGGCGACATCTCTACCCATGATTCATGAATCATGATCTCAATCCAAGGCAAGGTACACTCAAAACCATGATTCAATAATGAAAGGTTTTGTAAGAAAAACTTTCTCTCGCTCTAATTTTATCAATGACACTCACATCCTACTCCCAAAAACAAAAACAGTGATATTTCTTTTACAAATTTCTTTGAAAGTTTTAAGAATATTTTCAAATTTTTAGTAGTGAAATTTGAAGAAATGTTTGTTCTGCATTCACTGGCGATAACAAGACAAAATGGGTGAGAATAGTTGGCCTACAGAAATTCAACGTAGGCTAAAGAGACGAAATTCCCTTAAATGCCGAATAGTTGTATTTGTCGACGTTCTCGAGACCTATTAATTCTGTCAACGAAGGTTTTTAGGTATTGACCTACACAACACAATCCTGGTGTCTCCGAATGAGACTGTGACACTTACGGCACTTTTCATTTGACGATGTAGATCACGTTCCCTGTCTCAATCATTCAGTAGCTGCGTGTTCTTTTTATTACCTTCCTCTTATTAGCTCGGGATGTAACTATGTAATATTGATGCGCCTAAAAGATGCAGCGATTTCTATTCTCAAGTTACATACCCGATGACAGTACGAATGGCAATTATTATAGGGAGGTTTTAGTTTTTTAAACTATAATTTTATTTTATTCTTCCCGAGTTCGTCCGGCACGAATCGCCAGTCGCTGCTGTGTAAGCCATGTTCTGACGGCGGCATAATCTCGCCAGAACAATAAAAGTGCAACATCAAAGAATTGAAATTACCATATTCGAAGCAATCGAGCAATAACCGCGAAAGAAACGTAAGCTCCAAATGTATTCATTTGTTGTTTTTTTTTAATCAAGATTCCATAATTTTTCCACAAGCAAATAGCTTTTTTAATCCAACAACTGGCAAACAAATACAAAAATAAAATAAATAAAAAAAAAACTTTTTAATGTACCACGCTTTTATAAATGGACTAAAATTAGAAAATAATATATCTCAGTCCCATAGAATTTGTATTGATAACTTTTGATATTTTTTTTTTTTTGTTTGTTATTTTATGGCCTCATAACAATTATATTCAACAATTTGTATGAGCTTGAGGCCGCTTTAAGTGAAAACTTATTGTGGAAAAGCAACAATAATTTGAAAAAATGGTAGAAGTGATAGCTATTTGGAAATCACCACATTTCCTCATCAGACTTCTTTCAGTAGGATTCGAACCCTCGATCACCGCTGACTCAGCCAGTTGCCCACGCACTGTGCTCAGTTTGCCTTGCTTATTCTTGTTGCTTATTTCCACTATTTCACTTTACTAAGCCAACTACAATCAAGCGCAGCTATTCCGCTGCAATTCACTTAATCATGTGGTTGTTGGTTTTTGTTAATATTTCTATTATTAGAATGTTTAACTTTTTAGGTGTGCTCGTCCTTAAGTTATTTGTTTTTTTTGTTATTTTATGGCCTTATAACAATTATATTCAACAATTTGTATGAGCTTGAGGCCGTTTAAGTGAAAAGACTTCTTTCAGTAGGATTCGAACCGACGATCACCACTGGCTGAGCCAGTTGCCTACGCACTGTGCTAAGTTTGCCTTGCTAATTCTTGTTGCTTATTTCCACCACTTTAAGGACGAGCACACCTAAAAAGTTAAACATTCTAATAATAGAAATATTAACAAAAACCAACAACCTCATGATCAAATGAATTGCAGCGGAATAGCTGTGCTTGATTGTAGTTGGCTTAGCAAAGTTAAATAGTGGAAATAAGCAACAAGAATTAGCAAGGCAAACTTAGCACAGTGCGCAGGCAACTGGCTGAGTCAGTGGTGATCGTCGGTTCGAATCCTACTGAAAGAAGTCTGATGATGTCTTTTCCATTAAATGAATTTTTTTCTGTCAGTACGGCACTTATAAAATAAATCTCGTACTGATAGAAGTCTGATGAGGAAATGTGGTGATTTCCGAAATAGCTATCACTTCTACCATTTTTTCAAATTATTGTTGCTTTTCCACAATAAGTTTTCACTTAAAACGGCCTCAAGCTCATACAAATTGTTGAACTTTTGATTTTGAAATTTTAGCAAAAGTCATTATAAAAAATTTATGAGATTGAAAACGAAAAACGTGAAGCGCATGCAATACAAAGCATTAGATTTAATTGACAATATTCAAACTACATACATAACATAGACCTAAAATTTCTACAGTGAAAGTACAAATTTGAGATCGATTTTAAGCGGTCGTTATTAATATACCCATATACATACATATATTACTCTTCAATTTCAAATCAGGCCTATTACATGCGCCCCACGCTTTTCATTTTCAACCTCATAAATTGTTTATAATGAATTTTGCTAAAATTTCAAAATCAAAAGCTATCAAAACAAGTTCTATGGGACTGAGAAATATTAATTTCTAATTTTAGTCCATTTAGAAAAGCGTGGTACATTAAAAAGTTTTTTTTTTATTTATTTTTTTAGTCTTGTCTGTATAAAATTTTGCAATAGATACTAAAATAATTCAACTTGCAGTGAAAAGAGAACAGAAGACTATGCAAGCAAAATGTTGTTTGCTCACATTTAGTATATGCCTACATATGTATGTACATACATACATATAGCAGCAATTCATTTCATTTAAAGAAATGGCGTGTCGTCCATTTCCGCTGTAGCGTATGTAGTGCATATTTTTAACTTCTTCTGGCGAGGCGACATCTATCTCTAGAGTTTTTCTAATTGTATGTCTTTGATATAATATCTACGACAAGGTTGATATCTAGACTAGGTTTGCCATAAATACCTTTGCTATATTTATAGTATGGTGGTCTGGACATACAACATTGCAAGTTGATAAAAGCGTTGTAATAAAATGGCTCAAAGTGGACCATCCATTCTTGAACTATGCGCCGTCTGACTTACGCCACTTTGGTATATATATATATATAATATTTATTTTTAATAACAATCAAGGGTTATGTTCGATGTAAATATGCTGGTTTAAATGAAATAATTAGATCAAATTCGCGTTTGTTTTAAAATACCACCATGCACTATTATCCATACCTGTTTGTGGAATTTAGCTACCATTTTAGGAAGTGTGATTGAGTTCTTCCCCTTTTTCTCCTGCTTCCAAAAACCATCCCTGTGGGTGGGAGTGTCAAATTTTAGAAAAAGCTACTTACAAAACCTTTAATAATTGAATCATGCTCAAAACAGGTTGAAGCCAATTTGACGTCAAACCTTCAAACGTCAAAATTTTCTGGAGAGTCAAAATGAGAACAAGAATGTGAAATGAACACGACAAAATTACATTTCACTGGCTGACGATTTTAAGTAAATTTGAAGTTTATTTTTATTTATTTATTTTGTTTTATGTAAATTTCTTTAACGTTTATTAAGCTATCACAACTTGTTGCAGTGTTGTTGGAGGGTCTTGCCGGCTTAAGGGTTATAGAACTCGATTCTATATTTCTTTATTGTAAATTTAAGTCAAATACAATTCTCACGAAACGAATGTGTTGCAACCAAAAAGATGTCAAATTAAATTGTGTATCTATTTTAGCGTGAAGTTAGCTGACGTGCATCGGTTAAAAATTCAAAATTGACGTTGCTTCATCCAGCTCAGTGTTGCCACCTGAATGTACTACCGTGCCAGTGTAAGGGCTAGTCCCTACACCACCCCCTTTCCAGAAGACGCGCCAATAAAAGGTAGTTCTTTCCATGTCCCAGATCGACTTATAGCTGCTAACTCATCTTTAGGAAAATAGGCCGGTTTGAGTCGATCAATAGATACTGTAACTTGCTTCGATCCGATGAGTATAGTGTACGTCTTCGGATGCCTGTGTACCACAAATTATGGTCCGTCGTAAGGAGCCTTCAACGGTTTATGGATGGTGTCGTCCCGTAGAAATACGTGGCTACAAAAATGCCAGTCTTTGGGCATGTAAACTGCAGGCCTTCCGTGCTGTGAAGTTTGCACCGGGTTCATGTTCTCGAAATGTAGTTCCCTCAAAAAACTCTGCTCACTGGGAAGTCGGATCGTCTGACCATAACGCATTTCCGCGACAGAAGCGCCCAACTCCTTCACAGCCGTTCGCAAACCCAGTAGAACAATCGGTAGTGCGTCCACCCAGTTGGCGTCGGCCGAATGGCACCTGAGCCCGGCCTTCAGAACCCGATGCCATCTTTCCACCAGGCCGTTTGCTTGTGGATGGTAGCTGGTAGTGTGTACGTGCTTCACTCCCAGCAGTTTCGCTAGTTGCTGGAACAAGGCACACTGCCGGCCCTAATCCGTGGTTGTTGTTGTTGTAGCGGCTACAACAACCCCGCCCAGTCAGACTGATATCTCAGTCGTTGTCGTCGAGTTCCACTAACGGCAGCCCCAAGAAGCGTGCAGCCTCTATGGGGTCAGTCCATAGGGACGACGCCGTTAGGGTTGTGGGGTTTTCCGGGCATGCGAAGAGATGTTTCGAGTCGTGAGGGGTCTCTCCGCATGCCGGAAATTCGTTCGGCACATCCGCATTTAACCTACACAGGTAGGAATTTAGCCTGCTGCAGTAGCCAGAGCGAAGTTGGGCTATTGTCTTTCTGGTCTCCCGAGGCAGATGGAGCTCCGTCGTGTCAATGTCCGGTGTTGTGTGCCTAAAACGGCATTCACAGGTCTTGAGTCTACATAACTCGAGACTGCGTCCCTGTGAATGTCGTTCAGGGCCTGTCTATGAGCTGACGGGTCCAGAGGTTGCTTAATGAACCTCTGGACTTCGTCCGTCAGTTCATATAGATGCCTCCTGACGTGCCTCGGCGAGGGCTCCTCTGCAAGCAGCTGTCTATTTGGGTGGCCACATCTGTGGCTCCCAACAAGAAACTGCTTGCAGAGCATCGTGTTGTGCTCCCTAATTGGGAGCATTTTTGCCTCATCGTGGAGGTGGTGTTCTGGTGTCATCAGGAGGCATCCTGTCGCTGTCTTGAGTGCTGTATTTTGTACCGTCTGTAGCTTCGTCCACTGCGTCCTACTAGTCCCCGGCGACCACACTGGTGCTGCGTAGTTTACAACCGGCCGGCCTATAGCCTTGTATTTTGCCAGCAACGTTTCTTTGTCTTTGCCCCAAGTACTGCCGGCTAGCGACTTGAGGACCTTGGTGCGGCTCTGTACTTTATTGAAAATAGCGGTTGTGTGCGCAGAGAAGGAGAGCAGGCTGTCGCATGTTACTCCGAGTACTTTAGGATTATTCACCATCGGAATTGGTGTGTCATCGACGTGAATTCCTAGCGGTAGCCTGACCTCCTTCGTCCAGGTTGTGAACAGGGTCGCAGAAGATTTCGTAGGGGAGAGGGCTAGACACTCTGCAGTGAAGAAGCGAGAAAGGTCTGAGAAATATCCGTTTACTTTCGAACACAAGTCATCAATTCCATTCCCAGTCGCCATGATCGAGCAATCGTCGGCGTAAGAGACAATCGAGACTCCCTCTGGTGGTTGAGGGAGCTTTGAAATGTAAGAGTTAAACAGTAGTGGGGAAAGGACACAACCCTGTGGAACCCCTGTTTTATTTTTCTAAGTTTGCTCGATTTGTCTCTAAACATTACCGACGAGTGTGGACCATTCAGATAATTTGCCGACCACCGTTTGAGCCTCTGTGGGAGAGAGGAAGCCTCTATCTTCTAGTAGCGTGGAATGGCTGACAGTGTCAAAAGCCTTTGACAGGTCCGACGCTACTAGAATCGTTCTCTCACAGGGACGTTTACAGTTAAGGCCACGAGTTATCTGAGTGTTTATGGCGTTAAGTGCTGTTGTTGTACTGTGCACTTTACGGAAGCCATGCTGATGCTTCGCTGGGGTCAAGTGGTTTGTGAAGTACGGGAGTAGCAAGGCCTCGAGTGTCTTCGCTACCGGGGAAAGGAGTGTTATTGGACGATAAGAATCTCCTATGTAGGCGGGTTTCCCCGGCTTGAGCAGTGGGACCACTCTCCCCACCTTCCAGATGTCTGGGATGATGAGAGTGGCCATGGACATGTTGAGGACCTCCGTTAGGTATGCTACCCCCGCAGGACCCAAATTTTTCAGCATCAGCATGCATATTCCGTCGGGACCCATGGCTTTGGAGGCTTTCGCCTTCCCGATGGCCACCTGAACTTCACCGCAAGTGAAAGCAAGGGGGGCACAAGTTGTTGGCAGTTTGTGCAGCCTTCTGGTCACTCGACGCTTGGCTTTGTCCACCGGAGGATGCAGTATGAACTGCCGGCTAAAATAGCTCGCGTAGCGCTCCGGGTCCGACGAAGCATGGTCGCCGAAAGAAATTTTGACTCTGTCGTCGTGCTTCGTCGGATTGGACAGTGACCTCACCGTTGACCAAAGCTTACTCACACCAGAGGCGAAGTTACAGGTCTTCAGATGCTCCTCCCACTTCTTCCGCTTATGTACGTTTACTAGTTGCCGAATCTCCGCGTTGAGATCCCTAATACGGGGATCTCCGGGATCGGCCTGACGAAGACTGTCGCGCTCATCGGCTAGAACAGCCGCTTCGGCAGGGAAGTTTGGACGTGGGTCCGTTATACATCCTGCCGGTATGAAGCGAGCTGCAGCAGCAGTGACAGCCCTGCGGAACTTACGTTCACCGAGATGGACGTCGGTTGGTGTGGGAAGCGCAGTGAAGGTGTTTTCAGTAAACTCCGCGTAACCTTTCCAATCAGCTTTAGAGAAGTTGATATAGGTCCTTTGTTTAGCGGAGGCAAAGTCGGTTGGTTTATCTATCGAGATGACTATGGGAAAATGGTCTGATGCTAAAGTCAGCATAGGTCGCCATGTTATGCTGTTTATCAGACCAGCGCTGACTATGGTGATGTCTGGCGAGCTGCTGCAGTCACCCATAATCCTGGTGGGTGCGTCGTTGTTCATTGTGCAGAATGTCGAATCGTCTATCTGCTCAGCCAAGTCTGTTCCCCTACGATCGTTTGACAGGCTTGAGTGCCAAAGATCGTGGTGCGCATTAAAGTCACCTACTACCATACGGTTTTCACCTCTGAGGAGCGCACCTATATCTGGGTGATATCCTGCCGGGCAGCAGGTGACAGGGGGTATGTATATGTTAAATATTTCGAGCTCAACATCGCCTGACCGGATAGCAATGCCCTGACATTCTAGGGTGGTATCCCTGCGGTCGATGTCTACTTCGATAAGACGATACTGCACGGTGTGGTGCGTGATGAACACTAAGCCACCACCATTATCTCACTCGCTATCTCGACGGTGCACGTTGTACCCGGCACAATTCAACAATGTTAAACTGCTGTGCAACTTCGTCTCTTGGACCGCAGCTATCAATATACCATGCCGACACATAAAGACGGTTATCTCCTCAATCTTGCTCTGTAGCCCGTTACAGTTGAATTGAAGGAGCTTCATGTGGTTCGGGAGACGTGTTGTGATGTGGGGTGTAAGGGATGTGTGTGTTCTTACTGCCGTTGGCTGTGTGCGCTGCTGTGATGGTTGCCGCCCTGTGGTGGTGGCGGAGGCGTCGCAGTTGGGGTCTGCGACCGAGCAGAGCAACACGGACCCTCGAAGTTCCTCGTCCAGTCTCGACCTGAGCATGCCCTAAAGTGGCACCAGCCAAGGCAGGTGTTGCACTTGACTGATGTCACATTACGGAATATCCTGGTCTGACATACCGCGCAGATTGTAGGAGGAACCAGGAGTCGTTGGCGGCGTTGTGTGGGTGGTGGTGCGGCTGTGTGTGTTCTATGGTCTGTGGTGGCTGTGGTATGGTCTGTGGTGTTATTATGTTGTTGTGCTGTGTTGACTGTGTGAGGCTGCTCGGGTGGACTGAGGTTAGCCGTGGAGGCTGCTCTGTTTGAGCAGCAGGGGGCCACATACGATTCGGTCCACGGCCGATGTGTCCGTAGTCCTGAGCAGACTCTGAGGTGACACCTCTCCTCGCAAGCATTGCACTTGACAGAGGTGGAGTTGTGGTGTAGTCGTCTCTGGCATACACAGCAGGTGTAGGTTTCTGGCCCTGGGTTTGACTCGATGCCAGCCCTGAGTAGGAGAAAACGTAGCGAATGTAGCCCGATGGACGAACAACTTCTGAGATACTTCGCCGACCTAAACTGGGTTAGATCGCCGAAACAACAGCCCTTGGTCGGGTAAAACCCGAGTCATTCCGGTACGTAGAACCGGCTGTCGTGGGAATGCCTGATCCGTGGTGATGTACCTCGGTGTACCAAAACGGCTTACCCAGCCATTGAGTAGCTCTCTGGCGACAGTTTCAGCTGTCATTTTCTCCAACGGAATAACCTCTATCCATCAAGGGAATCTGTCTACGCACGTTGAGCAATACGTATACCCCCTCGAAGGCGTAAAAGGTCCAACAATATCCACATTAATGTGTTCGAATCGCTTGGCAGGGACCGTAAATGTCTGCAGTTCTCCTTTTGTATGTCATGCAACCTTGCAACGCTGGCATGCTGAGCAGCTACGTACTCGTGCCCGTAAATCGCTGCTCATCCTCTTCCATACAAAACTCTTGGAAACTAACTTAATGGTTGCGTGTGCCACTGTGTGTGCTAACCCGTGATTGGCGTTGAACACCACCTGTCGCAGGCTCTCAGGAATATAGAGGCGGTGTGTGCCAGTTGAATCATCGCAAATTATCTCAATGTCCGTATCTGGATGACGACAACGTAGTAGGTGCAAGACCGTAGGCTCGTCTTTTAGCAGCTCTTGTAACTCGATGCTTTTATCTTGTTCCTTTAATGTGCCTGATGTCCGACGAAAACTGACTTATGCAATTCAACTGACGCGTTTGTCGTGGTGACAGCTTTTCCCACTTTTGGTCAAGCGGCTTATGATCGGTGAAAATTATAAAATTCGTTCCCTCTAAAAAGTAGCGAAAGTGTCGGACTGCTTTATAAATGGCGAGTAACTCGCGATCGTAAGTGCTGTATCGTTGTTCGGCCGGGGTAAATTTCTATGAGTAGAACCCTAAAGGTAACCATTTGCCACCGACTCTTTGTTGGAGCACAGCCCCTACCGCGATATCCGATGCTTCTGCCATTACAGCAATTGTGGCGCCTCTCAACGGAAAAGCAAGTAGTGTTGCTTCGGCCAATTGTTGTGTTGCGCATGTTCCTCGGGCGAAGAAGATGCCACCAGTACATCATCCAAATACGGGAATACAAATGACAGTCCTCTGACTGCTTCGTGTATGAAGCGTTGGAATGTCTGAGCGGCGTTTCTCAGGCCAAATGCCATGAATTTAAATTCAAACAGCCCAAATGGGGTGAGTATAGCCGTCTTCGGCACGTCTGTCGGATGCACCGGAATCTGGTGATAAGCCTTTCTGAAATCAATCACGGAAAATATCGTTTTAACGTGTAAATCACTACCAAAGTCCTGAATATGGCGCACAGGGTAGCTATCTGGGATTGTAACAGCGTTCAGACGTCGATAATCGCCACATGGGCGCCAGGAACCATTCGACTTTCTCACCATGTGCAACGGGCTGGCCCATTGACTTTTCGAGCGCTGACAAATTCCACGATCTAACCGGTACTCAAATTCCCTTTTTGCGATTTCCAATTTTTCTGGACGACGTACTTTCTGCACGACGGGTGCACCTCTTGTCTCTATATAATGTTTTACTGTCGTTTGGGTTTTCTTGGGCTGAGCTGCATCGCTGGTGAGGTCAGGAAAACGTGCTAAAATGCGTTGAAATGCATCAGTCTCTCTTAATGAGATAATGCTGCGTGTTAGTTTCATTATCTGACAGATGGTCTGCGAATTCGTTGTACGGTGTATGATTGCCTCGCTTTTTACGTCTACCAATATATTGTAATATTGTAAAAAATCGGCACCCAATATCGGAAATGCTACGTCAGCAATAATAAAAACCCAAGAGAATGTTTGCTGTAAACCTAAATCTAAAGTGATGCGCTTCTTACCATAGGTGTTGATAAAAGTATTGTTAGCAGCTACTAACTTCATAGTATGTCCGTATCGTCGCCACTGTGCTTGGGCATTACAGACACTTCGGCGCCAGTGTCGATTAAAAATCTTAATGATGTACTTTTGTCTCGCACGTGAAGGCGGCACGAGCTGGTGTTAGCCTCCGTTGTGGCCGCTTTTAACGGCGGACTAACTAGTTTTCCGCGCGTTGTTGACGATAAGTACAAGGCGAGCGGCACCTGGTTGCGCTGTCGCGAAACGTACGGTGATACCAACAAAGAGTGTCCTGTTTCGGTGTAGATGAGCCCTGCCGAGAACTAACAGGTCGTTGCGAATGAGACACGTTATTCGTGTAGCTCCGGTCGTTGCGGACGAAGTTGCGTTGATTATTGAGTGTGAGGCGATCTAGCCTGTTCGTCAAGTCGGAGATAGCAGCTTGCATGCCGTCATCCGGTACCTTGACCACATTAACATCAACATTTGTTGCAGAAATTCCCATTATAGTGTCAGCTTTCAAAGCCAATTCTTCGATGCTGCCATCGAACGTTGCTAAAATTTGCTGGATATTAGTTGGTAAACGTTGTAACCAAAGCGTCTTCAAAACTTCTTTGTCAATGTGTTGATCAGTCAAGTCTTTCATTTCGCGCAGCAAAGTTGTGGCTTTTTTGTCTCCCAATCTGCACCCTTCAAATAATCGTTTCAAACGTTTCTCATTCGATTCCTCAAACTCCGTAATCAGCCGCTCTTTCAAGAGTTCGTACTTCCCTGAAGCCGGCGGTGACGTAATTATGTCGCTAGCATGTGCCAACACCGCTGAATCAATTTCTGCCACTACAGTTTAGAACTTGGGCCCGTCGGTGGAGATTCCTGCACGTACAAACTGCGCCTCAACCTGCGCGAACCACAGCCGGGGATTTGGCTTCCAAAACGGTGGGGTCTTAAGGGCGAGCCGTGCCACATGAACTGGAGTAGCCGCGTCTTCGAATCGGTCCTTACCAATTATAGAACTCGATTCTATATTTCTTTATTGCAAATTTAAGTCAAATAAAATTCTCACAAAACGAATGTGTTGCAACAAAAAAGATCTCAAATTAAATTGTGTATCTATTTTAGCGTGAAGTTAGCTGACGTGCATCGGTTAAAATTCAAAATTGACATTGCTTCATCCAGCTCAGTGTTGCCACCTGAATGTACTACCGTGCCAGTGTAAGGGCTAGTCCCTACAGTGTCATAGGAACACCGCTTGGCATCAAACGTGCTTTTACTGGACCTCCCGGTGCATTTAGGCCTTAGGCTCTACGCCACAGCTGCTTTCCCATCGCTCCTACCGCGAACAAACATTGAGGCAGTTAAGAAAATTAGTGGTGTGTGCATTATAAGTATTTCGCACCACTTAATTAATTATTGCACATTCCATATTGGTATAAACCGCACAATTACAAAAGTTTAAACCGCACAACACTACCAGAATTCAAAAGTAAATTAAAATTTTAAATTAACGAACATTCAAAATAAAACGACATGACATTTCCAAGAGTAAAGAAATATAAGAAATAAAAATAAATCAAGTTGAAGTTTAAAGGTTTGGTTCTCATGACAGCAACGTCAAAATCGGTTCTACCTATTTTTATGTACCTTGACCCCATGGTACAATAATTACACTGGTCTACAAGGGTTTTGCGAATAAGACGGGACCTGGTGTTTCCGAACGGATTTTTCGTGCTGAACACGAATCTGGGGTCCAAAACTTCCCATCACGTCACGTTTTCGAGAAAAAAGGGGTTGAAACCCCTAAAAACAGCGTTTTTGGACATTTTCGAAAAATTGTAGAGCCGAACCCTAACGTGCTACAAACTTTGCATATGTCAGAAATTAAAGGTAAAATTGTGCCCTTTCGAATGAGCCTTATGCCAAGTTGATCGCATGTGCCCTTGGAGCAGGGGGTGTATTTGTGTCTAGGGGTGAAATTTTTATATCCACCATATTCGACCCGTCATCTTAAATTTTTAAAATCTAACTGCAGATTCGTAATCAGCGACTTTTAATATAGTTAAAACCTTGGCATTATTAATTTTCTATGATCGTTTAAGATTAAATTCTTTCTGTGATCAATTTTTCCTGCACCCCTAAACACAAATACACCCCCTGCTTTAAGGGTGCACGCGATCAATTCGGCATAGGGCTCATTCGAAAGGGCACGGTTTAGCCTTTAATTTCTGATATATGCAAAATTTGTACCACGTCAGGGTTCAGCTCTATAATTTTTCGAAAATGGCCAAAAACGCTGTTTTTAGGGGTTTCAACCCCTTTTTTCTCGAAAACGTGACGTGATGGGACATTTTTGACCCCGGATTCGTGTTCAGCACGAAAAATCCGTTCAGAAACACCAGGTCCCGTCTTATTCGCAGAAAAAAAGTTGAAATTTGTAGACCAGTGTTACAGGTATTGTCTTCCCAGAGAGCGCATATTCCGACCTGCCCTATTTGAAAAACATTATTGTTCCCCACACTAAAAGGTTTACTGCTAGGGAAAAGGGATATTTTCATACCCCATATACTATATACATATGTATGTACACGTATTTTTTTAAACAAACCTTGCTTAGTAAATAAATTCAAAATTTGTATGGCCCACTTTGTTTCAAACGTTTCTTCTTTTGGTTTGAAAAATGATAAAAATGCAATTGAACGAAAACAAAAAGCAACGCCAAATAAAAGAAAAAGAACCAACATTGAAATGCGTCAAAATGAAAATAAGGGAGCAGGAATTTCGATGTGAAGCAAAACTCTCTGTGAAGACAATACGCCATGCCTTGACCCAAGGTACATTCAAAACAAAGGTACCATGCATGGTACAATAATTACAGGTATTGTCTTCCTAGAAAGTTTTGCTTCACATCGAAATTCGTGCTCCCTTATTTTTATTTTGACGCAATTCAATGTTGATTCTTGTACTTTTATTTGGTTTGTTTTTTGTTTTCGCTCAATTTCATTTTTATAATTTTTCAAAACAAACGAAAAATTATTTGAAATGAAGTGAGCCATACAAATTTTGAATTTATTACTAAGCAAACGTTTTTTTCGGCTTTTGCAAATTAAATACATAAGTCCTCTGCAAGAAGGTTTGTTTAAAAAATACGTGTACATACATATATGGTATATGGGGTATGGAAATATCCCTTTTCCGTAGCAGTAAACCTTTTAGTGTGGGCAACAATGATGTTTTTTAAATAAGGCAGATCGCAATATGCGCTCTCTGGGAAGACAATACCTGTAATTATTGTACCACGGGTACCATGATACAAGTATTTAAAGGTAAAACCAAGGCATATTCAAAAAGGTAGAAGTGACAATTCCTTCGAGCTCTCTCATAGCTGACTGTAATGTCAAAAAATGTAAACAAAGAAATTAACCCTTTGTTATGCATTTACCATATTTGAAACAGATAGCGTATGGCCCAGATTGGACAATAATAAGAGTTGCCACCTGTTAAAAAAGTGTAATTAATTTAATACGCGAAAATGACTGAACTGATTTGCATGAAATTTTGCGCACAGATAGCTTATAACCTAGATTGAAAAATAGGCTACTTTTCTTAAGAGTTGCCACCTGTTAAAAAAAAAAATAATTAAATTGATAAGCGGAAACGACTGATTGCAATTTTGCACACGGATAGCTTATGACCTAAGTTGGAGAATAGGCTACTTTTTTAAGAGTTACCACCTGCTAAAAAAGTTTAATTAAATTAATATGCGGAAATGAATGAACGGATTTGCATGAAAATTTGTACGCAGACAGCTTATGACTTAGATTGGAAAATAGGCTACTTTTCTTAGGAGTTGCCACCTTTTAAAAATGTTGAATTAAATTAATACGTGGAAACGACTGTTGCATGAAATTGAAACATTGGAAAATAGGCTACTTTTTTAAGAGTTGCTAGGTGCTGAAAAAGTTTAATTATATTAATACGAGGAAATGACTGAACTGATTTGCATGAAAGTTTGCACACAGATAGCTCATGACCTAGATTTGAAAATATGCTAATTTTTTTTAAGAGTTGCCATCTGCTAAAAAAGATTAATTAAATTAATACGCGGAAACGTCTGAACGAATTCCCATGAAATTTTTCACGCATATAGTTTAGGACCTGGATTGGAAAATAGGCAGCTTCTTTAAGAGTTCCCACCTGTTGAAAATGAAATTTTGCATACAGATGTTTTATGACCTGGGCTGAAAAATAGACTACTTCCTTAAACGGTTTCCCGATCACAACTAAATTTGACACACTTACTACGGATTTTACAAGGGTGCTCTTTGACTGAAAGTAATTCCGATAACTCAAGGACTCCCATACAAATTGGAATTTCCATAATACATGCATATCTCTGGAAGTATTTGTGGGAGAGAACTGGAACTTGGTATGGAGAAATGTATGTGAAATCAAATTCATACTCACATAGAAAAATGGACGTTTTTGGAAAAGAGTACGCCTCTTCACATACTGACTGAAAGTTTCATATTGCATATCTCTTCAAATATTTGGGGTAAAGTTCTCAAGCATGGTATGGAAATACATATGTATGTATGCATGTGAAACTAATCCCATACTCAGGGAGACAAATTAGAGTTATTGGACAAGTTGGTGTGGCAACTCCTATGCAAATTGATTTTTCTATGCTGCATATCGCTGGAGGTGCTTATTGCAGGCAGAGGACTGGAACTTGGCACCGAGATCTATATACAAAATTAATTCCATACTTATGAAGAATAATTTTCGTTATTTGAAAAGGGGGCGTGGTACCTCTCGTACAAATTTACTATTTTATTCTGCATATCTCTAGAGGTGTTCATGGTAGAGTATTGGGATTTGGTACTGGGGTATATAAAACCAATTCCAAACTCATGGAAGAAAATTTGGGTTATAAGAAAAATGGGCGTGGTACTTCCCGTATAATTTGACTTTTTCTTGCCACATAGCCCTGGAAGTGTTTGTGGAAGGATACTGGAACTTGGTATGGAGTTGCGTATACAAAATTTATCAATTGCTCATGGAAAAAATGTGAGTTATTAGAAAAGGAGGCATGTCGCCACCCATACATACTAAAGCTTTCATAATACATATCTCTGGAAGGATAGAAAATCTCTGGAAGTATTTTAAATTTGTTATGGAGATTTATTTTATAAGTGCCGTACTGACAGAAAATAATTCATTTAATGGAAAAGGGAGAGCCGGCTTCGGCCATATAATCTAAAGCTCTCATGATGCATACATACCTCTTGAAGCATTTAGCTACAGTACTGAGAAGTGGTATTTTATCAAGGCCAGGTTACTAAATTTGAGTTGGAAATATTAGAACCAGCCGTGGCACCTCTCAGAAGGATACACGCTCATGCGGAGTATCTCTGGAACCTTTTTAAGGTAAACTTAGAGGGATTGATATTTTCGTATGCCTATCGTGCAGACGAGATTTTTTAATTTCATAGTTTTAAACGGCGTACATACCTTAACTCGCTTAAAAAATATAGAGCTATAACAAAATGTGCACAGAAATAAAATATAACATCATCAAATTATTCTTCATATTTGTATAAAAACGTGGGGCGAAACCCGCGGGTATAAGCAAGTATTTTATAAAAACGAAATTATTATTATTATTTTTTTTAGCTCCTTACAGTTTAATTCTTCTACAGTCGTAAAATTATTTCTACTACCTTTAGATACCAATATATATTATAATATTTCCCCATATGGTTTTGAAGATTCTTATAGAATTTTCCTATGTATGTTCGTTTGCGGTATATAATCGTAAATGCGCTTAATTTTTACTTCTCCACATTTTTTCGGGTGCCCGGGTACCCGGGTATTTGATTAGTACAATACGCGGGTAGGGCTTCACCCGCTACCCGGGTACCCGGGTCAAGTCATCAGCCCTAGCTTGTAGAATGATAACTCGGGATTATCCAGGAATGGCTTTAGAACCTCAAAATGACCCCGAAGATCCCAAATTTTCTTGCTCATCATATTGGGCAGTCGTAGGGCGCTCCGGCAGGCCACTTTTTCAAACAGACAAAGGAGGAATGCCTGTAATGACACCAAGGGCATCCGTTGGACAGGTGCCCATAGTTCCTGTAATGGCCACGCGGTCCAGTCGGTGCAGCTTGCTAAAGGTGGAACCCCCCTTTACTTGTGTAACTTTTGGTCACCAGACCAGTGTCGCATATGTGACAACGGGTCTTACTACCATATTGAAAGACCAATAGGTTAGTTTTGGCGATATTCCTCAAGTCTTACAATGAAGTCTCTGTCAGATGGACAAATGTGGACTCCACCGGTGAAATATTCAAGTACACAAGGTTGCTAAATTGGTTATAGATAAATATTTTATAATTTTCGGAAATAACTATTATTGTCGCGGAACCTACCAAAATCCAATCTAGCCTACCAACCTACCAAATGGAAAAAACCTACCACTCTTGGTAGGAAAAGTCCATGTTTGGCAACACTGATTCAGTCATTCCTAATTTTTTCGTTTTGAAAGAAATAATCACAAATTATTTTTCTAAAGGTGCTGGCCCAATGCAGGCTTGCTTTGCTTGCTTCGCTGCGAGAAGTGTCAAAAATTATTTGGAATATACTAAAACGTATAAAGGCTGGCCAAATGGCAGCTTTTCTTCACTTGCTTTAAGCTCCTCAAAGTTTGAATTAGGCAAATGTTTTATTTGAAAGCATTTTGTAGGCTTTTGACAAAGAGGTATGTTCCTTTCAAAATACATAAATTCAAACAAAAATTTGCTTACTTAATTTAAAAAAGTCACAGAAAATGCAGGTAATTCAAAATGAAATAATATGTATGTATCAGAGAGCTGCATGGATACACTCAAATTACATTTTAAGTCACTCGCTTTCTTTTCACATTTGCACACACTCGCACTCATTTATTTCCAAACATAACGTGCGATAGCATTGAAAAAACATTGTCGGCTGAGTGAGTAATTCACACTATCAACTGCTCGATTCAAATAACAAGTGCTTGATTTGAAAAACAAGTGCATGGCATAACTGCTGTAATGAAAGTATCAAAGAATAAACATTTGTAAAGACAATTTTTGTTAATTTTATTGGTTTCCTAACTGCATATTATAATGCAAAAATATCAACTGATTAAGGGCATCATCATTTGACAAAAGGTGGCATCTTTTGTCAGAAATAACATTTCTAGCAGAAGAAAAAACTCTTTCTGACGGTGCGCTAGTTGAAGGAGTGGCTATTACTCTACGACTGAGTTTATGCAGCAGCGGCATTTCGCATTTGTGTACCTCCCACCAATTAATTATATCGAAGTCCGTATGAAAATATACCTCAATATTTTCTTATCGCCGCAGCTCTGCAGTAGCTTTATCAGTTCTGCTCACAAAGGTAGGTTGTTTAAGAAGACCTGAAAACAGCTCAAAGTTGTCTGAAGGTAACAAAGGTGTATCCGCAATTTGTGGTTGTACTGTCAGAATTCTCAGTTAACGTTCTCATAATTTGTGAACATTTCTCTTTTGTGTACCTTTGCTCAGATTCGGTAAAGTTCTTGAGCTCTTTTGCTGGCGGGTATAAAAAAGCACGATTTTGTGCAAATCTGTTAGTTTTCAATAGCAACTGTTTTTAAATAATAAAGTAAGTTATTTTTCAAGCCCCTTATAAAGCCGATGTCTTCTGAGGTAACATTGCATTTCTTTTGTAGACTAGTTATATAAATGTACTTGAATAATTTAGTAAAACTAATATATTTAAAAAAATACTTCATCAATATCCATTTTCAAAATTGTCGTATCCTCTACTGATTGTTTGAAGTCAATGGGTGTCATTCGATTGCTCGACTTGCTTTTCATAACAGCATTTTTCACTCGCTTGACTTGATTTGGAAAGAGTATATCAATGCCATATTTGAAATCAAATGAGTACACTGCAGCTAAACATTGATTTCAAAACTAACTATGAATCTCACTGTTTGTACGGTGTTTCTCACTAACCTTATAGAGAGAGCAATGAGTTCATACTGTTGAAGTGAGTGAACTCATGCTTTTGTCTGGTATGTATCATTATTATTATCTCTTTTAAATACAAACATTATTTCGCATTAATTTAAAAATAAATCTGAAAGTATTTCATACATTTTTTAGAGTTTTCTAGGAAATAATTATTAACGTTAAGGGAACAGACATTGACTTTTCAACCAGACAACTGGTTACTTTGACAGCGTTCCACGCCACCATTCGGCCAAGCAAGTTTTCAAAGTAAATCAAAGCAAATTGAAGTCAGCAAGGCGCGCAAAGCAAGCCTGCATTAGGCCAGCGCCTTAAGATGTAATATGTAAGTATGTATGTACATAAATATTTTTCAGTCGGTTTCATTCTTCACACTTCAAAAATTTTAAATTATAAATTTGTCACAAGGCTTCCGAGCTATCAGAATCTTCTAGTTCTGAGCTTTCTACCAGGAAACGTCGTCCCAAAACGCAATACGTAAATATGTTCTAAAAAATTTAATTAATGTAAAATATTTTTTTAAATATACATAAAAGTTTTGTTTTAAAATAATTACCGGCAGAGATCGAATCCTTATTAAAATAAATTATTGCTCTCAATAATGTGAAACGTTTTGAAACCGTATCACACAGCGATCGAAACAAGCAGCTATTTAAATACTCGAAAAAATATTTTTTCCTAAAGCACGTTTTTGGCAATTAAATCCGCCAGTAGCACGCTACTTTTACAAAACATTGAATTGATATGGTTACTGCAGTATTACCAAAGCGTTCTTTTCTTTACGAAAAAAATGTAAATCTGCTTCTTCTTAATTGGCGCTGTAACCGCCTAAGCGATTTTGGCCGAGTCCAAAACAGCACGCCAGTCATTTCTCTTCTGCGCTAACTGACGCCAATTGGAAATGCCAAGTGAAGCCAGGTCCTTCTCCACCTGGTCTTTCCAATGCAGAGGAGGCCTTCCTCTTCCTCTGTTACCAGCATCGCGGCCCGCGTTGAATATTTTCAGAGCAGGAGCGTTTCTGTCCATTCGAACGACATGGCCAAGCCAGCGGAGCCGCTGAATTTTAATTCGCTGCACTATGTCTATATCGTTGTAAAGCTCATACAGCTCATCGTTAAATCGTCTGCGATATTCGCCATCACCAACGCATAAAGGTCCGTAAATCTTTCGCAGAATCTTTCTCTCGAAAACTCCAAGAGCCGCCTCATCAGATGCTTTCATTGTCCATGCCTCCGCGCCATACACCAGCACAGGCATGATGAGTGACTTATAGAGTGCGATCTTTGTACGACGAGAGAGGACTTTACTTTTCAATTGCCTACTCAGCCCAAAGTGGAAAGAATGATTCTCCGTTGGATTTCAAGGCTGACACTATTATTGGTGTTAATGCTGGTTCCCAAATAAACGAAGTCGTCTACTTTTTCAAACTTGTAACTGTCAACAGTGACGTGGGTGCCAAGACGCGTATGCTCTGACTGTTTGTGTGCTGACAGGAGATACTTCGTTTTGTCCTTGTTCACCACCAGACCCATTCGCTTTGCTTCTCTATCCAATCCCGAGAAGGCAGAACAGACGTAGGCCTTGTTTTTACCGATAATATCGATGTCGTCGGCATACGCCAGCAGTTGCACGCTCTTGTAAAGTATTGTGCCTGAGCGGTTCAGTTCTGCGGCTCTTATTATCTTCTCCAACATCAGATTACAGAAATCACACGAAAGGGAGTCCCCTTGTCTGAAACCTCGTTTGGTATCAAACGGCTCGGAGAGGTCCTTATTCTGACGGAGCTGGTGGTATTGCTCAACGTCATTTTACACAGGCATATTAGTTTCGCGGGGATACCAAATTCAGACATCGCGGCATAAAGGCAACTTCTCTGTGTGCTGTCGGAAGCGGCTTTGAAATCGACAAATAGATGGTGTGTGTCGATCCTATTCTCGCGGGTCTTTTCCAAGATTTGGCGTATTGTGAATACCTGATCTATGGTGGATTTTCCAGGCCTAAAGCCACACTGATAAGGTTCAATCAGTTCGCTGACGGTGGGCTTCAGTCTTTCGCACAATACATTCGATAAGACCTTATAACCTATGCTTAGAAGGCTGATTCCGCGGTAGTTGGCGCGTATGGCGGGGTCGCCTTTCTTGTAGATTGGGCTGAGCACACTTAAATTCCAGTCGTCGGGCATGCGTTCATATGACCATATTCTGCATACGAGCTGATGCATGCACCTCATCAGCTGCTCGCCGCCGTACTTGAATAGCTCGGCTGGCAGGCCGTCAGCTCCAGCAGCTTTGTTGTTTTTCAGACGCGTAATCGCTATTCGTACCTCGTCATAGTCAGGCGGTGAGACAGCTACACCATCATCATCGACTGGGGACTCGGGTTCGTCTTCTTCACTACTTTCAGCGCTGCTGCCATTCAGTAGGTTGTAAAAGTGTTCCCACTACAATTTAAGTATATTCTGGACATTGGTCACTAGGTCGCCATTGTTGTTCTTACAGGAGTTCGCCCCGGTCTTGAAACCTTCCGTAAGTCGCCTAACCCTCTGGTAGAATTTTCGGGCGTTCTTCCTCTCGGCCAGCATCTCAAGCTCTTCGCACTCCGCATTTCGGCCTCTCTCTTCTTACTGCGGCAAATACGTCTCGCTTCCTTCTTTAGTTCCCTATAACGGTCCCACATGGCTCGCGTTGCGCCCGATCGCAGCGTGGCCCTATAGGCGGCGTCTTTTTTCTCTGCGGCTTCTTGACATTCCTCATCGTACCAGTTTTTCTTTCGGGCTCGCTGAAATCCAACTACTTCTTCGGCGGCGGTACTTAATGATCGGGAAATGTGATTCCACTGCTCGCGTATGTCGGATTGTTGAAGAGTGCTCTCAGAGAGCAGGTGTGTGAGTCGAATGGCGAATAAATTGGCCGTCTGTTGTGATTGCAGCTTTTCGACGTTAAGCTTTCCTTGCATTGTTGGGCGCACATTTTTTGCTGCACAGGGGCGGGTGCGTATCTTGGCTACAACAAGATAGTGGATCGAGTCGATGTTTGGCCCTCGGAGTGTACGTACGTCTAAAACGCTTGAAGCATGCCTTCCGTCTATCACAACATGATCGATTTAGTTTCTCGTTTTTCGATCTGGAGACAGCCATGTAGCTTGGTGGATGTTCTTATGCTGGAACCTAGTACTACATATTACCGTGTTTCGGGCCCCGACGAAGTCGATCAACCTCAGTGCGTTATCGGACGTTTCGTCGTGGAGGCTGCATTTTCCGACAGTGGCGCCAAAGATCCCTTCCTTGCCCACCTTGGCATTAAAATCGCCAAGCACGATTTTGACATCGTGTCGGGGGCAGCGCTCATATATACGTTCCAAGCGCTCATAGAAGAGATCCTTGGTCGCCTCATCCTTCTCTTCCGTCGGGGTATGGGCGCAGATGAGCGAGATGTTGAAGAATCTAGCTTTGATGCGGAATGTGGCTAGACGTTCGTCCACCGGGGTGAACGCCAGTACTCGGCGACGGAGTCTCTCTCCTACCACGAATCCAACACCGAATTTGCGCTGCTTTACGTGGCAACTGTAGTAGACGTCGCAAGACTTCACGCTTACTTTCCTTGCCCCGTCCATCACATTTCTTGGATGGCGGTAATGTCAGCCTTTGTCTTCCCGAGGACATCAACCAGCCGGGCAGAGGCACCTTCCCCATTAAGAGTCCGAATATTCCAGGTGCATACCCTTAAATCATAGTCCTTTGTACGTTTGCCGTGGTCGTCATCAGAAAAAGGGGTCTCATCCGAGGCTGTTTGTTCTTTTTCTTTGGGCGGGTTTTAACGTGGCGGGACCCAAGCCCAGCGCACGCGAAATTTTACGCCTTCTTACTTTAGCTCGCTCCCAAACGGGTGTTTGGTTGCTACCCAGAGGATACGTGGATATAAATATCCGGACGTTGTGAGCTGCGATTTGAACCGTACGCACAAGAATCGCTTCTGGCTACTTCCAGGTGAATGGCAGTCAAAAGTTTTCCACTTCTGCGCACGGAACCATCCTCAAAAAAAAAAACTTAAATAACAGTATATTTTTTACCCCGCCTAATTATTTTTTAAATTCTGCAATAATTATTGAAATGTGACTTCACTTCTGGTTCTTCTGAGGTATCCTTTACACGTAAAAAGAATGAAAATTTATGTTTTTACAAACTTGCTTTTTGACCACATGCGCGTATGTGTTTTTAAAATTCTGGACCACTGTACTTCACCCAAGGTTTAGAAAAAAATTATGTAAATACATTTAAACTGCATTATCGAATACCTATCAGTAGTACTGAAATCTACTTAAAAAAATTATAGCACTCAATATTGTTAAAACATTATTCTTCATATGTTTGACGTACTATAGTGGTCACGTAAATTACAATTTGCGAGTAGGAAGGCAAATGAATGTAAACAAAACCTATGTCCAAAGTCCCTTCTTACCCTCAATGCACAGATTTTGTGTGCAAAAAAAAGATGCCCCCATCAAAGTTCACTATAAATATATAAAAAACGTGGGAAAAGGCGAAGATTTGAAGACTTGTTAAATGCAGATCGAAGCAAGCACCTCAATATAAAAATCATTTAATTGAGATATGTACTTTGACAATTAAAATTCATTAGTAACATGTGATAATCTGTATATAATCATTAAACTACCATTTATCGCAATACCACGTAAGCTTCTCTAATACAATAACAAAAAATCAAAGCCGAAGTATACTGCTCATAAGAACCTTTTTCTTAGGGTGCTGGGAAAAAATAATTGAAATGTCATTCACATCTGGTACCTGTAGGGTAGACCTTACACGTATCAAGTGTCAAAATTAATTTTTTCGCATTTTCGATGTTTGTCCTCATGCGCGAGTTTTCGCATCTGGACCATTGTTGGACTTTTTTGATAAAAGAAAAGCAAAAAAAGAAATATTTGGGAACCGATAGAAAAATTAGCTACTTAGTAGTTTTGTTTACATATCTGTACATAAAATACCTTCCACTTTTTCAGTTTCCCAGAAAATATATTATACAAATCGTTGATGTAAAAAATTTATTCGCTTAAGTAAATATACATACATAAACCATATATGTAATACTTCTATATTTTCAGTAAGCTAACTTCTCAATGTGTAAGCATTCCGAAATCAAAGCGAGACAGTCTAGTACCGTTTTTGTCAATGTATTGTGTACTTGAGTGCCGTTATTGTATATGTGTTGTGTACATGTTTATTTATAAACGTATGTGTTCCTTTGCTTTCGTACGTGTTTATTGATATATCTGTACTGTAGTGTTTTCGGACGGTACTAGCTCTTACTGCCAATATAGGAGTATTACATATATGACATAAACACAAAATTAAAAATATGTACATATGTATACATACAATAAAAGTTGGCTCTTTATTTCCGGGCTGGGACGTGTCCCGTTGTGCCGGGCTAGGTCGGGTCGGGCCCCACTAAAATTATTAACGTGCGTGCGCGTGCATGTTTTTGAAAGTTGATTTTGCACTCGTGCCGGGCCGGGCTTGAAAATTTAGGCCCGTGCCCATCTCTACCTTGAATATATGGTCCTATTATATACTACCAGAAAACTCGCTAGGTGGCGCTGGGGTCGATTTATTTATAAAAGTCGTATTTATGAACCGATTTCGTTCAAATTCAAACATGTGCTGCCTACATGATGGGAAATACGTATGCGAAAAATAAACCCGCTAGGTGGCGCTGGAGTCGAGTTATTTATAGAAATCGTATTTATGAACCGATTTCTTTTAGATTAAAAATGTAAGCTACCATACGTTTACCAAAAAGAGACCCTCTAGGTGGCGCGGGAGTCGAGTTATTTATAAAAGTCGTATTTATGAACCGATTTCGTTCAAATTCCAAGTATAAGCTACCTGCATGATGAAAAAAGCATTTGCGAAAAATGGACCCGATAAAAGCCCTATTTATGAACCGATTTTTTTAATGCAAATTCGAAACGTTTATTACTTTCATGATGATTTTTTTTCATTCGAAACATATATGTAGATACTAGGGTGGGTCAAAAAAATCAGGTATTTTTTATTCGATCCGACACAGGAAAACTAGTTCCTAGGTACCTCTAGAAAGTACTTACTTTGAAGACTTGTGAAATGCAGACCGAAGCAAGCACCTCAATATAAAAATCATTTAATTAAGATATGTACTTTGACAATTAAAATTCATTAGTAACATGTGGTAATCTATACAAAATCATTAAACTACCATTTATCGCAATACCACGTAAGCTTCTCTAATACAATAACAAAAAATCAAAGCCGAAGTATACTGCTCATAAGAACCTTTTTCTTAGGGTGCTGAAAAAAAATAATTGAAATGTTATTCACATCTGGTATGTAGGGTATCTCTTACAAGTGTCAAGTGTCAAAATTCATTTTTTCGCATGTTCGATTTTTGTCCTCATGCGCGAGTTTTCAAGCATCCGGACCATTGTGCGGTGGGACATCGACTCCGTCGTCATCGACTGGGGGCTCGGGTTCGTCTTCTCCACTACTTTCAGTGCTGCTGCCATTCAATAGGGAAAACTGTTCCCTCCGTAATTTAAGTACGTTCTGGACATAAGTCTCTAGGTCGCCAAGTTGTTCCTACAGGAGTTCGCCCTGGTCTTAAAACCTTCCGTAAATCGCTAACTCTCTGATAAATTTTTCGGGCGTTTTTCCTGTCGGCCAGAATTTCAAGCTCTTCGCACTCACGTATTTCGGCCTCCCTATAGGTGGCGTCTTTTTTCTCTGCGGCTTCTTGACATTCCTCATCGTACTAGTTGTTCTTTCGGGCTCGCTGAAATCCAACTACTTCTTCGGCGGCGGTACTTAATGATCGGGAAATGTGGTTCCACTGCTCGCGTATTTCGTATTGTTGAAGAGTGCTCTCAGCGAACAGGTGTGTGAGTCGAGTGGCGAATAATTTGACCGTCTGTTGTGATTGCAGCTTTTCGACGTTAAGCTTTCCTTGCATTGTTGGGCGCACATTTTTTGCTGCACAGAGGCGGGTGCGTATCTTGTGGTCCCAGTCGATGTTTGGCCCTCGGAGTGTACGTACGACTAAACCACTGGAAGTATGCATGCCGTCTATCACAACATGGTCGATTTGGTTTCTCGTTTTTCGATCTGGAGACAGCCATATAGCTTGGTGGATCTTCTTATGCTGGAACCTAGTACCACATATTACCGTGTTTTGGGCCCCGGCGAAGTCGATCCCTGTAGGGAAACGAACTAGTGCGGAACTGGTTCGGTTCTAGTGCGTTTGGATCCATGACTAGTACGCGTTAATTCTCTTTTGTATGCTAGCGACTGGCGAATTTAACATTGCGATGTCCTAGGAAGTGTCAATTGTCCCCCGTTGCATCCCTTTGGCTCTATCTAGTTCCGAACCAGTTCAAAATTCTACAGACAAGATCTAGCTCGTTTTGCATCCCTTTTTCTATAATTCCGAACCAGTTCCAAATTCGACACATGAGATCTAGTTCGTTCTGCAGCCCCTTTTCTTTAGTTCCAAACTAGTTCCTAATTCGACAGATGAGATCTAGTTCGATCTGCATCCATTTTTTATATGTAGTTCCCAACCTGTTATAAATTCGTCACGTTAGATCTACATTTCTAATCAGGCTTGTCGAAACATTTCCCTTCTATATTAAATACGATCGGTTGAAGGAAGGACAATACAATCACAAATGTTTAAACGCATTTATTAAAAATTTATAAACCACATTAGTAGTAGTAGTAGTATTAAACTTGAGTAGTAAGTAAAAACCAAAGTGCGTTCTGCTTAAAAGTAAAAATATTAGTTCACTTTTTCTTACTTGTCTAAGCATATTGATTTTTAAGTAAATTCAGTTCTTTTTAAGCTTATATGTATATGAAGTACTTCGAAAGATTTTGTCGTACTTAACTTAAATAAGATATACAGTCAGTCAATAAAGTTTAGGTACAGTGAAGTTTTTACAATACCGGCAACTTTTTTTTAAATATTTTATTTTTCCCTAATTTTTTATAAAAATATGGTTAATTCTACACCAAAAACCCCAAAAATCAGAGTTCCAAACCTTATGCGAAATTAAAGAAAACTTTGCGAATTTCCATCCAAGTATTGCAATTTACACTATTTAGAAAAAAAGTTAAGTACTCAGTTATTAGCCCATTCAATTTTAGTATAACAAAGTGCAAGTTTGAGGTAGCTAGGACTTACCATTGATATTTAGCTTTTTTTTTTGTTGTTTGATAAGTCCTTGCTTCCTCACACTTGCACTTCATTAAATGGGCTAAAAAACTTTTTCTAGAGAGCGAAATAGAAAGTGAATTATTTTAATGAAATTTTGCAGAATTTTCTTAAATTTTGCACAAGGTTTGGTACTCTGATTTTTGGGGATTTTGTTGTAGAATTGACCATATTTTTATAAAAAATTACCGAAAACTAAAATATTTACAAAATAGTTGCCCGTATTATAAAAAATTCGTTGTACCTAAACTTTATTGACTGACTGTATTAAGGTAGCTGTGCTGGATTGCATAAAAAAAAAATTAATTTGTCTTTTCTTAAAAAAAAGGTAGCTCTGGTGGCTTGCATTTTTAAATAAATTTAGTGAGAAAGTGATAATTATTTTGACACTTTTTTTAAATGCCTCTTTTTCTGCAACTGCATTGCCTTTCTCAATTGTCCTTCAGGATCTTGGCCTTTGTTTATGGAATCACTAAGTATAATGATTATTAAGCAACTCAAAAACTATACCAGCGTGCTTACCGACGTATCCTTTTGAGAGGTAGCCGCACCCTTATAAGAGGAATAAGACCCAAACTTTTCAGGTCAAAATTTTAGTAGGTTGCGTCTGTATGGCCTTTTCAATTTTATAAATTATCATTATTTTTAAGTCGAAAAATAAAACTCAAAATTAGTGATAATCTCTGCGCGAAAAAATAAAAATCATAAAATAATCATTGTTTGTAATCCCAAAAATAAAAATCAAATAATAATTATTTCCGTTTGAGCGAAAAAATAAAACTCAATAATAATTCATAAAATAATGATTAAATGCTGATTTAAATTATTTTTCTCATTTTGATATCGTGTCGGGGGCAGCGCTCATATGTACGCTCCAAGCGCTCATAGAAGAGATCCTTGGACGCGTCATCCTTCTCTTCCATCGGTGCATGGGCGCAGATGAGCAAGATGTTGAAGGATCTCGATTTGATGCGGATTGTGGCTAGACGTTCGTCCACCGGGATGAACGCCAGTACTCGGCGACGGAGTCTCTCTCCTACCACGAATCCAGCACCGAATTTGCACTCCTTTACACGCGGCAACTGTAGTAGACGTCGCAAGGCTTCACGTTTACCTAGCTTTGCCCGTCCATCGCATTTCTTGGATGGCGGTGATATCAGCCTTTGTCTTCCCGAGAAAATCAACCAGCCGGGCAGAGGCACCTTCCTCATTAAAGGTCCGGATATTCCCGGTGGATACCCTTAAATCATAATCCTTTATACGTTTGCTGTGGTCGTCATAAAAAAAATGGTTCTCATCCGAGGCTTTCTGACCTTTTTCATTAGGTGGGGTTTTAACGTGGCGGGACCCAAACTTCTGGCAGTCAAAAGTTTTCCACTTCTGCGCAACGAACCATTCTCCGAAATCAATAAATCTAAAAACTGGGTCGATGGTGAACTAATTCTAAAATATAAATCAGTTAGCATGGAGAAACCAGTTGTATCATATGAAAAAGGCTGAGCTCTAGTGAAAGCTTCTTTTGAAGAGCGAGCTCTCCAGAATGGCAATGCTTTGAGGAAATCGCCAACGGTTCTGATGCTGATTCCAGTCTTCTTAGTGATGGGGATAGCCAAACGATGGGAAGACAAGGCTGCCACCGTACAAGAAAAAAGGCAGGAATTTAGAAATGGGGAAATATTTACAGCTACCCCTTATACCGAGACAAGAAGATCCTTCAATTTGGTGGAAGCATAGTCGCAAAGAATTTCCAAATTTGTTTACACTGGCAATGAAATATCTAAGCACCACCTTCCTCAGTGAACTCGAAAAGAGTGTTTAGTGCATCGGGCAGCATTTATGTAGAAATATAATGGATTGTTTTCATTATGAAAAATATATAAGTTTTTAATTCCAATTACTAATTAGATACTATTCAATTTGATTATCAAAATACAAAAAAAATAAATCCGAACTAGATTTTTAAATTGAATCTTCGATATTTCAGCCAGTATCCGATCGGATAGTCAGATAACGGAAAAACGGCCTAAAAGTCCGATTCCGGATATCTACCGGATACCCGGCACATTTCCTCGTTTAGACATTTCAGTTTTAAAGCTATTTTAGTCCCCTTTCATTTCATACCAAACTTGTTTAATTTGGATGCGCGGAAAATGTAGCATACGACAAAATTTTACAAAAGCAAATCCTTCATGAACTGAAAATAATGTATATATATAAAATAATAGCCGTTTTCGTTGTTCGGAGTTAACTTAAAAACTACTGCATAGATTTCAGTCAAGCGTAAGCCCGCGGGTACGGGCCGGAATATTTGCTGTCAGCACGAACTCGTGCGTGCATGGGCGTTCAGTAAAATTTCATAAAAGCACGAATAAGCACGAAAAATCCCGTTGCTAATACTACAAATTTAGATAAGCTTTTGTTTTTATACAAAAAAAATAATAGTACATATTAAAACTTGTTTGATAAAAGAAAAGCAAAAAAAAAATATTTGGGAACCGATAGGAAAAATTAGCTACTTAGTAGTTTTGTTTACATATCTGTACATAAAATACCTTCCACTTTTTCAGCTTCCCAGAAAATATATTATACAAATCTTTGATGTAAAAAATTTATTCGCTTAAGTAAATATACATACATAAACACAAAATTAAAAATATGTACATATGTATACATACAATTCCGGGCTGGGGCGTGTCCCGTCGTGTCGGGCCGGGCCCCACTAAAATTCTTAACGTGCTGGCTCGTGCGTGTTTTTGAAAGTTGATTTTGCACTCGTGCCGGGCCGGGCTTGAAAATTTAGGCCCGTGCCCATCTCTACCTTGAACATATGGTCCTATTATAGGCTACCAGAAAACTCGGTAGGTGGCGCTGGGGTGGAGTTATTTATAAAAGTCGTATTTATGAACCGATTTCGTTCAAATTCAAAACATGTGCTACCTACATGATGAGAAATACGTATGCGCTAGGTGGGGCTAGAGTCGAGTTATTTATAAAAATCGTATTTATGAACCGATTTCTCTTAAATTCAAAATTTAAGCTACCAGCATGATGTAAAATACGTTTACCAAAAAGGCCCTCTAGGTGGCACGGGAGTCGAGTTATCTATAAAAGTCGTATTTACGAACCGATTTCGTTCAAATTCAAAGTATAAGCTACCTGCCTGATGAAAAAAGCATTTGCGAAAAATGGACCCGATAAAAGCCCTATTTATGAACCGCTTTTTTTAATGCAAATTCGAAACGTTTATTACTTACATGATTTTTTTTTTTCATTCAAAACATATATGTAGATACTAGGGTGGGTAAAAAAAATCAAGTATTTTTTTTTGGATCCGACCCACGAAAACTAGTTCCTAGGTACCTCTGGAAAGTACATACCAAATCTGAGCTCTTAATAATAACGGGAAGATTATGTTCATCATAGTTTTCCATTTGCAATTTAGTCTCATATAAAAATGGTCATATCTTATCACCAATATATCGTTAAATCAGTTGCATCGTCAATATTTATAGGAAATTGAACGATCTACAAAAATGGTCTCATATACTCTTTTCGTTCATCTAACCATTTAAAAGATATTCAAGGTCAAAGACTGAAGTATTTTAAGGAAAATAACTTTTTTGTCTTGAATTTTGTAACTTACTAAAAAATAATTATTGTCAAATGAGTTTCAATTATTTCTATAGGGAATTAAATGCTGTACAAAAAAGGTCTCATGTAGTTAATCGATTACTCTAACCATTTAGAAGATATTCACAGTAGAACTCTAATGCCTACTGATTTTAATAGTTTTTTAATAAATATCTCCAATTTATCCATTTAATTAATGAATTTTGAGATAATTTATGATCTATTTCATAAAAAGAAGGTTTTTATTTAAGGAATATCATCAACCGACATATGCGAGCAGTGGAACCACATTTCCCGCTCATTAAGTACCGCCGCCGAAGAAGTAGTCGGATTTCAGCGAGCCCGAAAGAACAACTGGTACGATGAGGAGTGTCAGGAAGCTGCAGAGAAAAAAGATGCCGCCTACAGGGCCACGTTGCGATCGGGCGCAACGCGCGCTATGTGGGACCGCTATAGGGATCTGAAGAGGGAAGCGAGACGTATTTGCCGCAATAAGAAGAGAGAGTCCGAAATACGTGAGTGCGAAGAGCTTGAAATGCTGGCCAACAAGAAGAATGCCCGAAAATTTTACCAGAGAGTTAGGCGACTTACGGAAGGTTTCAAGACCGGGGCTTACTCCTGTAAGAACAATAATGGCGACCTAGTAACTGATGTCCAGAGCGTACTTAAATTATGGAGGGAACACTTTTCCGCCCTACTAAATGGTAGCCGCACGGAAAGTTATGGAGAAGAAGAACCCGAGCCCGCAGTCGATTATGACGGAGTCGACGTTCCACCGCCTGACTATGACGAGGTACGCATAGCAATAACGCGGCTGAAAAACAACAAAGCTTCTGGAGCTGACAGCCTGCCAGCTGAGCTATTCAAGTACGGCGGCGAGGAGTTGATAAGGTGCATGCATCAACTCTTGTGCAGAATATGGTCAGATGAACGCATGCCCGACGACTGGAATTTAAGTGTGCTCTGCCCAATCCACAAGAAAGGTGACCCCGCCATTCGCGCCAACTACCGCGGGATCAGCCTTCTAGGCATAGTTAACAAGGTCTTATCGAGCGTATTGTGTGAAAGATTGAAGCCCACCGTCAATGAACTGATTGGGCCTTATCAGTGTGACGTTAGACCTGGCGAATCCACCATAGACCAGGTATTCACAATACGCCAAATCTTGGAAAAGACCCGCGAGAAAAGGATCGATACTCACCACTTATTTGTCGACTATAAAGCCGCTTTTGACAGCACTAAAAGGAGTTGCCTATACGCCGCTATGTCTGAATGTGGCATCCCCTAAAAACTCGTACGGCTGTGTAAAATGACGTTGAGCAATACCACCAGCTCCGTCAGAATTGGGAAAGACCTCTCAGGGCCGTTCGCTACAAAACGGGGTTTCAGACAGGGCGACTCCCTTTCATGTGACTTCTTTAATCTGATGTTGGAGAAGATAATAAGAGCTGCAGAACTGAACCGCTCAGGAACAATTTACTACAAGAGCGTGAAATTGCTGGCTTATGCCGATGACATCGACATCATCGGCAACAAAAACCGCGAAGTCTGTTCTGCCTTTTCCAAGTTGGATAGGGAAGCAAAGCGAATGAGTCTGGTGGTAAACGAGGACAAGACGAAGTATCTCCTGTCATCAAACAAACAGTCAGCACATTCGCGCCTTGGCACCCACGTCACTGTTGACAGTTACAATTTCGAGAAAGTAGAGAATTTCGTTTACTTGGGAACCAGCATTAACACCGATAACAATGTCAGCATTGAAATCTAACGCAGAATCACTCTTGCCAACAAGTGCTACTTTGGACTGGGTAGGCAATTCAGGAGTAAAGTCCCCTCTCGACGTACGAAAACCGCGCTCTATAAGTCACTCATCATGCCCGTGCTGGTATATGGCGCAGAAGCATGGACAATGACAACATCCGATCAGGCGACTCTTGGAGTGTCTGAGAGAAAGATTTTGCCGAAGATTTACGGGCCTTTACGCGTTGGCGACGGCGAGTACCGCAGACGATGGAACGATGAGCTGTATGAGCTTTACAACGCCATGGACATAGTACAGCTTATTAAAATACAGCGGCTCCGCTGGCTTGGCCATGTCGCTCGAATGGACACCGACGCTCCAGCTCTGAAAGTATTCAACTCGGAACCCGCTGGTGGTAGCAGAGGAATAGGGAGGCCTCCACTGCGATGGAAAGATCAGGTGGAGAAGGACCTGGCTTCACTTGGCATTTCCAATCGGCGTCAGTTGGCACAAAGGAGAAACGACTGGCGTGCTTTGCTGAACTCGGCCAAAATCTCTTAGGCGGTTACAGCGCCAAGATAGAAGAAGAAGAAGAATATCATCAAACATATCAGCAGAAAAAAAATTATATTTCGCCATATGAAATTTTATAATTCAGTACAGTATTGATACAAAAATATATATTTTCTTTTAGTTTAAGTTATAAAAGTTGACTTGATTGAAAATTGAATTGATAAAAATTGATAAACTCAAATTCTCATGAATATTTTCAAAACGCATAAATTGAATGGATAAATTGAAAATATTTATTGAAAAACTATTAAAATCAGGCATTGGGATTCTACTGCGAATATCTTATAAATGGTTAGAGTAATCGATTAACTACACCAGACCTTTTTTGTAGAGCGTTTAATTTCCTATAGAAATAATTGAAACTCATCTGAAAATAATTATTTTTTAGTAAGTTACAAAATTCAAAACAAAAAGTTATTTTCCTTAAAATACTTCAGTCTTTGACCTTGAATATCTTTAAAATGGTTAGATTGACGAAAAGAATATATGAGACCATTTTTGTAGAGCGTTCAATTTCCTATAAATATTGACGATGCAACTGGTTTAACGATCTATTGGTGATATAAAAATGGTCATATTATATGAGACTAAATTGAAAATGGAAAACTATGATGAGCATAATCTCCCCGTTAATATTAAGAGCTCAGATTTGGTATGTACTTTCTATGTAGAGGTACCTAGTAACTAGTTTTCGTGTCGGATCAAAAAAAAAACTTGATTTTTTTGACCACCCTAGTACATACGTACATAAAATGATAGCCGTTTTCGTTGTTCGGACTAATCTCAAAAACCAGGCAAATTATCGCCTACTAGACAACACGCAGTTGGCGCTGGAGTAGAGTTATTTATAAAAGTCATATTTATTAACCGATTTCATTCAAATTCGCAAAATGAGCTACCCGTGAGATGAAAAATTCGTTTCCTAAAAATGAACCCACTATAATCTGATTGAAATTCATAATGCGTATTCATTTCTTGACGAGCAGTGGTTTTGCAGAAAAGGGACCTAATGGATTGCGCTGCCCCTCCAATAACTGACAACGCTCATCTGTGCTCTTTAGTTTCCTTATAAGGACTTTTATTGGCTTACATGGTTTACGGACCAGTGTTGAAGTTGCAAGATCATAGAAGAATATTACGCACGCTTGGTAGAGATCTCACAGGTGGAAATAAGACCATCGATAAAACTCATGACATCGAAAGGGATTAGTATTCCATATGGTATCACAGCGCTACTATTCTTGGCCTATGTGTGAGGAGGATTCTGCTCTTTATTCGTTCCAATTTAAACTAAAAATGTTTATTTTACAGACCGCTTTTACTTTTAAACGCTATTTTTGTATTGGCCAACGCAAAAGATCTTATTAGGCGCCGCGAAGCAAGCGGGCATTGGCTAGTTAACAATAAACTACAAAAATATATTTTAGGATTTTCATAAACTACATAGTAAGATTCTCTGGGACTTTGAAGAAAGTCTATCGTCGCGTTTTTGAGAAACTGCATTCCTAATTTCAATTGCGATTTTCCAAAAAACCTGCCGAAAATAACATACGACAATCTTTTAGCCAGGCGACGCACATACGAATATTTGAAAACCCGGTCAAAAGTCAGAGTTACCAATTTTGGCAAAAGTCCAGTTAAATATGCTATTCCTAAAGCTAAATAACCGATATATTGAAAGGTAGGCATGAAAACTCCCCCTGCTGCTTTCTCTTTGATATATGTCGACCTGAAAATAGTCAAGGTTGGGATTCTTTTTTTTTATGTATAAATATTGGCATTTTTGTTTACTTATCAAGGTTTGTCAAAATTTGGTTCCTTGAAATATATGTAAATCCAGTTATCCTCGAGCAATTAAAGCAAAAAAAAAATTTACTGACATGTGACCATTTTGATTTTCGAAGGACGAAACTCGATGAGTCGTAAAATTTTTAAAAAGCTGTAAGCCTGACCTTTAATTGGGTAAAAATTACGTAACGGTCGAATACTATATGTCATAGTTCTATTGAAAAAACTCAATCCATAGCTAGTTTTTCTCCAACTTTTTCTTCATCTGTAAAAATAACTTAAAACGAAAAAACTAATGCCGAAAAGTGTACTTGAGAGTCAACAGCTTTCATCGGAGCTAGATACCCAGATTTACTGAGATCATACCCTTTAATTTTAAAGTCCTCGGGAGATCCTTTGCAGGATTATGAAACTGGACAGCACTACTCTCTAATCGGCTTCGGTGAGAACAGTTGTGGCCTTAGAACAATTTATCGAATTTTTTTGTATATTATTTTTAAGTTATTTATTTAATTGAAATAGAAAAAGCATCAAAACTTTAGCATCGAAAATTTTTGCCCAATTCGCAGTGATTCGCAATTAAGAGCCAGTCTGAAAGAACGAAGTGCATAACCGAACTCGTCGGCCTAAAAGTGTTCTGGAAAAATTAATGCTTTTCTTGTATTTTTCTGAAAAAAGGTTTGTTTGTGGAATTATGGTAACTGAACTAAATATTTTACGAAAAAGAGCCTAAGATAAATGTAATTGTAGTAATTTGTATCCTATAAATCCGTAATTATGATTAAGTTTCATGTTTTATTTTATTACTGAGTAGAAATAACTTAAAATAACTTTGACCGGTTTTACTATGCAAATACTCCTCTGTGCGTCGATATGTATATTAGCACACCTCTAAATAGTATAATCCCATTAGTGACTTCAAACATATGAGCGGTTTGTCGGTCGTGCAGGCATGTCTAGCACTTTGCTACTACAAATCGATCCCTGAGGACCTAATCGATACGGTGTTTTGTGTGAAGTTTATTCAGCGGATTGAGGACGAGATTCATATGTGTTACTCAAAGGTAGTGTATCCGTATTTACTATTGTAATGCATAAAGTATGTATGTACATAAGCACATATTTTCCATTAATTTTTGTTTTATTTTTTCAAAACGTTAGGCAACATATCCAGAACGAGTACTTAATTTAATAATGCAGTTGAATCGCACAGTCTGTCTGGATTACCCCGAGGCGAATGTTCCATGGTTTCAACAAAACTATCTCGAAGCACAACTCAGTAAAAGTAAGTAATAACACTACTTCGTCATAAAAAAGTTTGAATATCGGGAGAATCCGTTTACCGATCGAAACAAGTGGTATATCAAATTAAAGTTAATTAACAATGTTATTGAACTTTGTATCAGGGTTGTTGCGAATATTCGCATTCGCATTCGCAACCGCGGAACTTCCGCATAAATTATGACATTCGCTTTCGCATTCGCAATAATCAATGCGGAGCTTCTGCGAATGCGAATATTGTACAAGTGCACTGTTAAAACGTATCTGGCAAACAAAAATTTTAGCCAATATTTTTTGCCTGTAGAGATGCTACGGTAAGACTGTCCCCTACGTCCACCTTCTTTCGTAATTTAAAGTCAAAGCGTAAGATAATAGTAGGTATTTCCAGCGGAAATGTTCAACGGCTAGCTATAAAGAGAATCGAATATTATTTGTCAAAGGTCTGTTGAAAAAACTGGATGCATCTTTAGTGTAATTATTTTTTTCCTCATAAAACTTATTATTCTTAAGTTCCGTGTTTCCTTCTATTAGTCTTTCAGCTCGAAAACAAAAGCATTTATCTTAATTTTGTGTAAATTGTCAACATTAGCACGCATCGAAATAAAGATAAAATGGTATGTAAATAAGTCGACAGCCAAGTTCACAAATTAAATAAGAAATAATTCAAGGTGAATTTTATATCTATTGAGGCGTGGGACTTGGCATGTAATATACGGTTAGTATAGTAAAGCATTGTTCACTTTAAATCGTTACGCGTTCCAGCAATTTCTGTACGGAAATTGTTTGAATGTATTAAAAAGTTGCAATGCAGATCGTTAGACAATAGATCTACCATTATGAGGTTGAAATTTCATAGTACTGGCTTTTAATTTGACGGTTTTATTCGCGTTGGAAGTGGCTGCTCAAAAAATAACGTTGAACAAATTCGTTGAAAATTCGACTCTCTCGAGATCAAAAATTTGATTAAAATTAAATATACCAAAAACTTCTAATTTTCCTCAAAAACTCAATGAATGGATTCCTTCTGCTTAAACTAACAGAGTAAGCTAATCATCGAAAAAAATCATTTCGCACCAGCTTAAGTATAAGGCTCTTTACCTCAATTATAAAAAAAAACGGCTTATCAGAAGAAGATCGCGCGAGAGAATTGCAAAACGATTATCCACAGTTCAGCGAATGGAAGCTATGCCAAGACTTAAACCTTATCGAATTATAATATATACGATTCTGTTAGATTAAATTAATTTTATAACAAAAACCTCACCCGTTTACTTTACCCCAATGTTCACACCAAATGCGGTATTTGTTTTAGTAATGACTAAAAAACATGTTTAAAACTTGACTTCGGTCAACTCCCACGTTAAAAGTTTTAAGCTAAAAAGAAACAGGGTGATATCCTCTTAAAACTAAATTTATAGAAGTTGACACAGTTTTCAAAGGGATATGAAATTACGAGAGAATCGAAACAGTATCATTAAAACTCGATCAGACTCCACAATGGGTCATATGATCCCAGAAATATGCTGGAAGGAGCACTTGCACAAAGTGTTAAGCCATTGTATCATTTACTTTAGACCTTCAGTAAAGTTTTGGTTGGTTTTAATGAAAATTAATTATTCACATGTAACTTTAAATCGGTTTAAAGCCAAAGATATGAATAAAGTTCTGGAACTCATCAATTTACGAATATGTCCTATTTACGTCAAATCGAAAAATACACGGTATTTATTGAAAACAAAATTAGTAGAGATGCGCGAACTATGAAAAAACTTAAACTAAAGATAGTTTAGTGGAACAAGTTGACTGCCCAAGTCTCTAGAACGGGTGTTCAGAAAAATTTTATCATTATCAACGAAATTGTCTGTTATTGGATTATCCAAGCAAAATATGAAACTTTCGCTAATATCTATCTATAGCGGAATTCGTCCCCTTATTTTAATATATTTAATATTAATTTCTGAAAACCTGTTAAAAAGATATAACCCATTTTATGCGTACCGATTTTGAGTGAACAATGCTTTATGGAAAGGGCTTAACTCACATCGTAGCTGAAATACAAAAAGCCGTAACTAACTAAAAATCCAAAATTAACTTTTCGATTGATGCATTTCATCGAATCATAAGTTCCCACATCGTTTTAGGCAATACAAAAATTCAGTTAGTTTGGATTTTTTGCATTTCAGCAACAATGTGAAATAAGCCCTCTTAAAATAGTATTAGCGATATATATGTGGGAAATTTGCGTTCATTCGCCTCAAAAAATATATCAAAACACATTGAGCGCATGGAATGGAACAACAAAACAGATTTGATAGTTTATGGTACCGACAGCGGTGAGTAATTAATTGTGACTGCCTGTAACTAGGAAGCTAAACTAACTAATAAAAAAAAAGAAACTAATTACAAGGTATTCATTACAGGCAAACCTTTCCAAGGAGTCACCCGAGAACTAAGCAAATCTGAGACCTTTATCGTCCGTGATTCCATAATTCAAATTATTATAAAAACGGGGTATCTTTTTAACAAAATGACAAGATTTTAAACTATTTCAGCTGGCAGCCACGTTTTTAAAAACAGAATTTTCTTCGAAATTTTCATTCCTAGAAACTAACAATTTATGTGCCATATCCACCTATTCACAACCTCGCTATAGGCGCACATATATCAAACCAGTCACAGAAGACAGGATTAAAAATGAAGTACAAAAACTGAAATCGAAAAACGCTGATGACGTAACAGGTTCTCCAAATTCTGAAACATTGCCATGATGCTAGATTGTGAAGATGAAAGTCAGGAGGATACATCCGACATTTGCAGCCCCGATGCAATTCCCAAAAAGGAACTGTTGCACCGCAATAAAAAAAGAAACGTAACTGGAAGTCTTCTCAACTCGTGCAGCGTCAATCGAAAAGAATTTACAATTTTGTCAAGTTTCAAGTTTGTCGCCTCGAGCGAATAGTTATTTAGTGGCGCAGGTTTGATTTACGACCCGTTAGGAATCAGGCTGTAACCCGAAAAGGCAGCAAAATTACTCTTTCTTAAATACAATGTTCCAATTTTTTAATTGAAGTACTAAATAAAAAAAAAAAAACTGTATTAAAAATTAGTAACTTTTCCATTTTTTATTTACCTAAATCACCTAATGTACTCACCAAAATTATTTCTTAAAAATATTTGACATCCGCATTCGCATTCGCATCCGCGGATGTTAGCTTTTAAACATCCGCATCCGCATTCGCATCCGCGGATGTCTAAAATTCCACATTCGCAACATCCCTACTTTGTACCGCGGTCTAAGCGGTAGAATTTATAGCTGCTATTTCGGAGATCGCCACATCTCCTCATCATACTTCTTTCTCTTGACTTCAGCAGGAATCGAACTCGCATCACCGATGTGCAAAGTCAGCAAGGCTAAAAACTGAGCTAAGCACACCCCGTAAACTCTTATTATTTCCTTATTCAACCTGCTCGTATCACGTGGGGCTGATTCCCTGCAAACGTAACAATACAGTGATTGGAGCATGGTAAAGTGCTTGTATGTAAACTATCATGAAAAATAAGAAGAATCAAGTAAAGAAGTATAAATTCTATACCCGCGTAGGTATCAAATATCGTCGTTTCAGCTTTCTTTAAACTACCTTTGCATGATAAGCAGGGGTGTTTTTTCCGATTTTAAACGATTTAGATGTTATGCTGAGTTAGACTTAAGGAAATAATTGAACCAAGTTTGGTAGAAATCGATAAATCCGTTACCGAAATACACATTTGTGGTCATAAGTGGGCAGTGCCATGCCCATTATCCAAAAATGTATAATAATCTAATTTTATCCTTACAGGTCTATTCTGCAATGCTAAAAAAAAATTTGTAACCGGTAAATCAAGTCCCGTCAATTTTTAATTCTGTGTACTCTTGTAACCGGTACATTTTGTTACCATCTCATAAGCTGGTGACAAAATATTGCCCCGTGAAATATGCAATGCTAAAATTTCCACAATTCTTCATAGCTGAATTGCTAAATATTTTAACTGCATTGCCAACGTACCAAGACATCTCAAACAGGTAGTAGCATTAGAGCAAAAACAACAGTTGCGTGTATTTTGTTATTGCTTCTGGTATCGAAATTGTCAAAAACAGTTCTGATTTTTTTCTTCTAAATCAAAGCGTGCCATGTGAAATACAAAAAAAAAAATAATAATTGAAATTGGAAAAAATAAAAATTGTTGCAACTTTCTTTCTTGGCCAATTCGTTTGCTTCTCGAAGCATTGATCCATCCTTTGCAACGCCCAGTAATCAGCGATTGTGCTGCTGAGTTGGGCGAACGTTCAAAAAGCTCCTATTCAATCGTTTTATTTGTATGGAATAAGGTTTCACATGCAAATAGATTTTAACAATTTAGAATTATTGTGAGAATAAATTACGGTGGCATTAACTGGTAACATTTTTTGGTGATAAAATTTGCCGGTTACAAAATCTTCGGTAGCGTGCAGAATAGACCTGTAAGTGGTTACTGCAATCATCGATTTTGAGCGAAGTAGCTTAAGTAGTTACAGATTTATCTCAATTTTCGTGGTTCTGTAAATTACCGTTATATGGGAGGCGGGCGTGGTTACTGCCCGATTTAAAAGATTTTCATGTTATTTCTTAGCTGGACTCTAAGCAAGGCTCGTACCGAGTTTGGTAAGGATCGGTGAAGCAGCTACTGAGATACAGCATTTCATCACTTTCCAAAAATTTCATAATAATATTATTTTTGTACCAAAACTATTACTTCAAAAGGTAAATTTTAAAGGGGAGTTTTTTTTTTTAATTCTCCCTTAAACAATGTAAAAATTTATTTGGATTTAAATAGACAACAAGATTATTGAATGCCAGCTTTCTAATAGGACTATTTATTTTTTGCGTACCTTCTTTTCTAAAGGTAAAATGACGCTAACGATATTTTTCCTGGACATGCTGAGAGGAAAGTTGCCAAAGAATTGGCGCTTGCGATGCTTTTTATGTTGTATAATCTGTTGTTTATAAACGAAAGAGTGTGCGCATTTTAAGAATTGTTTGAAGAAAACTAAATTTTAAGTCAATTAAATATAAACACTGCCAATCAGCAGAATAACATATTTTCAACTTTAACTGTTTGGTGCATCTACTAGATTGGCCACAAGTTTTCTTCGTGGATGCAGTGTTAAAACCCATTCAATTCTCTAACAAACTAAAACGCCCATATTGGCGATTATATTTGGTATTTTTTTACGGTTTTTTGAGAAAAGAGAAAAATTTAATCCTTGACCAGAATAAGTTCAGTGCCAAAATCTTCATATTAGGGCGATTTTTGGCAAGTTTCGAAATCAGTGGTTATATTTCTCGACTATTCGTGTGTTTTAAACCTAGTAATTGGAGAAAAAAATTGCTTTACGAAATTTTTTAATCTAGAGATTAAAAGCAAAGACGGAAATTTTATAAAAAGAAGGCTGAAGTGCAAAAGGGGTGGGGTTTAGTATTCAGCCGCACCAATTGTTTTAAGAAAGCCGGGTGGAATTAACATATGAAACTTGGTCAGGATAATAAGGGAGGTATCCTCTAAAACATGTTTAACTGAAAAATATAAACAATATACTTGTTTATAAGTTATTTGTTGTGTAAATTTGTTAAGTCGCTCCACTTGATTTCCTTATCAAAAAGTGCATTTGTCTCATCCATTTATATATATAAATGCACATAACACTCCACTTAATAGTTTACATTCTTTTATTTTAATTGTATAAAAATCACTTTAACCAACTTTTATTAACTTGTAAATTACATTAAATTGCATCCATATTCACAATAACACATGGTTGCAAACTGACACACAAGATACAGATGCTGCCATACTGTATAAGACAATACATACAAAGAAGGCAATGCATAAAAAGGAAATAAACACAGAAAGAAGAATTCTACTTAGTAAGGGTTATAACCCCTAATTGCGGCCGAAGGCCGTCTAGGCAGAAAGGTGTTCTCTGCAAAATGTGTTCGGCCCTCTTTTTCGGTAACACAGAAAGGAGAATTCTACTTAGTGAGGGTTATAATCCCTAAGTGCGGCCGAAGGCCGTCTACGCGGAAAGGTGTTCTCTGCAAAAGGTGTTCGGGCCCTCTTCTTCGGCAACACGTAATATATAATCCCTAAGTGCGGCCGAAGGCCGCCTACGCAGAATGGTGTTCTCTACAAAAGGTGTTTTGCCCCTCTTCTTCGATAACACAGAAAGGAGAATTCTACTTAGTGAAAATTCCGAATCAAAAATCCGCTTTTATTATTAAACATTTCGACAGTCTGGCAGCACCAAGTTTGATGTTATTTTGCTATCTTATTCATCGTTTATATAAAAACTTTAACAACAACTTATATGAAAACTATAGGGTTGCTAAAAAATGGGGCTTTTTTTTGAAATTAGAGGGTCCTATTCTAACCCTCCTCACCCCCCCTTTTTCTAGAATTTGCCATCCGCATACTAAAAGTTTCCCTGCAAAAGTTATGATAATTATTTGGAAGGAGATAAATGACAAAATTAAATAATTTCGAATGTGTAGATCCATATGGCCGTATGAGCTGGTGTTAAGATGGAAATTCGAATTCGTTGAAATTTTTTTTATACGAGGGCATGAACGAGTTTTAAAAAAGACTCCGCTAGACGAACCGCGCCGCACTTAGTGATTGCAGCTGCAATTGCATAATGCACTTAATTTTAATGAGGGAAAGAAGCTGATTTTGAATAATTCAGTTGTCGCAAGTGCCGATGGAACTTTGGTTAAAACTACATTGCTATTTACTACACACAGTGTCGCTTACGATAAAATTGTAGGAGCTCAAAAGTGTAAACAAAGCAAACGATAAAATTAAATTTGCTTTTGTCCGTAATTTTGCTTTTTATTTAATGGTTGCGTTAATAAGTAAACAGTGTTGTCACTTGAAAATATTTTAGTTTTAGAACCCAACCCGCCTACCAAATCAGTTTCCAAACTACCAAAATTTGTTTCATCATTAAAACGTAATTTCTTAAATTTACGGGGTTTTGCTACACAAATTAGCAGTAAACATTAAAACTGCACATAACATTGATTACAGTATTGTTTAACCATTCATACCAAGCTTTAAGGTTAAACAAAACCAATTCGGGCCTTTAATTAAAAGAATTAGCGTATTGTATAAACAACTTTTGTAAAAAATGTAAATACCTTTGAGATTAATTCCATTCATATACATTTTTTTTGTGGGAAAAAAACAATCAGACATTTTATGCATTTCAATAAAACAATTTAAAATTTTTTCAATTTGCATACACTCACCCTTTTATACCAATACACTCACACTTTGCAAATTGCCTATCACCAATTTTTCTTTCAAAACGATAGTTAATTTCTCGTTCTGTTTCAACAGCTGATCGGTCATAGCTCTGGGAAGTGAGTTTTTGATTGCAGAAAATTGTCTGCTTAATGAAATATAGAAAAAAACAAAGAAATCTTATTGCATTAACAAATTTTATTGCTAAATTTGGATGCATTTTCAAAACATTTTTCCCTACCAAAAGGTTCATCAAACCAACCAAGATACCAAAGGAGAATGAAGCTACCAATTTAGGTCCAATTGGACCAAAACGGCAACGCTGTAAGTAAACATAAATTTGATTTTTGATGCATATAAATATGTACACTGGCGATCAAAAGTGAGTGTATGGTGATTTTTGTTAAATATTTGGAGTATTTTTCAAGTGAAAATTTTGTTTCTTTGGCTGTGTGCCAATCGGTAACTTTTTCTCCGGGGTGAGCCAGGGTGAAAAAATGTACTATGGTGTACAAATGAATTGAATTTTGCTGTGCCAAATGCAAATTAAAATTTTGACAGTTACGAAACTAAACAAACGCTCGTGCCAAAGCTCTATTTTTTTGTGTTGCTGAAATTGTTAAAATTTATATTTATTTTATAACTTGCGTGTGGCGTACGCTTTTTTGTGCTTTTTTCAGCATTCATTTTCATTTTAACTTGTATTACCGCCAAACAATATAATGTGTATACATCCCTACAAGAACAGTGATAGTCATTTTATTAATCATGTGTAACTCAATGGTGATGGAAATGTTCATCAAATACTCCCATCACGTTTTTAAGGCCAATGTGCAAAAAATGTTGAAATCAAATGTATATATGTGATTTTTTATCTTCTTTCAACTTATGGCCTCTTTTTAACCAACGCAAAATTTTCAAATGTGTTAGTAAGATAAATGAGAATGCGTTAGTTTCTATCACCCAATTCTTGTAGGGATATTTAGAAGCTGTCAAAATTTTACCTAGCCCCATAGGCTAGGTTAAAATCTGATGTTCGTATTCACTACGAGAAATGTAAAATTTTAGTTTGAGCTGTTAAAATTTGCTATTTTCTATCAATTGGCACAGGCCCTTTATACAGAATTTAGAAAAATTTAACAAATTTTCATAAAAACTTTACACCCCTATTCTGCAACACTTTCGTATTCTGATTTTGCTACGAATCGTATAAATGATACGCTGCAATCCGAATTGTATTTTCAAACTTTCGAAATTCGTAATAATGGCATGCCTAAAAACGAGCGAGTAAGAAATTGACGGCGTTTTGCGTAATTTTGTACGATAACAATTCTGTGTAGGAAGCGAGATAAAAATTAAGCAAAAAGATGTAAGTCGATGTGTTTAGAGGAAATATTAGTTGTGTTCTTTTGAACAGATAAATTTGTCTTTCGCATATACTACCCTGCCCACCTTTAGTTCATACACTTCACACTTTTAGTTCATGGAATCTTGAAGTAGAAATATTTCAAAGTGTATGAGCTAAAGGTGGGCAAGGTACAGAGGCGTAACTATAGTGTGGCATGGCTGGCAAAATGCCACAGGCCCCCGATCCGAGAGGGCCTTTTTCTACCGAAAAATGCTGCCTTCACAGTGCCCTCTAAGCACAAATACTAAGTAAGGGCATTGAGAAGGCATCATTTTTTGTAGAAAAGAAAACGCCATAAGTACTTAAAAGTTATAATTTTTTTAGTGCTTAAAATCAATTAAAGTGAGACACAACTAAAGACCATATGAGCATTTCCACAATGGTCAACCAGAACCGAGAACTAAAATTAAAAATCAGTTGTATGGGAGCTATAGGTTATAGTAGACCGATTTTGACGGTTCCGATAAATGATTAATACATTATAAAAATACACTCGCTTACCGAATTTCAGTAGGATATTTCGAAAAGTGAGGGACTAAATTGCGTTCAAACAGACAGACAGATGGACTTGGCTAAATCAACCCAGCTCGACGTTCTGATTATTTTGGCAAACACTTATGTGAGTCTATATCTTCTTCTTCTGGTACTTACAAACATTGGACCAAATTTATAACCATTTCATGTGTATGAAAGGCAAAAAAAAATTATGGAAAAATCGTACGTTCGCGACCGGTATTTAAGCGTATAAATAAAAAAGTAATAGAGATATTTCAACGCGCAATTAGTTAGGAAGAAGTACCTTTATTCCACTGTAATATAAAATTAATCGATGAAACCAAAGGCGATATCTCCGAGCCAATATAAGTATATTTTATATATTTGTTAGGCTTCCGGTGCAAGCATTGCACCCTATCAGAATTACAAAAACATGTACTAATATATGTATGTACGTTTAACGCAAATTAAGCGGCGGCACCTTGGATTGTGCATCTTCTCATACACACATATATGTGTAATTAACTTAGCCAAATAGGCGGTATGTATACCCTGTTTAATATGGGAGTAGCACGTAATAAAGAAAAAACTTCCAGCATATGTGTAATTCTATTGGGTCTAAAACCAATTTGGAGTTTGCCAAATTGCGAAAATAGGTTTCTTAGCATTTTGCTGTAGTGTCGTAAAGTAGTGTTTTAATTTTGAATAAAAATATGCTATAAGGGTTTTTTAGGTGTGAGGAATCCATTTCTGCACTTATCTTTTTCTTAAAACTTCCACCGGAGGGCTCAACAGTGAAAATTTTTACATTTTCTTCGAAACGTATTCTCGCAATTTGGCAAACTCCAAATTTATTTTAGACCCATGGTTTCTTCAGAAAATTTGCTTAGAATTACACGTAGAATCCTCCTATGCTAATGCGCATAATAAAAAAAATTCTCACGCCCTAGTACCTATGTAAATAAAATATTTAGTTTTTTTTTAATCTTTATTAGTCTATAAAAGATACAATACTTTCACACATACGTACATATATTACAAACGTAAAAGAAAAACATACGTACATATTTCGCTGTTACATATGTAGGTACGTCAAAAAACAATTAGCTTTCTCCGGAACTATCTTCCACCGGTAATGGTTTTGGAGGGCTTTGTTTTCTCCTGAAAAGTATTTATTATCACAATATTTGTTTTTGTTATTTTATGGCCTTATAACAATTATATTCAACAATTTTTTCTGCGCTCGAGCCCACTTTTAATGAAAAACTTATTGTGGAAAAGCAACAATAATTTGAAAAAATGGTAGAAGTGATAAAAGTTCTATCAATCGGCACTTTTGGTTATTTTACAGCTAAACGGTCGCTATTCTAGACTTGTTCCAGAAAATTACGCAAACGAAGGTGATGCCAACGAATATTTAGTATGAAGAATTTTTGGTTTTATTACTAATATAACTAAAAACCGTAGAGTGAGCCACATTCTGCACAAGTAAAGGAGCCGATTTTATGTATGGGAGCGAGAAGACTGTTTTATTACAAAACCTTTCTCTTAATGAATCATGCCATGTAAGTTAAATAATAAATAGTTTTATGCAATTATTTACCAAGGTGCGTTCATGAAAGAATGCGGATAAACTGATAAATTTAAGCAATTTATCCCTTTATCACTTTAGATGAAGACCCTAATGTCTTGTTCTATCTTCTTTGACAATACAGTCGTCCGGCATGCCGTTTTAATCCTCAGTAAATATACAAGATGGAAATAACTCAATTAGGTGAGTTGAAGGGCAGGTCTAATATTCTATTCAATTGGGAGTAGGATTTTCAACATCGATTTTTCCGATAACGATATTGTTCAGCCCGATATATCGCCATATTAATTTTACATGCATTGAATTAAATCGATTCATGGCATCGATATTTTCTTAAATATCGAACATTTCTAGTATCTTCCGAAAATTTGCACAAATATGTATCGGTTTTGAAGTATATGGATCAAAACGGCAACACTGGTAGCTATAAGTGGCAGCGATGCCTTCACAAAGGTTCACTGCTGTGGTTCTCGTTCATCTATACTATCTATATCTATACTAATTATATAAAGAGAAGCCCCTTTTTTTGTAACAGGTAATCTCGTGAACGGCTGGTCCGATTTTCATGAAATTTTGTATATAAATAGCTTTCGGTAACCACCATGTTTTAGGCTAAAAAAAATTAACTTTTTTCGTGTAGGTGGACCAGGGACCGTTCTATTCGAAAAAATCTTATTATGGTCCGATTTGCTTAAAATTTGGTACGTAAGTAGCATATATTAGCATATATGATCCATTTTTTCCGGGAAGTGGTCCAGGGACTGATCTATTCGAAAAAATCTTATTATGGTCCGATTTGCTTAAAATTCCATTTTTTCCGAGAAGTGGACCAGGGACCGATCTATTTGAAAAAATTGTATTTACGGTCCGATTTGCTTAAAATTCCGTACGTAGGTAGCTTTTTAGCATATATGATCCATTTTTTCCGAGAAGTGGACCAGGGACCGATCTGTTCGAAACAATCTTATTATGGTCCGATTTGCTTAAAATTCGGTACTTAGGTAGCTTTTTAGCATATATGATCCATTTTTTCCGAGAAGTGGACCAGGGACCGATCTATTCAAAGAAATCATATTTATGGTCCGATTTGCTTAAAATTCGGTACTTAGGTAGCTTTTTACCTGGATAAGCTTATAGATTCCTGCAATTGATTTTAATGCAATTTCGAATATAAATAGCTTTGAGCAACGACCATATCAAGGGGCGTATTCGTCACTTGGCAAGATTTTTTTGCGCCAATCAGAAACAACGGATACTGTCAAAATATAATTATAATATATAATATATCTCAGCTAGTATATATTTTGAAAGCCGTTTTTTAGTTTTCGCAAGGCTCGAGAGCGGCTAAACCGATTTTTTTGAAACTGCCACCTGCAGCACGTGTCCCAAGGATGGTTTTAGGCTAAACAAAAATCTATATGTAAAGGGGGCGTGGCACTTCCCATACAAACCGAATTTCTCATGCTACATATCTCTGAAAGTGTGCATGGTAGAGTTCTGGAACTTGGTATGGAGATATACGAAATCAATCGCATACCATTGGAGAAAAATTTAAGCTATTGTAAAAAAGGGGTGTGGCATCTCCCATACAAACCAAATTTTTCACACTACGTATCTCTGGAAGTGTTCATGGTAGAGTTCTGGAACTTGGTATGGAGATGTACGAAATAAATCGCATACTCTTGGAGAAAAATTGGAACTATTGGGATAGGGGGCGTGGCATCTTCCATACAAACCAAATTTTTCATATTGCATATCTCTGGAAGTGTTCATGGTATAGTTCTGGAACTTGGTACGGAGATATACGCAATCAACTCTTGAGGAAAAAGTGGAACTATTGGAAAAGGGGGCGTGGCATCTTCCATACAAACCGAATTTTTCATACTGCATATCTTTGGAAGTGTTCATGGTAGAGTTCTGGAACTTGGTATGGAGATATGCGAAATCAATCGCATACTCATGAAGAAAGATGGCAGCTGTTGGAAAGGGGGGCGTGGCACCTCCTATATAAATCGAATTTTTATACTGCATATCTCTGAAAGTATTCAGATATGTATGTAGTTGAAATCAAGCCCATATTCATGGAGAAAATTTGGGCTCTTTGAAAAGGGGGTGTGTCTTTGAATATATTTTTTAATTCTTTTGTAGGTGTGTTGGTGAGTGAAATCCTCCTAAGTGGTTGTACCGATTTTAACGAAACTTTTTGTGTGTTTGAGTGGGTCTCTGGATGGTTTAGTTTCACAATTTAATCCGACAGTTGGCGTTGTAGTTGAGTTATTACTAAAAATCTTATTTATGATCCTATTTGGATAATGTTTTAAATATGTATGCAATACTATTGCAAAAACGTGCTGCCAAGTGGTGCTGAAGTCGAGCTATTACTAAAAATAGCCAAGTGAGAAAAGGGGCCGTGAAGGTCAGATTAAATCGACCTGTTGCACCATTGAGTATATGGAACGCTCCTGCGTTGCGATTGGCCCAATGGATGTGATTTTCCAATATTATTATGCGTTCAAACGTTTAAGGTATTTCGTCTGAAATAAGTATATGTATATTGCATTTCTGTAGAACAATGATTCGCACCCATTTTGAAAGTGCCACCAACTATACTGTAAAGCTTCTAGGACATTTACTATAGAACCGGGTCATTGTTGCCACCAGGGAGTGAAGAGAAAATAATTTATTTCGCTTTGCGAATAACCGTGCTATGAAATGCCGCACAACTGGAGAATTTCAAGAACCTCTTCACGGATATTTATTAGGTTATTTAAAGCGGCAAATGACCACCAAAACATAATCTTAGCAGACGAATGTGCCAATGAAAATCGTAAACGTGAATTGTTGGTGAAAATGTTGGACCAAAAAGTTTTAATAAAATACATAAATATTTTGGGCGGGACGAAGTTCGCCGGGTCTGCTAGTAAGTGAATATAAATGCTGCGTCAAATATTCGCTGAAAGTTGGTGTGGCTGGAGATAATATTCTATGCGAAGGCAAGTTTGTTAATTGCATAAAATTTGCACCGTTCATTCGATTTTCAAAAATGAGGTGTCAAATGAAAGGGCTTGGGCTCTAGATGTGCAGTAAGGTTATAGTTTTGTAATTGAGTGGCCACCTGCTTTTGAAATTATGATATTAACACCGTTCGCCCGGTTTTCAAATATGAGGTGTCAAACGAAGAGGCTTGGCCAACAGATAGGAAAGTAGGGTTAATTTTTTT
>NW_023458557.1:32899039-32938968 GCF_013731165.1 Rhagoletis pomonella | reverse complement strand
GTTTTCAGCTGATTAAATTAGGCGTTATTTGGACTAGTTTTTACTATTTTTTGTTTTGCTTATTTTATGTTTACATTTTTTATTTATAAAAGTCTGGCCCTTTACCTAACCAGCGCCACATAAATCCACATTTCAAACTTCGTACAAAAATTCAACAAACTTTATCATCTACTCCCAAAAATTTCAAACTTTCTTTTAGATACGTAGCGTTATAGCCCCTTTAATTTTAGTGGGTTAAAGTGCAAATTTCAAGACACTAGGTAATCGCGCCAATTTTTTAATAATCTTATTGGCTGGCTGAGAGTGTTGTGCATGTTATGCCATATAAAGTATGCTCGTATAAAGTAGTCTCCTGAAGAGAAACGCACTTTGCCGATTGGAAAATATTGATTTTCAAGGATTCTATACCATTTTCACGAAAAATTGTTTTTTTTTGCCATATAAAATACATGGGAAATTTTGAGCGCTTTTAGCACCCTTTAAATATTTATTGATTAAAAAAACAGGATTATATTTTTGCGATGTAGAAAAATCCTAGCATTAAGATTACGACTTTACTTTTTTGGAGCACTCTTTTGTGTACTCCATGCTTAATTTTTTATTTATAAAAGTAGCGCATTATATAACAAGCACCATATAAATCCACACTTCAACCTTTGTACAAATATTATAAAAATTCAACAAATTTACCAAAATCCCCCAAAAATTTCAAACTTATTATCCAGAATGTTCTGAAACATTTTGGGTATGCAGTTTTATAGCCCATCAAATTTTAGTAGGTTAATATATAAAAATCCCGTGTCACTGTGTTCGCTTACGCTAATCTCCGAAACCGCTTAACCGATTTCAATGAAATTTTGTGGGTTGTATTGTTGGTTCCAACTTAAAAGATAGGATAGTTTTGAATTCGAGAAAAATATTTTTTTTTTCATCGACATTTTTTCTATGCTCCTCTCAACTTATCCTAAGCCTATCTTAGTATATAAAAATCCCGTGTCACTGTGTTCGCTTACGCTAATCTTCGAAACCACTTAACCGATTTCAATGAAATTTTGTGGGTGTGTATTGTTGGTTCCAACTTAAAAGATATAATAGTTTTGTACCCGAGAAAAAAATATATTTAAAACAAAATCTCCCGTGTCGCTATGTTCGTTTACGCTTACTACAAACTGCCCATATCCGAAGCGAGAGTTTTCCAATGTTCTTCGCGGCTACGCTTCATATGTATGTTAATGTTCGGGAGAAATAGGTAGGATAGCAACAAAATAATGTAGTATGTATTTATACATATAAACATGCGCATATCAACAGCAACAAAAAATTTACCGTTTGGACACCATGCAATGTTATCCATTCCCCTGGCTGATGTTTGAACCGTAATCAGAGATCGTTTTTGTTTTAAACGTAGTGAACAATAATAACAATATTTTGTAAATTTCGATATTAAATGAAACGTAAGAAACAATATGGGTCTTCACACCGAGCTCGGTATTCGGTAACTCGGTGTTCGGTAATTTTTTCCCATGTATTTTGTTTGTGTAACACTATTTTACCGAGTACCAAGCTTCGGTGTGAAGACCCATAATATCTACGATGCATGTAACTTGCCTATGTATCGGTGTTTAGCCGGACAACGTCTGCCCGGGCTTACTAGTATAACATAAAACATTATTCCATTCTTCGAGCTGGATTAAAATATATTCCACCAAGCGTAAGAATCTAAGAAAAAAGTGGAACAGATTTTGACCCAACTAAACCCTGAAGGTAAATAAGTGGTTTAACTCTAACAAATTATGAGTGCGGATGTTTTTATTGTTGTAAAGGGTGAACACAACAAAACTGCGACACTTTGGGAAGCTTATAACTTACCCAAAAAGATTTCAATATTTCGAAATTCAAATACAATAAGTTGACCATGACCTTAGTTGGACGTAGAAGAAATTTAATTTGAATTTGATTCCTAGTTGAGCTAAAAACGGCAACCGAGTTAGAAACGAGACAAACCATTTTGCACGAGTTTATAAATGATCCGGCCTTAAGTACACGTAAAATTGCTAAAGTCTTCAGATTGCTCTATTCGACAGTTTGCAGGGTTTTAATCGGTAGAAATAAGGCTTGGCAGTTACGAGAAAACCAGGGAGCGGGGATTAGCATGGTCAAAGTGATAAAAACAGTGCTCGGAAGGTCCTCAGTGCGTTTTCGCAAGATCCGAAGGTTTGGTCGCTTTATGTTGCAAAATCTATACGGAGATCGCGGTTTTTCGTACAAAAGGTAAATTGGAAAGCTTCATTTAGATGTTTTACAGCTCAAACAGCGCCAGACTGAGGCGCAAAGTACAATGTTACTACGAAATCCTGCAGTCGGAAGCTTGTATGAATTCCAAATTAAAAAGTTGTACTGCTTTGTTATGGACTACGAAACCCACTGCTTTAAAAATTCAAAATATATTGCAGGTCAAGATTTGTATACTGCTGCAAGTCGTCAAGATGCCACTGAAAGCTGTAAGCTGAAAATGAATTCCAAATTTCCAAAAAACAACATGGTTTGGCAAGCTATTTGTTCCTGTGGCCGCAAGAGCAGCCCATCCGGGACAATGAATGATCAAGTTTATCGGGATGAGTGCCTCAAAAAGCGTCTTCTGTCAGTTATCAACATACAACACTGTTCTAGGCGGACATGGCAAGCTGCCACTATGCCAAGGATACATTGCCGTGGTATGATGCAAATAACATCAATTTTGTACCTTACGACTGCAATCCAATCAATAGCCCAGAGCTACGTCCTATTGGCGAATATTGGTAAATTGTCAAAGGAATCTTGAATAAAACAGGGGAAACAGTAAAAAATATTGAAGAGTTCAAATCAAAGTAGTTGTGCGCATCGCGTAAAGTCGATGATCCAGTCGTGTAGACTGCGAGTCGCGTGTGCGATGATAATAACTAATATTTTAACATTTTAATAACATATAAACTTCCAAGTTATATAATACAAAAATAATAATTTCAAAGCCTCCTAGTTTGTTTCTGGTAGTAATCTCTAAGTGTCGCAGTTTTGGTGTGTTCACCCTTTATTATAGTTTCTGAAAGTGTGCTAAAGCTTCTTCTCAATTTTGAGCTCAAAAAGTTATTGGGATCAATAGTTATCAACTAACTAATTCTGGCTAGTTAACCATTAATTATTTATTAACGTGAACATTTTTTTGAACAAGCGTTTAGATTAGACGATTTTGAGGTCTTTTGCATTGGTATGTGCGAAATTTCAGACATTTATCTCGATATTTGTGGTAAATAGACGATATTTTTGACGAAGATGTATTTCAGGTGCGCGATTTGGTAAAAATTTAAAATGGCGTTGGGCAACCCCTAAACGAACACCGATTTCTCCAAAATTTTCAGCAACATGTTTTTTCTTGGACACAAATTTCGAAAACTCGGTTTTTAGAATCAGTCTAATGTACATACATACGTGCTAGGGATGTTAATTTTTCGGCTTTTTCCGATCCCGGGATTTTCGGGATGGCGTTGTCACAATCCCGGGATCCCGGGATTTAGATATTCATTACTCTTCAACAACTTGAATCGGAAAAAATTGCTTCTATATTGTTTGAGAAGCTCTCCTACCATGAAATAAATAATAAATAAATGAGTTTGAAACCATGGTACAATAATTACAGGTATTGTCTTCCCAGAGAGCGCATATTCCGATACGCCTTATTTAAAATATATCATTGTTGCCCACACTAAAACGTTTACTGCTGGAAATATCCCTTTTTCCATACCCCATATACCATATATGTTCACGTATTTTTTTTAACAAACCATCTTACAGAGAACTTATTCAATTTGCAAAAGCCGGAAAAAAACATTTGCTTGTAAATAAATTCAAAATTTTTATGGCTCACTTAATTTCAAACATTTTTCTTTTGATTTGAAAAATTATAAAAATTAAATTGAGCGAAAACAAAAAGGAAAGCGAAATAAAAGTAAAACAATCAACATTGAACTGTGTCAAAATGAAAATAACTCCCTTATTTCGATGTGAAGCAAAACTCTCTAGAAAGACAATACCTGTAATTATTGCACCATGGTTTGAAACCTACTTTTTTATTTAAAATGGCGTTTTTATTTTTTCTCTCTGACCACAGGATTTATTTTGAAGGACTTTTTAATTTCAAAGATATAATTAATTCCAAAAATTATTAAAAATTTAAAGCAATGTAGAATAAAAATATATATATAATGCAATAGGAAACTTCTTTAGAATTTAAAAAATTGAAATTTTTTGGATTCACCAGGACGAATAGGTAATTTTTAAGCCGACAAAGTTAGAAGAACGAAATTCGAACAATTATTGCGAAATTTCAAGGATAAAATTTTAAAATGACATTTTCAATATTTACCAGGATTACCTCATTAATTTTATACCCATACTTCTTCTCTAAGCACATTTCTCTGAAATTTTTAAATCATTTTTGAATTACTGATGTCAGAGTGAAAAACTAAAAACGCAATTTTACTATATTTGGCCCATGGTTTCGCGAATATATTGATATTTGTGTTTAAAATTTACTATCGCGCGGTTTTATATGTAAAATGAGCTAGACATTTATAAAAAAATATTAATTATTAAATAAACAAAGAAATATACCCAATACTGGTCGAGAAAAGGAGTTTCTATTATTGCCATTAGTGCAAATTACAAATCCCAAGAATCCCGGGATTTTCGAGACCTTAAAAAGTCCGGGATCCCGGGATCCCGGGATTAACATTCCTAATACGTACTTATATAAATATGCATGTTATGTATGTACATATTTATGTATATAACTCTAAAAATATTGTACTAAATAATCTATGCTAAATAAATTTTATTTGTTGATATAAATTTTACACAGCCGTATCAGTTTCGCAGGGATACCAAATTTAGATATAGCGGCATAAAGACAACTTTTTTTCGTGCTGTCTAAAGCGGCTTTGAAATCAACAAATATATGATGTGTGTCCATCCTATTCTCGCGGGTCTTTTCCAAGATTTGGCGTGTTGTGAATACCTAGTGTATGGTGGATTTGCCCAGGTCTAAAACCACACTGATAAGGCCCAATCAGTTCGTTGACGGTGGGCTTCAGTCTTTCACACAATACATTCGATAATACCTTGTAACCTATGCTTAGAAGGCTGATCTCGCGGTAGTTGGTTCGTATGGCGGGATCGCCTTTCTTGCGAATTAGACAGATACTACGTTTATACGTAAGCTATTTGAAAATAAAAATAATTTGCAAATACCTAACTCACTGTTTATTCGACGGTGAAAAATTCTTTTCTAATATTACCTGATTAAAAAGGCAATAATATGACCATCGAAAAAGAAAATAAAGTTAAAAATGGCAACGTCTTGATTATAAAAAGGCAATAAGATGACCATCGAAAAAGAAAATAAACCTAAGAATGACGGCGTCTTGCGCTTATTTGCAAATAGTACCACTAATCAATACTTATTTGCGTGATTTAGTTATTTGCAAATAAAAAATTAACTCAGCGTTTATACGGCAAAGTTTACCATTTTGCAAATTGTTATTTGCAAATAAGACGTGCGTATAAACGTAGTATGAGATCACTTAAATTCCAGTCGTCGGGCATGCGTTCATCTGACTATATTTTGCACAAGAGTTGATGCATGCACCTTATCAGCTCTGTGCTCGGCTGGCAGGTTTTGTTTTTCAGCCGCGTAATCGCTATTCGTACCTCGTCATAGGCAGGCGGTGGGACATCGACTCTATCGTCCTCGAGTGGGGGCTCGGGTTCGTCTTCTCCGCTACTTTCAGTGCTGTTGCCATTCAATAGGGTGGCAAAGTGTTGACTACGTTCTGGACGTTGGTCTCTAGGTCGCAATTGTTGTTCTTACAGGAGTTCGCCCTGGTCTTGGAACCTTCCGTAAGTCGCCTAACTCTCCGATAAAATTTTCGGGCGTTTTTCTTGTCGGTCAGCAGTTCGAGCTCTTCGAACTCACGTATTTCGGCCTCTCTCTTCTTATTGCGGCAAATACGTTTCGCTTCCTTCTTCAGTTCCCTATAACGGTCCCGCATTGCTCGCGTTGCGCCCGATCGCAGCGTGGCCATGTAGGCAGCATCTTTTTTCTCTGCAGCTGCTTGATATTCCTCATCGTACCAGTCAGTGATCGGACTTTAAAAAAATTCTGTGTGGTAGAATCTGGAAAAAAATGTAGATTTCGAAAAAATGTAGATCTCAGGGTTTGGATTTCACCTAAATTGCAAAAGTTTTTAATTACACTCTAAAGAAATTTTATTTTAGTATAATAAAGTGCAAGATTGAAGTTGCTAAAAATTACGTTGTGTTTTGGCAATTTTTCCTTGACAGGATAAAGCAGTTCCTTCCATATCAAGATATTTTTCGAACATATTTTAAGAGATTTCTGCAACCTTGCGGAGTGCTGCCAGCTTTTTTTTTATCACATCACGAAGTAGCGAACAAAATTGGCACGTACCAGAAACATCTAATTGGGATCTGCCGGTTTTTACAATTCTCAAGCAAAAGTAAACAACGCCTCAGAAACTTCCCAGCATAAAATCGGTAATAGCTTTTAGTGGTAATGTGTTCTAGAAGGCATAGCGTTATAATGCCTTCGAAATTTTTCGCTTCTTTTACGCGTTGCCGGTAATGCAAAGTAGAATGTCCTACAATATTTTATTTATTTCGCTTCTTTGTTTCTTTTCGGGGAATGCAAAGTAGAATGTCCCATAATATTTCTTTTTTAATTCGCTTCTTTGCTTCATTTCGGGGAATGCAAAGTAGCATGTCCTACAATATTTTATTTGTTTCGCTTTTTTGCTTCATTTCAGGGAATGCAAAGTTGAATGTCCTACAATATTTTATTTGTTTCGCTTCTTTGCTTCATTTCAGGGAATGCAAAGAAGAATGTCCTACAATAATTTTTTTATTTCGCTTCTTTTCATCGTTTTTGGGAATGCAAAGTAGAATGCTGCATCGTAGTCAGCTGAAAAATAGAATGAATATCCGAAAATTATTTTTCTACCGTTACTTTCTGTGCAAATTTTTCTCGCATAAAAATCATGTTTTGCTCTGTTTAATTTGCAGCGAAGTTGAAGTCAGTCAATGAAGTGAAGTACAAGAGTGAGAAAATACAATTTTAAGCTTAATTAAATATGCACGTATGTAAAAACATACCGATTTTTAAGTAAAATCTAAATACCTAAATACATACATATGTATGTATAAAAACTGATTTATAAAAAACTTATTTAATTTTAATCTTTTAAGACATTTTCTGATTTCAATTTAATATCAATAAGTATGTACTTATCTAGGCATTCTACATTAGTGTCGCTGTAAGACATTCTTTGTTCGCTTCTCTGGATTCTGTTTATCCATGCGTTCTCCCTTCGTTTGGAGGTAATGCTGTGGGTAAGGGCTTACCGCCAATGACATGCCCATTAAAGTGGTCCAAAAATGTATGTAAAAAAATAAGGTCGGATTTTTAATGCCGCCACCCCCTAGGATTGTTATATACCGAAAAAAATATACCCATATTTTTTTTCTATTTTGAAATCAAAAAATATTTAGGGAGTGCTCAAAGCGCTCAAAGTTTTCCATGTATTTTATATGGAGAAAAAATAATTTTTCGTAGAAATGGTATAAAACTCTTGAAAATCAATATTTTTCGACCGGGAGAGACCAGGAGACTTCCAGTATTAATATCCAATTGTTTATTTAACCATTTTTTATGATTAAAGATTTTTTATTGGTCCCTCATTGCATTTTCTAAGGGCTTTGAAGGACCTATAAAATATAGTTACCATGAAAAATTTGTTAAAGAAACAATTGAGTATTATTACTGGGAATCTCCTGAAGATAAGTAAAGTTTTCCGATCGAAAAATATTGATTTTCAAGAATTCTACACTATATCTACGAAAAGATGTTTTTTTCTCCATATAAAATACATGGAAAATTTTGAGCGCTTTGAGCACTCCCTAAATATTTTTTGATCTCAAAATAAAAAATAGGGGTATACTTTTTTCGATATAGATCAATCCTAGGGTGTGCCGGCATTAAAACTCCGACTTTATTTGTTTGGACCACTCTAATGCCCATGTTAAAATATTGCCTTCTTGAAGCGAATGGGTAAGCGATTCCCATCGCCTAGCTCGTTTCCACTTTCGTTTCTGTGGTAATCGTGTTTTTTGCTGGGTTTATATGCACTTAAATTTGCTAATACTTTCACAAAAATCGCGGTTTTGTAACATTTTCGCTATTAATTCTTTTTACGAATGATATCTTTTGCAATTTAACACAATAAAACCACGATTCCTGTCGAGAAATTGATTACTGAGAAAATTTACTATTTTACAGTTTATTCGCCTTCGTTTAATTTTACTTGAGAAATTTCATCGTCGCCGGGAATGCGGAATATTGTGTTATATTATTATAGTGTTGGACTCAAAACGCGAATATGTGGTAGATTTAAGACCTTGAGTGGTAGATGTGGTTGATGCTCAAAAAAGTGACAGATCTACCACAATGTGGTAGAAGTCCGATCACTGGTACCAGTTGTTCTTTCGGGGTCGCTGAAATCCGACTACTTCTTCGGCAGCAGTATTTCGTGAGCGGAAAATGTGGTTACACTGCTTGCGTATGTCGGAGGCGGGTGCGTATCTTGGCCGCAACAAGATAGTGGTCCGAGTTGATGTTTGGCCCTCGGAGTGTACTAGAGCTGTAAAAGTAACGAAATTTCGGATACCCGTATGTATTCGTTACTAATCAAATCAACACCCGTATCTTTCGTATCGTTACTTTACTCGTTACTTTTGATACAAGCACTTGTACCTCACAAGAATCATCGCAGCAAATCTTGTAGCGTAAGGAAATGTTCGTTCTTCCATATGCATACATGTACATACATATATACATATGTATATACGCAGCATATTTTTGTATCGATTCGAACAATTTGATACCGGCTCCCTGTAGGGAAACGAACTAGTGCGGAACTGGTTCGGTTCTAGTGCGTTTGGAACCATGACTAGTACGCGTTAATTCTCTTTTGCATGCTAGCGACTGGCGAATTTAACATTGCGATGTCCTAGGAAGTGTCAATTGCCCCTTGCATCCCTTTGGCGCTAGTTCCGAACCAGTTCTAAATTCGACAGATAAGATCTAGTTCGTTTTGCATCCCTTTTTCTATAGTTCCAAACCAGTTCCTAATTCGACAGATGAGATCTAGTTCGATCTGCATCGTTTTTTATAGTTCCCAACCTGTTATAAATTCGTCACCTTAGATCTACATTTCTAATAAGGCTTGTCGAAACATTTCCCTTTTATATTAAATATGATCGGTTGAAGGAAGGACAATACCATCACAAATGTTTAAACGCATTTATTAAAAATTTATAAACCACATTAGTAGTAGTAGTAGTATTAAACTTAAGTAGTAAGTAAAAAACAAAAGAGCGTTCTGCTTAAAAGTAAAAATATTAGTTCACTTTGTCTTACTTGTCTAAATTTAAGCATATTGATTTTTAAGTAAATAAGATATACAGTCAGTCAATAAAGTTTAGGTACATCGAAGTTTTTACAATACCGGCAACTATTGTTTAAATATTTAATTTTTCCCTAATTTTTTATAAAAATATGGTTAGTTCTACACCAAAAACCCCAAAAGTCAGAGTTCCAAACCTTATGCAAAATTAAAGAAAACTCCGCAAATTTCCATCCAAGTATTGCAATTTACACTCTTTAGGAAAAAGTTAAGTACGCAGTTTTTTAGCCCATTCAATTTTAGTATAACAAAGTGCAAGTTTGAGGCAGCTAGGACTTACCATTGATATTTAGCAATTTTTTGTTGTTGTTTGGTAAGTCCTAGCTTCCTCATACTTGCACTTCATTATACTAAAATTGAATGGGCTAAAAAACTGCAAACTCAACTTTTTCTAGAGAGCGCAAATAGAAAGTGAATTATTTTAATGAAATTTTGCAGAATTTTTTTAATTTTGCACAAGGTTTGGAACTCTGATTTTTGGGGCTTTTATAAAAAATTACCGAAAACTAAAATATTTAAAAAATAGTTGCCCGTATTGTAAAAAATTCGTTGTACTTAAACTTTATCGACTGACTGCATTAAGGTAGCTGTGCTGGATTGCATAAAACAAAAATTAATTTGTCTTTTCTTAAAAAAAAGGTAGCTCTGGTGGCTTGCATTTTTAAATAAATTTAGTGAGAAAGTGGTAATTATTTTGACACTTTTTTTTTGAATGCCTCTTTTTCTGCAACTGCATTGCCTTTCTCAATTGTCCTTTAGGATCTTGGCCTTTGTTTATGGAGTCACTAAGTATAATCATTATTAAGCAACTCAAAAACTATACCAGCGTGATTACCGACGTATCCTTTTAGAGGTAGCCGCACTCTTATAAGAGTAATAAGACCCAAACTTTTCAGGTCAAAATTTCAGTAGGTTGCGTCTGTATGGCCTTTTCAATTTTATGAATTATCATTATTTTTAAGTGGAAAAATAAAACTCAAAATTAATGATAATCTCTGCGCGAAAAAAAAAATCATAAAATAATTTGTAATGCCAAAAATAAAAATCAAATAATAACTATTTCCGTTTGAGCGAAAAAATAACTCAATAATAATTCATAAAATAATGATTAAATGCTGCTTTAAATTATTTTACTCATAATGATTACCTTCCCTGCTTTTAAAATTGGAAATAAAATAGTTTAGTGAAAGTACCACATTTCACTGCTTTTGGACTGGTTCGGGGCTAGTTACTATCGGGCTGGTTCGTTTTTGGCGAAAAAGAACTAGTACTGAACCAGAAATTTGGTTCACTAGTGCGAGTTTTCCCTACAGGGCTGCGTTTCTTTATACATTCCGGATAATCCCATTTCACAGCCGGAATAAGCATAATGCGTTTGAAATATACGTCAACATATCATCAGGAACGTTCTTAAGAATAAATAAACAAAAAAAAATATTCCAAACGTTCAGAATGAATAAAGAAATGCAGCCACAATCAAGCACTTGTACCTCACACGAATCATGCATGCATGCATGATGCAATAATACAAGGTGTTATCAGTTCTTTGCCCATTAATATAGTTGAATGTTTTTTATTTTTGCTCAGTATGCACACTTTGTTTTCTTACAAAGGTATTTTATCGTATTTTATTTCATTTCATATCGAATATACTATAAAAAAGCAAATTTTGTTTAGGAGAAAATGTGAAATTTTATATATTTCCCCCATATGGGGATTCATTACTTCCCCTTTTTCTTCTCATTCTACTGAGCTAAGGCAGTGTCAAATCGAGCTGTCACAACTGATACCACCTTGTATTATTGCATCATGGCATGCATGTACGTACATACTAAACTCCTGCGCAATTCCATTTAAAGGGCCTAACAAGACATCCGATCGCCGCGCAAATACTTTCCCTCCTTTACTCTCATCGTTCGGGTCAAGTGTGAGTAAGCATAAACCAGTTTCTGTAAGCGTACGTAAACTACCGATCAATAGCAAGACGCGTAGAGTATTTACTTTGCCTTCCGCAACTACTGCGAGTAAAAGGTATTTGACAGTAGAGTACTCTACTGGTAGTACTTGAGTATTTTCGAAGAAAACATACATTTGTGGCAAGAATGATAGAAGAATTTTCTGGATCGTGCATTTGTGGTATCTGAATAAAATTAAGGACAGGATTGTAGTGGAGCGATGAAGAGAGCGACGAGCAAAACGTACTTTCAACTAAAATGCTAATATACATACCTAAGTACATATGTATGTATGTGCATAGATACGTATGTGCATACATAGATACGTATGTGCATAGATACATACTATGTGCATAGATACCACGATTGAGAGAACACAAAGGTTGCGCCGATCTCGGACCACTATTCCTCTCTTAACGAATTTGACAGAATCGTTGTTTGCACGACGTCACACTTGTGCAACTTGTTTACGTTTTCCTTGTAACATTTTTTCTTCTTCTTCCATTCTTGCTCACGTTTTGGCATTTCTCTCTCGCAATTGCACCAGTGTGACGTCATACAAAAGTTATTCTCAAAAATCCTCTCTGATCGGCGCAATCTTGTATTCTATAATTCTTGAATACATACGTATGTGCATAGATACATATACATATAAGTGTCCGCATATATTTTTTCTCGTCACTTGTTCTGTCGCTTCACTGCAGCAAAACCAAATTGTGGGGAAAACCCTGACGATATGCGTACAATTGAAACCATGGGTTTGAAGATAGCGCAAATTGATGTGAAAATTTCAATTTCATATTAAATATATTTATGTATGCATGTACATATGTACATATGTAAAAATGTAGTTTCGATTTAAAAAAAATCGGATAAAGTTTTTCTTTCGCCATTCATACACCTCTAATTTTAGTATTTATTAAAAAAAACTCAATGAAATTCAAAAACTCTATCTTGCATTTGGTTTTACTCAATACCAATTTGAGCTGTCGCAGTGTTATCAAAAAAAAAAAGTTATGAATGGGTAGGTTCAGAAGACGCAGCAGTTGAGCGCAACCGTTGCTAAAAAAAAATCAGTGATCGTTATGCGTCTTCTGAACGACTTCATACATTAGCTGTCAAATTCAACTCTCAAAGGTACACACCAACATGTTGTCTCAAATGATCAGAAAAATATTACGATCATCTAACACGCAACTATTCAGTTGATCAGAAGTACGCAAAAACGCGTTCAGAAGGTGCAATCGCACCAGTTACTGAGCTGTTGCGCCTTCTGAACGTGCCCAATGAAAATTCGTTTCTCTTGAAATCAAGTTATATGGCTGCGTATGTACATATGTACTATTCCGAAATTTTTTTATTTGTAAAGGCTCTCAAGAAAAACTAAAAATTCATATAAAATTACGCACAATAAATAGAAAATAAATTTGCTTCTATAACAAATTTCTTAAATCAGTATGCAGCTCTTAAGAAAAAAATGCTCGTACATCTCGTCGCTACCATGTCCAACTATCGAATGTAAAAATCGGCACTTTTCAAAATTTTGATTTGCCACTAATAATTTTATTTCGTATAGCAGCATTGCTTAAGTTATTGTTGTCGACAACTTATTTGTTGGTTAATGACTGCAAATAGTTTTATAGAAAATTAGAAACGAGAAATAATACTTTCATAAAAATTAAAGTACATACATACATAGATTTAAAAAGCTGCTTGAATACAAAAGTTTTATGAAAATGTTACATTAAACAACTGTCTAAATCTACGTTATTTTTTATAAATAAGGCCGTAAACATTTCTTTACATCGTCAAATTCCATATTCTATTTTTACTCTTTCAATTTCACTGACCAGCGCCGCAAACGATATCAACTAGTAGGCTAACAACCAGAATTGAAATTTTATACACAAGTACTTACTACTACAGGTATACAGAGAGTAGATTTGCTACTCCCTTTTGGCAGCAGCAAATATCTCGCGTACGCGATGAGAGAAAGTAGAGTACGTACTTTGGTGGAGTAATAGCAAGTACGTCAAGTATTTACTCTCAACGCCAAGTAGGGTACGTATGCAAAAAAATTGTAACAATGTGTTGGGAGTAGAGTACAATGCAAGGAGTACTTATTGAACGAAATGCGGCAAATACACTTGCGCTGGACTCTAGTACATACATACACACGCAACACACTTTAGTATCGATACGAAAAACAGTTTCGTTACCGCACAATATGTTGTGTTGTATTGATTCTCGTTGATGGTGCATATACGGAACATGCGAGTAACGAGATTATTATGTGAGTAACGATTAGGTTGATGGTGCATATACGGAACATGTGAGTAACGAGATTATTATGTGATTAACGATTCGGTACTACAAGCACTTGTACCTCACAAGAATCATCGCAACAATTCTTGCAGCGTAAAACTATGTTCACATTACCAACATAAAATACTTAGTTTCGTTTGAAATACCTCACTAAATTAAGTGCGTTCATACACGCGTTTCTTTATTTGTCTTGACAGCTTTGTAGCAACCCTGTGTTATTGTTTATTTAACGAAAAGAGATCGCGAATGTGAGTAATTGCGTATATTTTTATATTCTGAGTTGTTTGTGGTAATTTTTTAGATTTTAGATGAGTGATCAAAAGAGAAAGCTTCTGGAAATATTTTACAAACTACCACGCGCGATTATTACAAACAAAAACGTCCAAACACAATGACATATCAGTTGTGGGACAATACTTTTTTCGATTATTATCGATAAAATTAGAGCTGACACTGATTTGTTCGTGATTTGGTTCTTGGTTTAAGATAAACTACGTACTTTCATCTTAATTTACTGAGAGACTTTACAAGGCGAAATTACTTAGTTTGTAATTAATTTATGCGTAAATTAAGATTGACCTCTAAATTACGCCAATGGGAACATAGTTTAAGGAAATGTTCGTTTATACATATACATACATGCACGTATATACATATGATGCAATCAAGCACTTGTACCTCACACGAATCATGCATGCATGTACGTACATACACACGCAACAAACTTTAGTATCGATACGAAAGACAGTTTCGTTACCGCACAATATATTGTGTTGTATTGATTCACGATGATGGTGCATATACGGAACATGCGAGTAACGAGATTATTATGTGAGTAACGATTCGGTACTTCGAGTCAAGGGTTGTATTCGTTACTCAGTAACGAATACATACGGTTTGCTACAGCTCTAGAGTGTACGTACGTATAAAATACTGGAAGCGTAGCTTTCGTCTATCAAAACATGATCGATTTGGATTGTCGCTTTTCTATCTGGAGACCAGTGTTGCCGCGACATCATGAAAAAATGTATCATAAAAAAACAATGAAATGGATCAAGTGTATCACCATTTTTTTTAAGTATCAAAGTGTCAAGTTTGAAAAAAACTGTTAAAAAATGCTATTTGGTTGCATATAACTTCTTTTTATTATTGCCAATACCCAAAAAATCATGTAATGCACACTAACAAACAGACATATCGTCGTTTAAAGTACAAAACCACGTATCAACAAAATGCAAAACCTCGTATATGAGTTCGCCAAAATACTAAAAGGGAGATTAAAACTAAATATATCTTCAGTGTCTATTTTATTTTGGCTATAAATCAGAGCTGGGCACTTTACGATTACGATTACATTTTTATCACTTAGGATTACGATTACTGTAATTGTAATCCTGAAAATTTTCAGCATTACGATTACTGTAATTGTAATTATAACATGCTTGATTGGGAATTCTTTAATTGTAATCCTTAATATTTAACGATTACGACTACTGTAATCGTAATCGTACTTTTTATGATTACGATTATAGTAATCGTAATTCTAAAAATTTTAAGATGACAATTACCGTAATTGTAATCATGAAATAAGGGTTGCGATTACAGTAGTCGTAATCATTAAACTTTTAGGATTACAATTAAAGTAATCTCATGTAATTTTTATTTGATAAGCTCGAGGCCCAGAGAAAACATAAAACACAGGTTTTAGTTCAATAGTTTTTAATGTCGATATTTCGACCTCAATCTGAGGTCATCTTCAGGACTGTAAGTACACATAAACACATTGACTTATTATTAACCTGTAAAATTATTGTAAAATATAAGTTAAACACAACTTACACTCTTCGTTGTGCCCGGTCGACTGATTAGGAGTACAGAAATATAATTTAAGTAAGTGAACATTTTTGGGCAGAAGAACCTAAGCATAACAAAATAAACAATTAAGAATACCGTAATTGTAAACAAAAATTATGTATCAACAACAATACGCTGAACATTGAATTATAGGCAAGTGAACATAAGCATAAGAAGTAAACAAATGAACCATGCAGTACTTATAAACAAAAACCATACAAACAACAATACAAGCAATATTGGACAATAAGACGTAAATATGTATATATGAAATCACAGCACATGATTCAATAATACAAGGTTCGATAAACTGACAGTTGTCTCTCTCGCACCACTCCCTTAGCAGTGGCACCGTGTTGCTTCTTTGCGTTTTCAAATTTACATGGAAACAGTGTAGCTTTGGTGTGAAATAAAAGTATAAGCTTTTGTGCAATATGTTTATTTGTATATGCATATGAAGCATATTTAACTGATGAAAACATAAGCATTGGATGTTTACATCAATCTCATAGTCGTCTTATTTTAATATTGAGTCATTTTGCAGTTTTTGTACAGCTAAATAGCACATAAATTACGTAATTCACGTAGATATATCAATATTACGTTCAACATTTCGTTTAAAAGTCCAGATTTCCTGCAAATACATTAGAATTTACAAAAGGAATTTCACTACTAATTGCCTACTTTGCGTACTTTTCTACTACCATTTTCGCAACAAGGGATTGCATTCTTGCCCTTTCTCTGTCCTTCGTAAATGCAACCTTTTGTAAGGGAGTGTCAAACCGCAGCTGTCAATAATTATCTAACCTTGTCTTATTGAATCATGATCACAGCATTGTGTTGTTGTTCATCGGAGGACTGTTGGGGAAACGAAACGAATGTTGATTGTCGAAGAGGGGGATTGAACACCTACGTTGAGGATTGTTGTTGTGAATGTAAAATCAAATTGCGATATACATGTGCACAATTACTGTGACGAGCAAAACTGTAACATGGTGTGACACTTCTTATTTCAGCCACCGCTATCTTTCCAAGTTCTTACGACTTTCATACTTTTGTTGTATATTCTTATTGGTACACCTCTACTCCCTCTCTCACAAAGATTTGAAGTCAATCCAACAACAATAATAAAACCAGCAGGCAAAAATGTAAATTAAGGCAAATGTTTTTGTTGTTTTGCTCTCACCCTCAGTTTTGCATTTTGCAGTTATCTTTTCATTAGTTGGAAGTCAGATGACTTTTTTCTGTATTATAATTTATTCAAGAAGTGATTACCAGTAAATAATATGGTTAATCAGGAAACATAAATGCTGCGGAAACGCGGGACCGTAGGAAAAGTGGCGAAAAATTGTGGAGTTCGGCACATGAAAATGTTAAGACTGAGAAAAAATATAGCTTAAAATGTTATTAAGGACAAAGGAAGTCAGCCAAAAAATATTACGGTCCGATATCTTGTGAACTTAGTAGCAAGTAGCGCTGAAGCCACTATTACAGAAGCGCTTAAAGTATTAAAATTGAATGCAAATCAGTAGACAGTGAGGCGAAGAATTGTCAAATTAACTGCAAAGGCATAATAACAGAAGAAAACCCCATTTTGATCAAAATACATGTGCGAGAGTGGTAGCATTTTGCCGGATCGCACGAAAACCGGACCGTTGCCTATTGGGATATTTTAGGCCTTACAGAATGCAATAAAGAAAAACAAATTTTTAAGATTTAATTGAAGGTTAGTTGGTCTGACAAGACTAAATTAGTCGCTTTCAATCAGATGGCCGGGCATGGTATTGGATCAAAGACCCAAATTAAACCTAAGTGCATCATGTAGGGCAAACTGTGAATCACAGTGGTCGGTCAGTAATAGTTTGGGGTTGTATTTCAAAAATATTGTTGGTCCGTTAGTACGCATTATGCGTAAGGAACAGTATCTGTTCATATTTCAACAAAATTTACAAGATGTAGTCGAAAAATGAGAGTTTCTGCTGAAAAATCACCCAAAACATACTGCATATGTTCGCAAAGACTGGATGCAAAAGCAATTTGCTATTCTGAAATGACCTCCACAATCCGCGGATATGAGACTCGTAGAAAATTTGCGAAATCAACTAAAAGCGCAGCTTACTAAGTATCCAAGTCCGTCCAATGGAGTACATGAGCTATGAAAGCAAACCAAGGATATATGGGAGGCTATACCTCCTGAATTTTTACAGAGATACAAATAAGGTATGCCAAATTGCATCCAGGAACTAAAAAAAGCAAAAGTATGCTGAACATTGTGTTAACAATTCTTTTTTTTCGAGAAAATTGTCAAAAAGTTATTAAAAATATATAAGTGCAAAACTGTAACATATGCCTTAATTTACATTTTTGTCTGCTGGTTTTATTATTGTTGTTGGATTGACTTCAATTGGTTATGAGAGATGAAGTACAGGTGTACCAATAAGAATATACAACAAAAGTATGAATGTCGTTAGAACTTGGAAAGATAGCGGTGGCTGAAATAAAAAGTGTCACACCATGTTACAGTTTTGCTCGTCACTGTATCTGTGTCCGTTTTATAGTTGATCCTCTTGTCATCAGGGGTGTCCATTATGTGCAACATTTCCAAAATAAAGCGTTTATTATAATTCTTTTCTTCTTGAAGAGTGGTAACATTATCAAAATCAGGATAGTGTCCCGTATCCCTGCAGTGAGCTGACAAGGCCGTCTTGCTGTCCGTTGAGTTGTTCTACTCTAAATACTAAAAAAAAAAAAATATAGGTAAAAAAATAATAGGTATTTAGGAGTTGGTAAATACTAAGGTAAAAAATAATTTGCCATTTTAGAAGCTGTTAGATGCTAAAGTAAAGGCGCTAAATACTCTAGTCCAAAGTACTCGGGTACTAAAGTACTAAGGTAGATGGCTAAATACTTACATACTAAATACTTAATGATTTAGGAGAAATTGAATCGAGACAATTTCGAGATTTTCGAGACTATTTCGGGGTTCCTGGGACTATTTCATGATTTTCGGGACTATTTCGAAATTTTTGTTATATTTGTCGATCTTGATATCGATATGTTTATCGTCAAATTTAATGATTTTGCAATTGTTATATTTATCGATATTGTTATCGATGCTATAATCCGTATGATTATCCATATTGTTATCGATGTATTTATCGATATAATAATCGATATTTTTATCGAAAAATTTATCGATATACCAGTCGATATTTTTATTGTTATATTTATCAATATTGTTATCGATATACTAATCGATATTTTTATGGATATATGTACACATTTATCAATATATTTAGTCTCGAAAAAACCTAAATAGTCCCTAAGATATCGAATATCCAGAAATAGTCTCAAAAATACCGAAGTAGTCCCGAGAATACCGAAATATTTTTGTACGCGGTAGTTAGCGAAGCCAAAGTCTCAATGTATTTTTGTACGTGGTGTTGCATTTGGAGAAACTAACTAAATAATTTTAGATTAAGTATTTAGCGCTGTGAAAATAAGTAAATATTAACTAGCCTACTCGGAATTTAGTTACATCCAAAATACTTAAGTAAATAGTACTTTGGTACATATTTACTAAATACAACATAAATACCTTAATACATAGCACTTAATTTTTAGTAAATAAAATTTTGCCCATCAATGGTATCAATAAGGCAATCACCTGCAATGAATCAAAGAATTTTACTTTAATTTTCCAGCTGAACTTTTTTGTGGTTCCTGAGGTTATCTCAAGTCTACGTTTGTTGCTTTAATTGTCAACACTACAAGTTTTTTTGGTTTTCTACGATCAGACAAGATTAACACTGAAAATATGATCGAAAAAATAAAGATCATAAAACGCCTAAAATTGATCGAAAATATAAAAATCGAAGAATAATGATTATTTTTGATCGGAAAAAAATAAAAATCATAAGACAATTAAAAATTATTGAAAAAATAAAAATTAAAAAATAGGCATTATTTTTGATTGAAAAAATAAAAATCATAAAATAACGATTAAAAATAATCGTAATTATATAAATCGAAAAATAACGATTATACAATGATTTTTAAATAAAAATCCTTCATGATAACGATTATTTTCGGTCCCTGGATAATAAAGCACATGCATCAACTCTTATAAATAAAGGCGACTCCGCCATGTCCGCCCACTACCGCGGGATCAGCCTTATAGGTTACAAGGTCTTATTGTGTGAAAGACTGAAGTCCACCGACAACAAACTGATTGGGTGTTATCCGTGTGGCTTTAGACCTGACAAATCCACCATATACCACGTCTTCACAATATGCCAAATCTTGTAAAAAGACTCGCTTGGACAGCACGAAAAGAAGTTGTCTTTATGCCGCGAGGTCTGAATTTGGGATCCCCGCGAAACTAATACGGCTGTGCAAAATGACGTTGCGTAATACCGCCATCTCCGTCAGAATTGGGAAGGACCTCTCCGAGCCATCTGGTGGTCAACGAGGACATTACACCAACAGTCAGAGCATAAGCGTCTCAGCACCCACGCCACTGTTGACAGTTACAAGTTTGAAAAAGTAAACGACTTTATTTATTTAAGAATCAGCATTAACAACAGTACTGTCAGCCTTGAATTAAAATACAGCGACTACGCTGGCTTAGTCATGTCGTATGAATGGACAGGAACGCTCTAGCTCTGAAAGAGCTCCTGGAGAAGGACTTGGCTTCACTTGGCATTTCCAATTGGCGTCAGATGGCACAGAAGAGAAATGCGTGGCGGTCTTTGTTGGACTCGACGAAAATGGCTTATATGGTTAAAACGCCAGTCAAGAAGAAGAAGATAGGAAAAATTACACCTAAATTCGAAATTCCATCGTGACACCATCATTATGGATATTTCACTTTCCATTTCATATCCTTTCAAATTGCTTATAAGATTTTGATTTCACCCTTTTCTCTATCATACGATTTTTGCATTTCACCCTGACTTTTAAAAAAATTGTAATTTTTGTTTACAAGTTGAGATATATAACAATTGATTTCTAAGAACCGTTTTCTCATCTAACCCTTAGATTACCGGCCACATTATCGTCTTGATTTTCGAACTTTCGTTTTCTCATCAGCGTATTAATTTGTCGAATCGATAAATTGTTCCTCACCTGATGTAGCTTTTAAAAATGTCTTTTAACTTTCAACTTTAAACCTTGCCAGCACAATTTTTTGATTCGGTTTTCGATATTCAGATATATTAGATATTTGATCCAAGGTTTTGCTTTTGGCTAACAGCTGCATTTGCTCTTTCTTTGCTTATGTTGCATTCAGTTTCACTTTGGCGTTGTCGTAATTTCGCAATAAGAAATTTATTTTTACTGGTTAGATGAGAAAATGAGAATGCTTGTAATGCGCTTCAAAGCGAGGAGCAATTTATCTGCCCTGGGCATGAATCACGTAACTTTGAAACGATACTGACAAAACGATGTCGTCAAAACACTGATTCATATATTTGTGTTGCTGCTACTTGTTGTGTGAAGCAAAATTGGAATCGAGTTGACGATATCGCACAAACTATCAAACAATTTTTGTTTTTCATCTCATCATCTCAACACGATATCGTCCAGACGATTGTCGTAATACGTGATTCATGCCCTGCTTTACTGCTCACATGAGAAAACGGCCCTAAAATTTGTCAAAAGTCTTTTTGAAACATATCAAGATTTTTGAATTGACCTAGGCATATTGAAGACCGAATTTTAATTTTTGTTCACATTTTACTCTAAAATTACAGCTTTTGTTTACCTATTCTGTCATTTTAGAGTGAAAAATCAACAACAAAATACATGCAGCGTTTTATTTTGCTCTGGTGCTATTGCCTATCTAAAGTGCTTTGCTCTGAACCTATATGGTGCATGCTTATTGTAATTTTTTCTCATTCTTTTAAAAAGGGTAAAAATGGTTGGTTTGGTGTTCTTTGTTTTTCTTTTTACAAAAACAATTTATGTACAATCTAGCAGATGCACCAAATAGTTAATTTTGAAAATCATGTTGAGTTTATTCTGCTGAGAAGCAGAACCTAAAATTATTGCCGATTTAGTTTCTACCGAAAAATACAACCTTCTCTTTGCCTTCTACGCACAAACACTAAGAAGAGGGCGATGAGAAGGCAACATTTTTTGTAGAAACGAAAATGCCATAAGCTTTTTAGGATTGCAAAAAATATATTTTAATAAAAAACTTTATTTTTTTACCATTTTCTCTTCTACGGTTTAGAGACTAAAACTCAAGGAAAATTTGGTGACGATGTAAAAAAGCTCCTAGCCGCGGTTTTAAGCGACGAAAGCTTCTTCAGCTGCAATCATATAACACCTTACGGATATCAAGTAAGTATTTCTCCTTTTGAATGTCAAATGAGAAATTTGCTATTCCTTATTGCTTTTTAGATCGATTTTGTGATACATTTTGATAAAAGCCGTAAACCTATTCCAGTGCCAGCTGAAACTACAATATTAGATCGCATTACAAAGTAAGTTTTTTTTAGCAACGTACCTAGGGTGGTACTTAAATGTAGGAAGCAAATTTTTACATCAGGTTTCCTAAGCCTCAACCCCTACGTCGATGCTACTATAGTCGAAGATCTTCTTCTTCTTATTTGGCGCTGTAACCGCCTAAGCGATTTTGGCCGAGTCCAAAACAGCACGCCAGTCATATCTCTTCTGTGCTAACTGACGCCAATTGAAAATGCCAAGTGAAGCCAAGTCCTTCTCCACCTGGTCTTTCCAACGCAGAGGAGGCCTTCCTCTTCCTCTGTTCCCAGCATCGCGGCCCGCGTTGAATATTTTCAGAGCAGGAGCGTTTCTGTCCATCCGAACGACATGGCCAAGCCAGCGGAGCCGCTGAATTTTAATTCGCTGCACTATGTCTATATCGTTGTAAAGCTCATACAGCTCATCGTTAAATCGTCTGCGATATTCGCCATCACCAACGCGTAAAGGTCCGTAAATCTTTCGCAGAATCTTTCTCTCGAAAACTCCAAGAGCCGCCTCATCAGATGCTTTCATTGTCCATGCTTCCGCGCCATACACCAGCACAGGCATGATGAGTGACTTATAGAGTGTGATCTTTGTACGACGAGAGAGGACTTTACTTCTCAATTGCCTACTCAGCCCAAAGTAGCACTTGTTGGCAAGAGTGATTCTCCGTTGGATTTCAAGGCTGACATTATTATTGGTGTTAATGCTGGTTCCCAAATAAACGAAGTCGTCTACTTTTTCAAACTTGTAACTGTCAACAGTGACGTGGGTGCCAAGACGCGTATGCTCTGACTGTTTGTGTGCTGACAGGAGATACTTCGTTTTGTCCTCGTTCACCACCAGACCCATTCGCTTTGCTTCTCTATCCAATCCCGAGAAGGCAGAACAGACGTAGCCCTTGTTTTTACCGATAATATCGATGTCGTCGGCATACGCCAGCAATTGTACGCTCTTATAAAGTATTGTGCCTGAGCGGTTTGTTCTGCGGCTCTTATTATCTTCTCCAACATAAGATTAAAGAAATCACACGAAAGGGGGTCCCCTTGTCTGAAACCTCGTTTGGTATCAAACGGCTCGGAGAGGTCCTTCCCTATTCTGACGGAGCTGGTGGTATTGCTCAACGTCATTTTACACAGCCGTATTAGTTTCGCGGGGATACCAAATTCAGACATCGCGGCATAAAGGCAACTTCTCTTCGTGCTGTCGAAAGCGGCTTTGAAATCGACAAATAGATGGTGTGTGTCGATCCTATTCTCGCGGGTCTTTTCCAAGATTTGGCGTATTGTGAATACCTGATCTATGGTGGATTTTCCAGGCCTAAAGCCACACTGATAAGGTCCAATCAGCTCGTTGACGGTGGGCTTCAGTCTTTCGCACAATACGCTCGATAAGACCTTGTAACCTATGCTTAGAAGGCTAATTCCGCGGTAGTTGGCGCGTATGGCGGGGTCGCCTTTCTTGTGGATTGGGCAGAGCACACTTAAATTCCAGTCGTCGGGCATGCGTTCATCTTACCATATTCTGCATACGAGCTGATGCATGCACCTCATCAGCTCCTCGCCGCCGTACTTGAATAGCTCTGCTGGCAGGCAGTCAGCTCCAGCAGCTTTGTTGTTTTTCAGCCGCGTAATCGCTATTCGTACCTCGTCATAGTCAGGCGGTGGGACAGCTACTCCATCATCATCGACTGGGGACTCGGGTTCGTCTTCCTCACTACTTTCAGCGCTGCTACCATTCAGTAGGTTATAAAAGTGTTCCCTCCACAATTTAAGTATATTCTGGACATCGGTCACTAGGTCGCCATTGTTGTTCTTACAGGAGTTCGCCCCGGTCTTGAAACCTTCCGTAAGTCGCCTAACCCTCTGGTAGAATTTTCGGGCGTTCTTCCTGTCGGCCAGCATCTCAAGCTCTTCGCACTCACGTATTTCGGCCTCTCTCTTCTTATTGCGGCAAATACGTCTAGCTTCCTTCTTCAGTTCCCTATAACGGTCCCACATGGCTCGCGTTGCGCCCGATCGCAGCGTGGCCCTGTAGGCGGCATCTTTTTTCTCTGCGGCTTCTTGACATTCCTCATCGTACCAGTTGTTCTTTCGGGCTCGCTGAAATCCAACTACTTCTTCGGCGGCGGTACTTAATGATCGGGAAATGTGGTTCCACTGCTCGCGTACGTCGGATTGTTGAAGAGTGCTCTCAGAGAGCAGGTGTGTGAGTCGAGTGGCGAATAAAAAAAATAGTCGAAGATACCACATATAAATTTGGGTCCCGATTGGGGACGGTTAAGGCGTGTCGCACAGGGGGCAAAGCTCAGATTCCTCTATAGAGACTCAAAAAATTAAACTTATTTTTTTCATCTAATACCCAAAATCGACACTAATATAGTCGAAAATATCACATACAAATTTTGGCCCCGATTGGAGTCGGTTAAGGCGTGACTCACAGGGGTCAAAATTCCGATTACTCTATGAACAGGTCTTAACCGACTCTAATCGGAACCAAAATTTTTATGTGATATCTTCGGCCTTAGTAGTATCGATTTTGGGTATTAAATGAAAAACATTTATTTAATTTTTTGAGTCTCGATGGAGCATCGACCCCATTGTGATACGCCTTAACCGACTCCAATCGGTTGGCAAAAAAATTAATTTTAATTTTTGGAGTTTCTATAGAGGAAACTGAACTTTGGCCCCTGTGCGACACGCCTTAACCAAACGGGACCAAAATTTGTATGTGATAACTGTGACCGTGGAATTACCGATTGAAAGGGTGAGAATGAAAAAATTGCTCATTTTAATTTTTAAGGACCACCCTAAGGTACAAACATGGGCGTATACAGGGGGGGTTTGTGTAGTGCAAGTGGAGCAGCTGCCCACCCCTAGACTCAAGAACTTTTACATTTACTTTTTAATCATTGGCGCTGTAACCATGTAAATGAAAAGTCAATATAGCTGAATTTTTCTGTAGTTGTAGCCCGTGCGCAGAAATCTGCGGAATTTAGATTTTTCGGTGTCAGCTGATTTCTTCCTTCTATAGATGGTTGCCACTTCGTCAGTTTTGCAGATGGTAAAAAAGTTATAAGTTCCTATTCAAAATACATTTAAAATATTTGAAATTTACTATTGAATAAGGTTTTTTGTTGAAAACTAAGTAGTTTATATTTAGCTACAATTTATTATAGCACGAAAAATTGCAGTTGAAAAGGTAAATTTATGAAAAGGAATTGATGAATGGCAACACTGTAGTAAGCAACACTGAGGGCTCCAGTTATCGACAAATTCTGCGTATACAGACTGCGTTTAAGTATACGTTCTGCGTTCTTGACTAATTTCAGCTTATGTCTTTATCTATCGTTGGAAAGCTCATACAGCTCATCGTACCATCGTATTCGCCATCGCCAACGCGTAAAGGCCCGTAAATCTTTCGCAGAGTCTCTTCCGAAAACTAGGCCGCCTCATCAAATGTATTCTTTGTTCATGTCTTTTTCACTTCCAAGTCCATAATCATATAACTTGTTTATACCCACGAGAAACCGCATTAACAAAAGACCGATTTGATTCAACACATATTTCTTTCAAACGTTTATGCCTCAGTCTTTATAGTGAACTCGATGAAACCATATACAAAAGTAAAAAAAAAATGTGTTGGTTTTATTCGACATTTGTTTGGTAATAAATTTGCGCGTTGGACTGTAATGGAAGCGAACAGTAATACAAATTTATTATAATAACAACACTAAAAAATACCTGGGAAGTTATGTATATTTTCTGATAGGTCTATTCGAGTAAAACAAGAATCAAAATATGAAACTTGCCAAACACCCCCAAAATCTTGATTTACCGTTAAAAAAAACGGGTTTTCGTACTTTTGCGCACTTATAATCCTGTAGTTTCGGTTTATTGCCGGGTTTAAAACGAAGAAACTTGGGCCTTTCGAACGATATCTCTGTGAATAAAGAAACCTTAAGAGATCTGTGTGTATTAACCCAGCAAACACTTTTTTTTTACTTGTTCACCTTTTTTCAACTTTGGTGAAGTTTTTACACACTATCTTATAAGAAAACCATACTAGCCCTAATCTGATTATAAAACTAAATTTAGTAGCGAGTAAAATGAGTGTTTATTTTAAAAAAATCTGATGAAAGTTTACTGAGTTATTTATGTTTTTATGAAAACAAAATTTTTGAAAAAATATTATTTTTGGCTATACAACTCAAAAATGTTTGCTTGACCGTTTTTTGTTTTACTTTGACGTTTTCTATGATCGCAAAGTATGGCCATTCCGAGAGCCAGATCAAATAGGCAGGAAAAACGTTTTAAACGTCCCATTGGCCAAAGCTCAAAATGTTGTCCTACTACCGCTGCATTTAAACCTAGGTTATATTAAACTAGAGGGGTATTCTCACAATCTTGCAAAGCCCCTGCGCGGTGCACGGATTGCACAGTTTGCAAAGCTGTCCCATAGGAAAACCGGTTTGTTTCGTGCAATCCATGCACCGTGCAAGGGCTTTGCAAGACTCCGAGAATACCCCTAATTGTAAAAAAATTGTATGTTTATTTTTGCCATCTTAAAGTGGTGTTCCCAAAATTAAGTGAAGCTAAAATAAAAGAAGGTATTAATTTTTTATTCTCCCATATAATACTTTTTCATCGGTTTTATTTCTTTTTATGAATTTTAGGTATTTTCATAGGACCTCAAATTCGTAAAATTATGAGCGAAGTGAGTTTTTGAACAAGCTAAGCTCTGTAGAAAAACGTGCATGGAAGTGTTTTGTACCGCTATTTGGCGAATTTTTGAATGGTTACCGTGGAATGAGTTTTAACATATTTTGGGTCAGTTCAGTGAGTAACAAGGCGAACACTTTCAAATTTTATACACAATTTAGGAAAATTCAACAAATTTTCACCAAAATTAAAATTTTTTATTCTGAATTTTTAGGGTATGCAGTTTTATAGCCCATACAATTTTAGTCTGATGGAGTGTAAGTTTCGAACGGCTAAAAAATCGCGTTGATTTTTGAGTTTTTTTTTTGGTGACGGTTTTTTGCACTTTTTTTTATATAAGCATGTTTTTCTTATGACATAAAACGCGGGAGACCGTCAGCAACAAAATTTCAAAATATCAACTCAAGTTTTTGTAAATTGTGCTTTTTATATTAAAAAAAAAAAAAACCCGAAAAAGTAGCCTCCAAAAAAACATTCTCTCGAAAAACATTACGAATATTTGAAGAAAATCAACACGAGGTCATTTGTTTGAGTCATTGTATATTAAGCGATTGCGCAGATTAACTCACATACTGTTACTGAAAATAGAGATTTGAAATTCGTATTAAAAACTTCGCGATTTTGCTGAAACTATGCAGATTTTTCTTAATTTTTGTACACAGTATCATTCTTGGATTTAAATAATAATAATAATAGATTGGCGCTTACACATATGTTAGTGTTTGACCGAGCTTCTCCTCCGACTTGTGGTGTGCACTCTGATGTTTTCACACAAAGCGGAGGGACATACAGTTTTACGCCTACTCCGAACGGCGATTGTATTTTTATGAGAAGCTGTTTTTCATGGCAGAAATACACTCGGAGGTTTGCCATTGCCTGCCGAGGGACGACCGCTGTTAAGAAAAAACCTTATATAATAATAATAATATTTTTGCGATGTTGCTTTGACCAGGGCTTAAACCCAGGTGCTGATGAGTGAAAGCGCGCACTGCTTACCACTACACCACAGCGGCCGACAATATTGGATTTAAATAGGATTTGCTAAAACATAAGCCATACTTTAAAACAAAATTAACAAAAAAGTTTTAGCATGTGAAACATTGCGAATATTAACAGAAAAGAGGCGTGCGCTCAATTTTGGGAGTAACAGTAAATATATTAAAGTTTGTTGAACTGATGTTTAAAATTAACCATATAAATATAAAACGCTAAAGCATACAACTATTTTTTCTGGTAGCCAGACGATATTTGTGCATAAAATATCGTCAATATCGACATGTTGATATAATTTCAACAATCTTACGGCTTTCCAATTGCATTCTGCAACTGGACAGGCCACATTCATACTGTCATTATGCCTAATTGAAAAATATAGCAAGATTCTTGAGTCAGTGGCCAACGTACTTCAGTTGGAACACCCTGATGTAATTAAGTGTCTTCAGCATATAAGACAAATCGTAACAATAACAAAAGAACACAAGGAATACGTTGACAATCACTCTTTTTAGAATCAGCAACGAATATGACTGAATCCTTGAATATTGAATTACGTCTCCCGCGTATAGTTGATCGACAAAAATATAAGGCAAACCACGTAGCTGCATCACTGAGAGAATACTTTCAATGCTCTCTTTATATCCCATACCTAGATTCCTTAATAACATCATTGGAAATAAGATTCAGTGACGAAAACTAGCCAGCGTTTTGTATATAGATAATACAAACTTTTAAATTGCTTTCCACGCAAATATGTATTTTGAATACGTGGTTGGATATATTGTCGAGCTTTTACGGACTAAACTGCATCCATTGAAAGATCGTTCAGCACACCTCGGCGGGCCAAAACTTTGCTAGGACCAACAATGCAAGAAGACTGCTCGAATGACTTGTGCATTATCAGCGTTCATCGCAAACTGGTTGAGTAAATGGGAGATGAATTTACAGAAAACATTTTAAGGCCTTGTGCGAGTTGATCTAAATTTTAGTACCTAAACTAATATTCCACTGGAAATTTCCAGCACTGCTACAGTTTAGGAAAACAACTGCTAAAACGGTGCGAGTTAATTTGACAACCTAAATTGTTTGGGTATAAGTACGGTGACGATATTTATGGCAGCCGAATACGGGACAAAAAATAATTTTGTCAATTTTTCCACAAAAGCTAGAGTATTTGAAAATCTTTTTCAATGATCCCAGATTTATTAGCCCTGAAACAGCATCTTTATTTAGCATATATTTTTCGATCTTTTGTGAACGCAACTCATAAATATTCAGCTGCAACATCACACATTTGTAGAATATTCTTCGATAACTTTGCACTTTGTACTCGGGTTTTTTACATCGTAAAATTTGTTACAAACATTCCTAGACAGGGAAAATATCCGACTACTTTTGGAGCATAAGTGGTATTCAACGGATTATTTTCAGTCTCGGATTTCGGCCAAGCACAATGCAGTGAATAGCATCCGGAATGAGCTGAATTGCAAAGCGTACCACTTCCCTTCCATCTTTGAGAACTTCTTTACTTTTACAACATTCTCATAGTAGCCTTCTTATTTGGAGTTTCTCATGTCGCAAATACAATCCCTCATACAATGAGCAAACATTTTTTTTTGCCGTAGGTTAGCCTAATGAACATACTCCCCCTTCACAAAATTTAAAAATTGCCTCCACGCTACGGCACATTGGAGAGGTAATAGTACCCGAGAAAAACAGCAAGCTACGTGCATTTTCTTTTTGGTTTGGGAATCCATATACGTAAACAAAGTTTGAAAGTTTAGAGTAAAAAAGTAAAATCAGCTGCTCTACTGCTGCTACCTATTCAATATGCTTTGCTCCACACAGAATATTCAACGTGAAATGCGTTGAAAAAACCTTTGAAAAGCTAAATATTAGTGAAATTTGGCTGACTTCCAAAACGTCAATTGCTTTGTATACGTACAAAGTATAAGGTTCCTTAACGTCGAACTACAAAATATTGACAATGTATACTGTTCCAAAACGCAGCCGATTAGTTATCGAAACGTATCTCTTGAGCAATCAGCGCATCAGAAACAAAGTTGATGCTTCGTTTGTTATTGGTTAGCATTGGTGTTTTAAATATGGAAAATTCAGAAAAATTGTTCATTGCTATATTGAATATTTAAAATATGCAATGTATATGGTTGCAATGTGTCGCAACTCTGCATATACAAACAGTTTGAATACCGCAGTATAACAGTTTCCAAACATTGTATTGATACGTTTTGGAAGTCAGCCTTTCTTTTAGAAATTTTAACAACAATCATTAATGTCTAATTTCTATTCATACCCACAAATACCCAGTTTTTCTACGCAAAATTATAACTTCAGAAAACATCTACATACATATGTGCTCCTCGATTCGATCACAAGCGTCCTTTTTTTTAATAAAATCTGGTTCTTATGCATGTAATTTTTATGAGCTGTTAAGGCGCCAAAATACCGAATACGGGACAAATAAGGGACATTAAAAGAAATACAGAACATTTGGCGTCCCGTATAAAATAATTAAATTACCAGGACAACTGACGAAAACAGAGGACTGTACCGTATAATACAGGGCGGATGGTCACCGTAGGTATAAGTGAAAAATAGGGCCCGTTCAGCCAGAAAAAAAGAAAAAGTAGACTTGGCCTTCTTCCATTGATTTTAACGGTATAAAAGTTATTTGGTGCAAATTAATTAGGTGCGATACTTGGGGTGGTAAAAGTACAATTTTCACTATTTTCAAAATCTTATATTTCGAAAATTATTGAACCGATTTTCAAAACGTTGGAAAGGTAATTGTAATACCTTTCATTTGATATATATACCTATATATATAATGTACGAAAAAAACGAAATTATAGTAATTGTTTTAATAAAAATTTATATTTTTCTTAAAAAAATACGTAATTAACTATATTAAAAGATACAATTTTTCCGAATTTTCACTTTGTTTTTAAATATTGTTTTGTTCTGATATACATATATTATAATTGATTACGTATTATTTTAAGAACATACGTTTTGATTTAAAAAGGGACATAATCTCGTTTTTCTCGAAATGTGTATATTTTATATATATATAGATATGTATACATACTTAATGGAAGGTATTTCAATTACCTTTCCAACCATATACACGTTTTGAAAATTGGCTCAATAATTTTCGAAAAATAAGTTTTTGAAAATATTGAAAATTCTACTTTTAGATTCAAATTTCTTAAAACTTCTGAACAAATAATTGTTCGCTTAATCGCGCGCCCTTTTATATTTCACAGTTCAATTTAGGTTCAAAAGTATGCCCGGAAAAAATCTAAATTGTTCGTGTTCACTGCATTACCAACATTTTCCAGTGATTTAGAATTTTTCTCTATTTAGGTAGCAATTTAGACGTACTCGCACACAGCCTAGAGATTTTCTGAGGATACCGGAAAACTTATACATATTTGCTTAAACCTTAAAATTTCAATTTATATACAAAAAGAAAAACAATAAAATTTAATTAAAATCATTTTTCCACCTATATTAACTACTTCTACATATATGTATATATATATTTAATTTATACATTATTAAATTTCAGAGTTGCAATATTGCTGCTGCGGCTTGATTCTTACTGTGAAAACGATCTAACTGCGATGCGCGGGGCTGAACACCTCAGAACCAAACATTTGGAAATGATGGGTTACAAAGTGTTACACATCAACGAACACGATTGGAACACAAGATACATGAATTCCCCGCAAATAAAAACAAATTATTTAAAATGTCTCCTACAAATATAACCACTTATTCTTTGCATTCTTTAAACCATACCATTCAATTTCTCATTAATATTATTATAAATGGGATCCCTACCAATCTATGTCCAAACAGTAGTAATTCACATCAATATAAACTTACTTATTTCTGACAAATTTAATTGCATTATATGTGTCTTTATTTATAACGATGCACAGTGGATAAGAGCTGAAAAAATTCATATCTCCTATGAAACCTGGCCCAAGAAGAATTGGCAGATTTGAAACAAAGTTTTGTTTAGATACCTCTACCGGTGCCGGAATTATAGCTTGAAAGTATTGTCATCACTACTTTTGATATAATATCACATCTATGTCTATTTTTTATACTTTGACTCATGATACAAAAAAGAAGGTAGTTCCATTTAATGACATTCGCTGTTGTTGTTAACCATTTGACTTTTAATAAAATTGTGACATTTCATCAAACTCATGCTACCTGATCACTAGAAGAAATATTTTTTTTAAGCAGAAGATTTTATCAGTACATTCAAAGATGTGGAATATGATGCACTTGAAAATTATGCCGGCTACATAATTTCTAAAATGAGGTTGACGACTAGGTTTCAGAACGCATGAAGAAAGTGATCATTATATACATTATCATTATATCGTCGTTTAAAGTACTAAACCGCGTATCACGATTATGCAAAACCACGTATGTAATATCACAAAGATTTTACAGGAGAGATTAAAAATATATGCTACTCTTAATCAGCGGTATTGAAACTATGCTGTTATTTTGCAGTACATGGTCTAATATCGATATATTGGTATGAATAGATAAGGCTTTATGCCTGGAGCTTCCGAAGAGCAAATCTAATTTTTGGCACAAATGTCAGTTACGCGGTTTTGCAAAACGACGATAGGCGGTTTTGCACTTTAAACGACGATATATATTATATTATACATACATATCGTCGTTTAAAGTACAAAACCGCGTATCGTCGTTCTGCAAAACCGCGTAACTGACATGTTTTGCCAAAAAATGGATTTGCTCACACAAGCTCTTGGCTCACGCCTTATAATACTTATACTATTCGATTGCTTTGTAAAAAAGTGAACGATTTTGAAATATGAGTGTTTTTACTCTCAGAAATAATTTATGCAACCTCACATACGCAGTTTTGCGTTTTGTTGATACGCGGTTTTGTACTTTATACGACGATATCGACCCCTTTGCGAAAAATTATTGTATGTTACAAAAACCAAATTTTACAGGAAAGTGTTTTTTGTATTTTTCTCTGCTTTGGCTAGCACCATCAATACCAAAGTTTAAATTTGCTGAGATAACTCAGAAATATAGCTTAAAATAAGATTTTTTTAGTAGTAAGGTCACTACATTCTAATTTCTTAGCACATATGATAATTTCGCCCACAAGAAAAAAATCGTTGTCACAAACAATAAAATTTACAGTCAATTTTTGGGGTAGCTATTGGGATTTAAGCCGTAATATTTTAACAGGTGATGCGTTATGGGTTGTAAAACCAAGTAGTATCAAAAAGTGAATTTCGTAAAAAATGTAACATACGATAATCTTGCGCAAATGGGTCGATATATATGAAATCAAGATTTGTGAAATTAATGGTGATTCACTTATCAAAAAGCCAAATTTTTTGCAAAATCTGATGATAAATTTAAATGTAAATTTGATTCAAAATATGAAAAGGTTTTATTTGGGAAGAACATTCTTTAGAATTAGATGTTTAAATCGCAAGATTGCATTCAAAATAAGAAAACGAAACAATAAAAGCATAATGCGAGCGTGATTTTTGTTATAAAATAAAAATACTAATTAGGATGAAGTCTTCTTTAACTATATTTTATATATTTTTAATAAAAATAGTGCGAGTGAAATATTATTACATTGGTATAAATGTGGGAAGTAAAATACTCTGATTTATTGTTTTAATATTATCAAATTGGCAAGGCGTTTGATAATACTCACAATTTATGAAACTTCAAAAAATTTTATTATCCGTCAAAAGTTGTTTATTGAAACTACCTTCTTTTTTGTATCATGCTTGACATTTTATTCTTGGTGTTCACTTGCATTGTTCATTTTCATACGAGTGTCAAATCATTTTAGGTATTCACATGATACAAAAAAGAAGGTAGTTTCAATAAACAACTTTTTAATTATGAGCGTGTGTGAATCGGCAACAAAGTTCGCGGCGAGTAAATTTTTGACAACTATGAGGTGAATAAAATTTCAGTAGCTCATGAGGCTAGTGAAATTTTTGCCAAATGCATAGGCAATTTTAACGATCGCAAAGATTGTTGATGTGTGTAATTTTTCGTTAAATAAAAGCTTAAATTGATGAATTGCAATCAACGATGGTAGATGTTTTCTAAAAATATTAATTTCACTTCAATTTGTAATATTTTATTCCGCATACATCTGCGGTTATCAAAAATTTACTGCTGTCAAAAAATATTTAATTTCACACAGCAGATTGGCAAAACTGTCTCACCATAGTAAAAGTATTATTCAACAGCTTACCCCATAGAACTTTGTTACAGATTCACACACGCCCTAAAAAGCAGATTTTTGACAATTGCTCAATTGTTAAAAATTCGAAGCGGCGTTACCCAATTTAAGTTTTTTGGTAGAGGGGATTTTATATCACAAATTTGGGATTATGTATAAAATAGTTTAAATAACATTTATCGTTTAAAAGTAATTCAAATCTTATCTTAAAAATGTTTAAATTTTACACTAAATGCGATGACCACTTCCCAAAGACTTTATGTTTAGGTTAATTAAATTTTAGTGAACATATACATAAGTATATGTAAGTATTTTAAAATTTTTTAGTGTTCCTCTTGTCATCTGATTATTTTACAATGTGTCTAGCCAGGACTATTACCGTTTTCTAAACCGAAGATAAGTGCTTCTGATTAGAGATGGGCACGGGCCTAAATTTTCAGGCCCGGCCCGGCACGAGTGCAAAATCATTTTTCAAAAACACGCACGAGCCCGCACGTTAAGAATTTTAGTGGGGCCCGGCCCGGCCTGGCCCGGCACGACGGGACACGCCCCAGCCTGGAAATAATGAGCCAACTTTTATTGTATATATGTATGTACATATTTTTTCTATCGGTTTCCAAATATATCTTTGTTTGCTTCTCTCTTATCAAAATAGTTTTAAATATGTACTATTTTTTTTTTTTGTATAAAAACAAAAGCTCATCTAAATTTTTAGTATTAGCCAGGGTTTGAAATGCTTAAGCAGTATTAGCAAAAGCAACGAAAATATGCTGATGCTATGCTTCTGAAGTTGTCTTGCTGCAAAAGCAATATTCATGCTTTTGCTTCGAAAAAAAACGAACAGCCACAGCAGCAGTACGAGAAGAGCTGACAAGTAAACGATTGTTTGCTCTCCGGCACGAATGCGATGCTTATCAGCAAAGGCATTTTGCTGATGCTTGCTTATTGAAAAGTACGGAAGCAGAAGCAGAAGAAATTGATCGGCTTTCGCAGTTCGTCAGTTGCTTCTGCCAGAGAACTTAGATAGATAGAGAAGGTGCAAACTGAAAGTGGAAACTATTCGCGGACGAAAAATTAACAGCGTTAGAAAAGTTCAAGTCGGAATGTAAAAATTCTGTTGAATTTAATGTTGATAACATAATACAATGTTGAGCAACATGAAATGTGATGTTCTTTGCGAGCAAATAAACGAAAATATGGTAAATCTTCACATAATATTTATTAATTTGTAATTTTTGTTAAATTTTTTATCTTGTTCTCCTTTTATGAAGATGCAAATACAATTTAAAATAATGATAGTTTGGCATAAAGTTTACACACATACATAGACTGGCAATCAAAAGTGAGTGCATGCTGTTTTTTGCTTAATATTAGCAATTTTCAATAAAATTTTTTTTATTATCTTTTTATAAAAATGTGGTTCATGCTTTAATTAAAACTACATAAGTCAAACTTTCAAACTTTACACAGAGCATAGAAAAATTCAATGAATTCTCGTCTAAATTTTGACCTGTTTAATCTGAATTTTTAGAAAAATTTTGAGTACGCAGATAGATCGGTTTTTTAATTCTAGTGGAACAAGATCAAGTTTTAAGCGGCTAAAAAATCCGGTTGATTTTTAATGATTATTTATTGCTGAGGGCTTTTTGAACTTTTTACCAAATAAAAGGGAATTTCTTGTAGAATAAAATGCGCATGACCGTTTGCAAACAAATTTAAAAAAAATTAGCGCTGTTTTTTATATTGCACTTGTTATATGCATAAATCCACAAAACCCGTCGAAAATAACAAAAAAAATTTAACTTAAAAGACATTGCAATTATTAAACAAAAAACAGGATGCACTCACTTTTGATTGCCAGTGTTCATACATACATATGTATGTGTGTTTAAAATTACCTACTTATGAAATAATTTTTGTGGCATGAACATATACATACTTGCGCTTTCTAAAAATGGGAATAAAAATTGGATTCGCATAAAATTTTAATTCCAATAACTAATATTTTAGTGAAAACATTTACAATAAAGCTTTCAGTAACTTTTGGCAAATTTGAGCGATTATGTGAAATTATGCATGCGTTTGTACCTACATATCCATTTATATTATTTTAAACAAAGCTAATAGTAAATTTTAAAATCCAATATGGATATGATAAAAAAAATAAAATTTAATTTATTACTTGGTCCGTCCGGGATTTGAACCAAGACAAACGGCGAGACGCCAAAAAGTTGCATCGCCTCTAGCGTACACGCCACGGCACATTACTGAAACGGCAATCTCTAAATCACTACATATATGAAATTTTTCATTCGTCCAAGAAGACAAACGCATAAATATGTCTGCATTTATAAATGTAAATATGTGCATAAATATGTACGATTGTTCTGCTTTCGTCTTCCCCTCGCCGTCCACCAAACAAAGACGAATTATTAATTTTCTGCGAATTGCCACGACGCCACCAAAATTAATCCTTGGTTGACGAAATATTTAGGTTTTCGCATAAGTTTACATTTAATAAAGCCATACTCGTACATTTTATATGGAAAAGAATATTAATTAATTTAAAATTCTGCATGTAACCATGTTCTCGACGATACATGTAACTTTCATCAAGATTAACCATAAAAGTTGTGCTTCATTAACAGTTGGAACCAGCTGAAACCAAAAAAACTATGTCCGCTAAAATGGGTTAAAAACCAACTGGAATTGACATTTTTTACACGCATACATGCATACATTCATATACACATGCACAGTGGAGTAGCACTAGCTTGGACATTGCATTGCTTGTATTTTGATGTGTTTGAATCTTTTATGGTACTGAAGATTTGCTTACGGATGAAAAATATTAAAAATCGTTCGTGCATATATGTAAATATACTTTTATAAACGCTTTGAAGTATAGAAATTTTTAATATTAAAAAATAAATAAAATAATTTTTTTGTATATATGTAAATGGTGTTCAAGGCACATTGACCCACCTGTACAAAAATCGTGGCGCGTCATGGACAAAAATTTTACAATTTCGGACCGAAAAATGTGAAAACGAGCTAAGTTGCCACGTTACATCTGTGAACTTCCGATAAAACCACATATGTTTGTGATTTTAGAAGTTTTGATTTTATTAAAAAAAATTAATGTATTTTCCTGCAGAAAACGTAGACTTTTATTTAATGTTTATTAAAATGACACTTTAAAATATAGTTAATGATTGAAATATTGGTATGGAACAGAGAAATAGAGTGTTTTGCCAAAAATTACCAAAAATTGCCAAGATTCGAGATAACTTATTTTACTGGTTATAGAGAAATAATTGCCACTTTTCACTTGGGTGGCCGAGATTTCTTCATTTTAAGATTTTAGAATTTTTGTGTCGGATTAACAAAGTTGCGCTTGTTGGTGATGAATTTGCGGGGAGATGTGCTGCGGTTGTTTTTATGAATGAATTTACTTGGCCTTGAGAAATATGCGCATGCGTTTATGAATGAAATAGTTGTTGTTGTATTTGAATATGCGCGTAATTATGTATGTGTGTATGTATGCTGCCGTGAGTTGTACATATGTACATTTGTATATATGTGCGTGGTGCTTAGACAGCAATATGCAAGTATGTATGGATGTACATAGTTATATATGCATGCAAAAACGTTGTCAATTAATGGAGCATGTAGTACATATAGATACATATATGTATGCGTGGGAAATGCATTTTCATTTGACTCCAAAACTATTGGGGCATATTAGTAGACGAAATAAAGTCGACTCTTAAGTTAAAGTTTGTCAGCCCCAAATAAGAAGAAAGTTAGTATGTACTTTCATATGTATATGTAATATTATGTGCAGGTGCAAGAACGTTATCAATAAATGATTTTGGAGTAGGTGTATGGGGTGCATATTTACATATGTAAGTACATACATACATACATTCAGCTGCCATCAACAAATTATGTTTATTTATTTTTAATGATTTTCATTTAAAATATAATTCAATCTGGAACAGAAACCACAATAATAAAAGTTTAAAAGCTTGCACAAATTGCAAAAAAATGAATCAACCTTCAAGAAATGGTCATCCAAATTTTTTATTTGAATATTTGATATATTTTCGGGTATGCAGTATTGTAGTCCATTCAAAAAGAAAGTGCAAGTTTCAAGTTGTTAAAAATTACCGTTGATTTTTTAGATTTTTTTGTTGGGGTGTTGCTGTTTATTTTTCATACAAAAAAAAATTGGTTCATGTGTTATATGGAAGAAAATGCGAACACCCTCCACAAAAAAAAATTCTAAGAAATCAACGGTAATTTTTAACGACTAGAAACTTGGACTTTAGTGTACTTGATTGAATGGACTACAAAGCTGCATACCCGAAAATTTTCTAAATATTCTAACTAAAATTTTTTAAATTTTTATAACAATTTTTTGAAGTTTGATTAATTATTTTGCAAATTGTGCAAGCTTTTAAATTTTTATTATTTTGGTTTCTGTTATAGATTGAATTATATTTTAAAGGAAATTATTAAAAATAAATAAATAAACATAATTTGCAAACAATATCATTTTGAATTTCGTTGCTAATTAGTTGATCGCATCTGTATGTACTACAAGCATCCATATGCGCATGCCTGGGAAATGGATTTGCATTTGACTCCAGAACTATTATTCACAAATAATATCTACGAGTATTGCAGTAAAAGTCAAAAACAACTTTGAAGTTAACAAGTGCATTGCTTTGTACTTTTTTTTTGTTAATGCGTCCATCTTTAAAATGAGTATGTGAAAAAACCAAGTTTATCATTTTTTTTAACTAACATGCATTTTTACTATTTACATAATATAATACTCGTACAAGAAGCGAACTTGAACAGATGCTTTTTAAGTTTTTAGCAACATTAACTACTGAATAAATTATATTTAACAAATGGTCTTGCAGAAATGCAAGTCAGCAGTTTTAACTAATATAAAAGTACATTTAATATAATTTAACTATTAATTTATTTAATTTTATAAAAAAAAATATACATGAATACGTTTCTGCATTCAGCTGCAACCAAGCAACACATAGCCAGCCACTTGCAACAAATATAACATTATCATAACAGAAATTTACATTTTTCTCTGTTAACTCTTCTTGAAATGTTAATCGCGCTGTGGTGATATTCCATGGATTTATTTTTCAGCCAAACAATTTTACGTTCCAAAAAGTTGCACCTTCTCTATCTATCTAAGTTCTCTGGTATTAGCAACTGGCTTTTTCGTGGTTATTCGTGCTTTTATGAAATTTTACTGAACGCCCAGGCCCGCACGAGTTTGTGCTGACAGCAAATATTCCGGCCCGTACCCGCGGGCTTACGCAGGGGCCGTCGGGCCCCTGCCAACATCCCGGCCCGTGCCCATCTCTACTTCTGATATACACATTTCGGTGTGAATTTAATACATATTTATGGTGGCTTGCGAATCTCTTAAATATAATTTACTGAACACTATTGGAGGTGGTGTGAAACGAAATTGACGTCTCTACCCATTAGGAAGAGAACGGTCCAAACTTTAAGGCAAGTCACCCTTCACCTCTCTGACCGCTGGGGACCCATTTGAAAATGCGGTAAAATTAGCATTTTGCCAGAAAATGTCAACTCGGGTTACGCCAAACAGGATTTACGCGCAGAATACCTTTCCGCGTTGGAGGCCTTCGGCCAAAATTAAAAAAAAATA
>NW_023458557.1:32861263-32899029 GCF_013731165.1 Rhagoletis pomonella | reverse complement strand
TCAACAGACTGTGCATAAGTGTTAACGATTTTGACATTTTACACTTTTTTGTATTTCTCACTTGAGTTCCTTGCGCGTTTTAATTTGTTATTCATTAGCTATCATCGCCTGTTTGCTACCGCTTATTCTGTACCATCCGCATTTTTTCCTCTAAAGCAATAAAAGTGACCTTTTACGAAATTAAACTGCATATTTTTAATTTTGAATTCGACCCGAGTTTTTTTGTCAGCAAATAACACAACAATAATAAAATAAATAGTCAAATCTAGTCAATATGTGAGTGTCGTAAAGTTATGATATTTAAGAACATCTCTTTCTTAATTAACGATGACACTGTTTCTATATGAAGCTGATTTCGACATTTTGTTTTAATAAAATTTAGTATCGAAAATATTATTTCAAAACTTGCCTAGGAATGTGATATAATGGTTCGTTAAAAACCTTTTTTTAAACTTATAAATGCAAAAACGAGAAGGCGAAGACAAAAAGAGACTAAAAAAATTTCCCGCAGTGAATTTTCAGATTTTTAAAACGGTATAGTAATTTAATTTTTTAAATTTAAATAAAGCATGAAGACCCCATGGAATATACGAGTAGATAAAAAATATATAACGGTAAAACTGGCACATACATAAATATATGAAAGAACGCACTCAGGCGACGCCTCTAGCCATTGTGTGTCACAGATTTAAGTTATCGATGGACTTTTTTTCATCTTTGCTGTTGGCAAGATTACATTAACCAAATTAGAATGGGACCACCTGTGAGGTAACACCTTTCATTTAAAAAAAGAATTATAGTGATCGGTTGACGTGGTCCAAAGTTATGCGGTAACATACATTAAAAAAATAAAAAATATTCCGACGAATTGATAACCTTCTCCTTTTTGTGAAGTCGGTTAAAAACAAATATACCAGCAAGCTTACAGCGTCAAATGATTTCGGGGTAAAATTGTCAAAGCTCCCAATAAACTTAAAGGAAATAATGAAATCATCAAAACAATTTCAGTCCTCACATTAAGGCTAAAGGAGCATAAAGTTTAGGTTAGGTTATCCTGGCCGCCCTCATCTGTATAGGAAAATTGCACACTTAGGCCTCCATGGGCTCATTCTTATGCCATATTTGAGACTCCTAACGTCCCTCCCCCTACCTCAGAAATGGAACCAATTTGTCGCTCTAACCAACCACAAAACCAAAATGAATTTCTATTCAATAATCAACCGGTTAGACTACACCTGTGCTGACCAACGTCCTTTATACGTTTTACACGGATGAAATGCAGAAGATCGTACAAGGCAGAAACACACTTGCAGAATTTCATAGTGAAATATCCAAAGCACTCACTTTAGCATTATCCAAAATTGAGATGTCCGGAGACCAAAGTAATGAAAAGCTATGAAAGGCCCTTATTATGAGTTGCATTCGATTTTGGATCTTCGCTTGCTACCGAAGATCGAAAGTGAAATTTGTATTATGAGCTATGCAAGCGTGTCGAAATTTTCGTTGAGTATCGAATTTTCTGTCGAACAGAATTTTGCTTTCGTTGGTGTAGCGAAGTGTTAGAAAATTGTGAAAAATTTATGATTTTGCATTTGTTTTTCTACTTTTTGGCGGCTAGACACTAATTTGGAACATTTTTTTATTATTGCCGTTCTAACGTCGTGAATACTAAACACAAGCTCGAAAGGCTGGTTTTACTTGTGAAAGAAAATCCCAATACTCTGTTGGCACGATCTCTGAGAACAAAATCATAGAGCTGTTTATAGTTTTAATATATTTTAAATAGATTTGGGTCACAAAATTTCTTAAATATATTGTATGTCAAAATATATTCGAAAGACTACACTTAAACTCTCTTAAACGTTTTCTGCTCCGGGCCAGTTTTCTAAGCTCTCATCCCCTGACGAATCGTTCAACCAGAACTCCGTTGTACTTATTTTTACCACGTTTTTATAAACTCGCTTTCTTTTTTATTTCGTTATTATTTGCACAAATTTACATAAATATTTATAAGCACACTATTTAGTTTGCTCGACTTGTAAACAAAGCTTCTCAGCGGTGAAAAATATACTATTGTGAACAACCTAAACGAGCGAAATTCACAATAGTGCTATTCTTCACCGAATGAGTGCCATAATATCAAATGAAAATTCGTCCGATCAGCACTTTCGACCACAGTCGAAGATCGAATGCAACTTGTAATAGGGGCCAAAGATTATGCCAACCAAGAAGCAGTCAGAACATTCATCTTAGGGCTTAATTCTAAATACACCAGCGGAATATTATACAACAACAACCGAACTAACTTGGAAGCAGCGTATACGATAGCCTGTACGATATACCACGATAACCTAAATCATCAGTTTGAAATCCAAACAACTCCCTCGAGGTTTAGCAACAATAAAGAATACACTCCACACATCACTCAAAACCAGAATAACCACATCCACACTGAGAGGACAGACACCAGCATCAATACAGGCCAAATATTATGCAGAGAAACTATCCATATCGCCTTTCTTAGCTTCAAAAACAAAAATAAATACAAATAAGTATTTTTGTTTTTCAAATAGTAAATATCTGAAAAATATATATCAAAATAAATCCTAAAATTTAACAAATGTAACATATTGACTCTAATTTTTTTGGGACGTATAACGTGATTTTATTTATTTATTTTTTGCTTTACAAAAACAAAAGAAATTTCTACATACTTAACGTAACATACTTATGCAAAACATATGTATGTTTATCTATCTTTAAGTAAACAAGGAACAAAATAGATAATAGTGATGAAGAGTTCTATCGAAGCACATTTTTGGTATGTCCATAGCTAAACGTGTGGGATATTTGACTTATGCCAAAAGTTTCATTTCACATTTGACATCAGTGACGAAAAACGGAATGTCAATCACCTCACACCAGAATTGGATGACAGTCTATGACATACACTGCGATATCTAAATTTGGTCAGTTTTTATGATGTATTTGACACTACGTGAACAGCTGTTAGTTAAGGCAGTTTTTGATGTCAGTAATTTTACCATGAAAACCAAACGTAAGATAAAGTTTTAAGATCATAAAGCATCTGAAATCTTTTTTATTTTTTATGAATTTACTTGTATAGCTGGAATGTGCAATTATTTAAATCAATAAATACATTTCACTGTGAGTTAATCAGCCCTATTCTGCATTCCGACTCGAATCGAAAATTTCTCCGTTTGGCAACTTTGGTATTCTGCGTTCCGTTTCCTTTCGATCAATCTTCGAAATTTACGATTATACCTATTCTACATTTCGATCGGAGTTCCGTTTTTCTAAGTTGCAAATTTGTTGACGGAGAACATTTCGATTGTTATTTTCGTGGGTTTAAATAACAAAATTTCATACAAAAATTAAGTAAAATATATCTACTGTGCATGATTGTAAGTCATCATAAATAAATTTTCTCGATTTCTGTGTTTTCGCAGCGGTAATACGGGCAATACGAAAAATTGGCTCAAATATTAGCAACCAAAAGGCATATTGCGCGAGGTTTTCAAAGAGGAAGCACAAGCGTTTTTGTTTTCATTATCTATAAATAAGACTGAAATGTATATAAAATTAATAGAAGTATGTACATACATACATAAAATATGAAGTTGCATAAAAAAAGATGATTTTATTATTGCACTCGTTTTTACTAACTTTTTAAAAAGAGGTGCGTATGTTGTCGAATTCGAATTTGCTATGGAGCTTTGTTCTTCCCCTCCTCCTGACGGCTTTCAAAATGGAATTCATTTGCGTTCAAATCTTCCACTCTGTAGTAAATGCAAATGTTGTGGAGTGCGCAAACAATGTTTATAATTTCACTGGCTTTGAGCGATGAGTAATACAGTTCATGATGAATTTATGACTCTTCACTCATCTGAGAAAAAGATCAAACATGTCCCCAAATCTCCGCCTTTCAATTTCCGCATCAGCAATCTGGGACTCGTTCTCCTCTTCAAGCAATAACGCCGCGGCTATGGATTTCATTTTTATAATTATGTTTCCACTTAAATAAAGAACAAACGAAATTTTATTTTTAAATTACAATGATGTTAGATATATTTAGTTATTTCAAAATATTTACAAACTTTAACTTCATAAGCTGCTATAGTTTGGTGGCAAATATTTCTTTTGTTTTGTTTCGATTTCACACATTCCTAGGCAAGCAGCTGATTTTGAAAGATGTTTTCTCTCCTCCTCTTCCTCTTTCGATTCGATCGTAACGCAGAATACCTAAGTTCGATTCTTGCGGAGCGGAATGCGGGAACGTAATCGAAATGCAGAATAGGGCTGAATACTTAAACATTTATGGTGACGTGCAATAGTGGCAATGGAATACACAATTGACAAGTAATTTTTAAGCAAAAAATAAATCCGACTTCCATTATCATATAAAAATTTAGGAGTACCGTTATCATCCAATGATCCAAGCAGCAATGGTTAGTAGGTCGCCGTCGGCAATGCTAACGCCTTACACAAGTGCTCCGACTACTTTGCAGCAGCCGTTTCCGATTTCACAACAGCAGTCGTTTTTTCCGCACACAATCCAGCAAACAACGGCGCCGCAACAACTATTTTCAACGTGCCAGAGAATGCCAAGCGCACAGGCATGGACAACAACGCAAGCAGCAGACGCTGTCACCAGCGTTGCAACAGACACATTTTTTTTCCTACCATAACCAACCAAAACCTACCAAACATTTTTTTGAGTTTTAATATTTGTTTTCAATGTCAAATTTTTTAAAAATATAGTTAACATAACATTTAATAAAACTAAAACACAACTAGTATATTAAAAACCAATTAACTGCGTATAACGATTCATTTTACTGTACAGACTTATCCATATGTACATATCAGACATTGGCAAAGGGTGCTGTTTTTGTGACTTTAAGCCTACTAACGTTAAAAACGGGGGATGAACGAACACCACCGCAAAGCGTGCTGTCTTGCAAATACAGCCACCACAAGTGAACGATGCTTATAACAGCTCATACTGATATTGACTTCGGCAACTCTGTACTCCGAATGATCGTGCACGAAACCAGCAACCGCCGTATTTGATCGACAGCCATAAGCACGATACTGCATTTGGACGGTTGCCGAAAGCATGACAGCTTATGTGAAAGACTGGCGAAGGCAAGATGCCGCAGTTAGCTAACTTGATTTGTTGCAGAAGTGACGTGTTGCCGAAGTGATGATACTGTAGTTCAAAAACATTCAAAGACAATTGCTTGTTTGAAATGAAGCATTGATATGTACATACATACATACTTACGTACGTATGCATATTCACAACTAGCCTACATACATGTATGCACACGTATGCACATTCCTCACAACTAGCCAGCAGTGAGCAATGCAATTGAATGGTAGACGCGCTATAAATACATACATACATGCATACGAGACGATAAATTACCCTTTACCACATTCGTCGTCATTTCAGCAACAAGTTAGATGATTTTCAGCAACAAGTCCGATGATTTTCAGCAACAAGTCAAATGGCTTTCAGCAACAAGTCAGATGATTTTCAGCAACAAGTCAAACGACTTCTGCAACAAATGATGACTCTCATGTTTTCGGAGCCGTTCAACTGCCACGTTTGCTGGTTTCGTGCACGATCATTGAGAGTACAGATTTGCCGAAGTCAATATCAGCATGAGCAGTTATAAGCATCGTTCACTTGTGGTGGCTGTATTTGCAAGACAGCACGCAATGCGCTCGTGTTCAGTCATCCTCTAATTTCGTTTAGGTATCGATACTACTAAGCCAACGCCGCTGCTCAGTCATACAAAGCTGCGGTATTGAATGAGTATGAACAGTTGACGATCAACCAATGCCATTCCCTAGTACATATGTCTCTTCACACATACATATTCACACCTTAACATAGGTGACGACATATTAAGCCGCGTTAACCTCTTTGACAGCGAAGAAAGACCCATAAACTTATGCCCACGGTAAACTATATTTTCGACTGCAACAGTATTCCCCAGAACTCCCCAAAGAGTTTTCCGAGCTCTTTATCCGTGCCTAGTGACGTTATTACGTCGTGATACCCGCACTGCGACCTAAGAAGATATATTGTGCTAAATCCAAATTGTTATCACTCCAACCTTAGGCTGTTTAAAAAGCTCAGCACTTTGGATGAGGCCATGTTCCAAATTTTAGATGGAGAAGGCAATCGTTCTCCAAGGTGTATCAATCTACGATTCATGCTTCGTGGACAGACACATAGAATATACTCTGGGGTTTCTTTCACCAGCCGACAAACCCTACAGTCCGTCTCTACAGAAAGACCCATTTAATTAAAACCGTACGTTAACTTGCAGTGTGCTGTCGGGTTGCCAGTAAGAGTTCTACGTTCAAGCTGTCTTTCGGAGTTCCTGCTGGAAAGAGATATGCATATCTTTGATTGTCTTATTCCCTTTGACTTCCGCCAGTGGGCAGCAATTTGAGATTATTCCCAGCTAGCTCCTAAGTAGGTCTGCAGTGTATCCTTTACCATCCACCATGCAAACGCATTTGGGCTCCACGATCTGCGAGACAGTCAGCCCTTTCGTTGTCCATGAACCCTCCACAGCGTGACGCTATTGTGGGCTGGTAGGTGGTTCAAGAGTTTACAAGCCTTGATGCCGTTTTAAAAGACTCTAAGGCCCTTAACGCTGCCTAAATGTCCGACATAATATTTATTCTGGCCTCATTTGCCTTCTACGATGACATTCGCGAACACAGACTTCGATTGGGAAGACCTCCGCCTGAAATATGGTTGAGTACGAGCCCATTGGCAGACTTTTCTGGAATCTTGGTCCAAGTACGCCATAATTTATATCGCTACCATTTTTTTCACATTTAAGTTTTTGATGCAGAATGACAGGTAATACGAAACTACATCGATTTTTCGTCTCTCCTGAAGAATTTCAAAAAATGGACTTGGCACCTTTTCACCGTTAGGTGACGATATATAGATGTCCGTATTGCATATTGGCAATAATAAGGTATACGTTTGTACTTAGGAATCAGGTATATTTACATGTTAGTAGCTGCCATTACACGAACGCTCCGGTGAAATATTTGTGTAAAAAAGGTTGCTAAAATGTTTGGAGATACGTACATATTTTCTATTTTTCATTGTCCCGAAACCTACCAAAATCCAATCAAGCCTACCAACCTACCAAATGGAAAAAAAACTACCAGTTTTGGTAGGAAAATCCCATGTTTGGCAACACTGGCTGTCACCGCATTCACGATTTGGAGGGAGGTACGCAGGGAGAGATAGATTCTCTCGCACACCAAGTGAAATACAGCGATTCTGCCAGAGTTGAACCCTCTTGACAGCGCGTATTCATGAACAGCGTTGCCGTTTGGCTACAATTGTAGCAAAAGTGCTACGTTTAAAATGAAAAGCTACAATGCTACATAAATTCTCAAATGGCTACATTTTCGTTAAGGCTTCAAAACTTTTTTTGCATATTGACTGTATATGCCAAAAAAAATTAAAGTATGATGGTGTTCATAGCTTTAGTGCGTTGTGTTTTACCTTTAACGGATATTTTAACTGCTCAGCCCTATCAAATTTCTCATCCCTATCCAATTGCTCACACCGATAAGATTCTATAACTAGTTAGCGCTAATTTTCGAATCGCACTTTTTGATGCATGATATGAATGTTGTTTCGTCAAAAAGAACCTCCTCCCTGATGTCAGCCAGTGATTGAAGAGTTTGAGGGGGCACCTTAGGCAATAGGCCTCATGCAAAAAAAATGAGTCTAGGCTCAGACTAAATTTTTGCACTGAAGGGGTGAGCTCAAGCTCAAGAATTTTTACTGAAAATCGAGTTGGAGCTTAAACTCATTTTTTATGCATGAGGCCCAATGTTTCGCACATCTTATCATAAGGAATATCCCGATATTGCGTTAATGAATGATTTTTGGACGGTAATTACGGGATAATAGTAATGCATTATCTCCTTAAAAAACCAAAATGGGGAACATTTCTTTAGGAATGTTTGGCTTATTTTTTAGTCCCAACTACACTCCCAAAGTTTGATCATTAAATTTCTGAACGCATTGTATATATGTGTTATATTATATATCCAAAATAATGGAGTGACTATTGTAGATATTTTTCATATGTAACAAAACAATATTGTTGAATAAATAAGCAAATAATACCAAGCGGAGTATTCTCGAAATATAACTGCAGGCTTAAAAAAAAATCGGCTACATTTCAGTAAGATCTGCTACATTTTTTGCTACAAAATAAATGCAGTGAGTGGCAACAATGTTCATGAACGCAGTTTATTGGGAGAGTCGAGCAACTGAGAGCAACGTATCACTGGGAAGATACGTTTGTTGTTTTTGCTGTTCTCAGTCGGCTGAGAGGAGTTGCAAAGCGATGGGCTGATGCGCAGCCAGCATTACGAGAATCAGGGATGAAAAAGTAGGTACAATTGTACCTTTTTCCGACGTTTGATGATTTAAAGGTACATTAGATACAGTCACTAGATTTTAGGTACAATCATCTTTTGATCAGATGCATTTTTAGTTATTTATTTCTTTTTCCTTTACCGTGCTAATATATTTACTTGTAGGCACGCGAGAAGCTGCGCTTTCATTTTGAAGAATAAACAATTTTAAAGAAAAGTGGTCAAAAGGAAGAAATTAAAAAAGTCATATTATGTATTATCTTAAACATTTTACATTGCATTTAGAGCAGTCACTACGAAAATTCGTAATTTTTTCTATTAATTTTAACGCTTATTTTCACTAAGTCAAATTCAATGGCATTTGCGGGCAAATGAGTGAAAACAAATTGTCAAGTGGGACTAAATAATGGCATTTTGATTGATTTAGATCAGAATAGGCCTTCAGGCGTGTACATACGCTGCTAAAGCGGCTATTTGTAAGTTTTTGGGATAAAGGAAAGAAAGTTGTGTCAAAATATGTCGACAAATTGTGTTGTCAAAATATGCCATAATGAAAACCAGCCTTTATTCGCCCATACAGTCCAGTGTCTAGGGTGTCTTCAAACATTAGCGCACACAAGGGGTGGGTTTTGGGGTTCAAACCCCCCCTAAATCTAATAACCTGAAATACAAACTGTATCCTAAAGCCGGCTCTCAAGAAGAATAACAAGAAATATTTTTTATCAAAAAGCACTTTGCTTTTGCTGTAAATTATCTTGTAGAAATAAATATACGAGCATTTTTTTCTTGGGAGATGCACACTTATTTAAGAAATTTTGATAGAAGAAAATTTCTATTCCATTTCTTGTGCGTAATTTTATATGAATTTTTCGTTTTTATTGAGAGCCCTTAAAAGTTTAACTTCGAATGAAACCATTGTCCTAAAAATATGCAATGCATACTCACTTACTGTTGTTTTTTACACCTTACAGCCTAAAAGAGTTTACCACTGATATGTACTTAACAAGGATTCGAAGGTTTAATTTACCAACTTCGAATTCGTTCCAACAAAATTACCTAAATAATAAAAATGAAAGTCCATTAAATTTTTCCCAAAAATCATCAAATCAATCGAAAACCAGAAACCAGAAATTGAGGAAAATGTAAATTAAAACAATTTTTTAAATTTTTTTATTACTTTTGAAAGTTGAGCGCATCTTGTGTTTATAGAACTTTATATTAAACAAGTAATTTTCAAATTACGGGACGACCCTTGAGGTACCATCTTTCCGATAAAAAAAAAAAGAATTATTGAGATTGGTTCACGTAGTTCAAAGTTATGCGGTAGCATACACAAAAAATAAAAAAAATATTCCGACGAATTGACAACCTCTCCCTTTTTCGAAGTCGGTTACAAATGTTTGAGTTCTTTGCTAATTTTATGTAAATAAAGTGCAATTTACGAAAAAACTTGCATAAATGTACCTTAAAGAGCATATTATCTGAAGCGAACTTTCAGAAGTATAAACCCCTCCCAAAATATTTTCCTGGGTGCGCCCCTGTCTTCAAATTTCATATTTTCTTTAGATGAGAACTATAGCTATTTGATCCATATTCGCCTTTTGATTTCTGGAAATATATTAAAATGCTTTCGAAGTTACTTACGGCAATTTGATTATTTTCTCTAGACTTGCTGCACCTATTAAAACGAATCGGATAAATTAGCAGACTTTTCTTGTTGTTTTATAAAAAGCTGAATACAGAAGTATACTTCGCAAAGTGTGTTTTTTGTCTTTTTCGTCAATATTTTTTAGTAGACAAAAACAACGCTTCTCCGATTCCCATTAGACTATAGTCTATATATTATAGGCTCAGTTAAAAAAAAACCTAATCATGTTTAAAGTACGTCCATCTTTTGTATGCATGTTTTAAATAAAATTTGTAAAAAAAAACTACAAATGAATGATGTAACTGTTTTCTCATTTAGGTAAATTTATTTTATGATATTAGGAACAATCTGAAGATTCCATTTTTCATCCCTGCCGAGAATGGAACGATTTTGTGGTTGCGTTTCTAACTAACTTTCCGAGCGATCGAAATTCTGCAGATGTGCATATTCAAATGATGAGTATGAAGATGGATAAAGGTGAGAAGTTAATTGAGTTTTACTAAAAGATGTTGGCAATAGGCCGCAGGGACAATATCGAAGACACTTTGATAATAAGATACATTTTGGATGGTTGGTTGGTTGGTAGAAGCGTCGCCTGGGTATGTTCCCAGGACCCAATTAGTGCTGAAAGCACCATTTTGATACGCTTTCTCTGGGACCCCTGATTTTATCTACTTTCATGATTCGTTGGGTTCGTCAAACCATTTGGATTTTCCGATGAATCTATTTAGGTTAGTAAGGGTGAATTTGGAAATTTCCCCAAGATTTTGGATGGAAAAACTCCCGAGTTTGATCTGCCTTACTTGTGCCAATGCTGGGCACTCGCAAAGATAGTGAAGGACCGTTTCCTTACTTCCCACAAGATTACAGCTACGGCACCGAGGGTTATACGGAAGGCCCATTCTAGCTGCATGTTCACCAATGGGTCAATGTCCCGTTATCGTGGCTATTAATTTGACTATCAGGCCTATCACAGAATCCATCGTAGCTTCGATTTTCGTGAAATCTACGAAAGTGCTATCACAGAATCCGAATAGCTACGAACGCAAATTCGACACCCCTATTGCGGGTGTCGACTGGCAGTAGAATAGAAATTTGTCGATCGAGTCGATTATCTTTTATTTTGCTATTGTGTAACTTGATCGATAAAAATTTGTACTATTGTGAATGGTTGTGTGAATTGTAAACAGCTGTTTGTTTGTTTACATTTGCTTCTTTAGTGTTTCATTTACATCATTTTTTAAATAATTGCTTTTATTATAAAATTAAAAAAATGGATACAGTTGAAATATGGTTTAGTGATGAGGAAGATAATGTGAAAGCTAATGAATTAGTAGAGTTGGCTAAAGCAAGGAGGAAATTGTGAAATTCGTCGAATCCCTTGGAGTTGGAAGATGGAGTGTATGTACATATGTGAGTTCTATGAAAAGTAGTTGCATTCAAGATGCTTCACGGTTTGCAAGATTTGCAGGAAAAGCTGTTTTCGCCATTATTAAACTGTATGGAAGGAGGCCACAGCTTCGTGTAAAAACCTGCAAATCGTGAAGCATCTGGAACGCAACTAGTTCAAGAAACACGGTACGGTTTAGTTATTTGTACAATGATGTTGGGTAGTTTTGTCCAAATGCGTGACCCGATTTCAAAAACTTTAACATACACGTGTAGTGAAATAAATAAGCTTTAATTTAAAATAAAGATTTCAAATTTCCGAGCACTAGTTAGTTAATAAATTATGCAGTTTTTTGTAAATTTTAATTTTGGTGTTAATGGTGGTTAATTAATCCTGGTTCTCCTGCATCAGCTCGACCAACCGCGCATGTTGCCTTTTATTATTAACACTTTTTGATCTGTAATTTAGACACATACATATATGCTAAAATTTTTTATAACTTACAATTCAATTAACCTACTTTTTATCCATTATACTTGTATAAATTTCGTAAACGAAAACTCCAGCGACTCAGGAATAGCAATAGAAAGACGGGCGATTAAAAACTATTCGCAGTCGCTTATTGAGCGGCTAGTCGACACTCATAATAGCATCGATAATCGCTTAATAATCGATTATCTAATGCCAGTCGACACTCGCAATAGGGGTGCGAAATTCGTGGAGAGCCTTCATTGAATCCGTTCGTAATGAAGATTCGTACAGATACTCTACGACGAGTTTACGCTGTCAGAGCAAAATTTAAAATCCCTGAATCTTAAAAATAATGAAAAAATGTGCATTATTGTTAATAATAAATATTTATTATAATCCAAATTTGTTTTAGTTTGATATAATTCCACATATTTGTGTAAACGTAGACGTAAAATACCAATGCCATACATTCACATTCATCTGCTAGACGCTATTTAATTAATGAATATTTTTTATGAAGCGAGGAAATTCTAATAGTTTAACAACAATTTATTAGGAAAGAAACCTTATTACTTTAATATCATTAAAATTGATTAAAAAAATATATATATTTTTCTATTTAAAAGAATAAAATCTAAACTAAAAAATCAAATTTATTAAAAAAATAAACAAAAATTAAATTAAAAAAAAAATAAAAAAAGCTCCGCTGCCCGACGACTCGGACTCGAACCCGGATCTCTTAACTAGCAGTCTAGTGCTTTGCCCACTCGGCCATTGTGACTTCTGGTGCAGCGTGAGCATACGTAAGTGTCTATTATTTCTTTCGCACTAGCTTATTTCGAATCAGCATTCGAAGCTGGCAACGATGTTTTCGAGTTCACTCGGGTTCAGCGATAGCAATTTTTTCGTATTCGTAGCAGGCATTCGAATTCGTAGATTTTCTACGATGGATTCCGTGATAGCCCTGTATATCTTTCCTCGACCTCTTGAGAAGTTCTTCTGTCCTTGGCTTGTAATAGTGCGGCCATATGTACCTCGCAGTTTTTCAGGTTTGAAGGTTGTTCCAACGTGTATCAGTCATACGTGTGAATTGCAGATGCAGTTCCCTTTTGATGAGTCCGAGTGGACAATTTATAGTTTCTACTTCAGATTCATCCAAAGATGCTCCGGCCTTAGCCAACTCGTCAGCCCTCTCATTTCCGTGTATGTTCCTATGGTCGGGAACCCAGCTGAGAGTGATGTCTATTAACTCGGCCGCCGAGCTTAAATCACATTTGCAATCCCTGACTGTTTTGGATTTTGTTACCGGTGAGGCAAGTGCCAGAGGTGGCTATCTGAAAAAATGTATGCTTTTCGTACACCTACGCAGTTCCTTTCTAGTGCTTTACAGGCCCTTTCGATGCCCAGTACTGCCGCTTGGAAGATGCTGGCAAAGTCAGGTAGTCGAAACGAGAGAGAGACATTCAGCGTTTCAGAGAACACCCCCGCACCCACACCGCAGTCCATTTTGGACCCATCAGTATAGATTTCAGTGGAATTCTCCTCGACTATCCTGCCCCTACTCTAATCCCGTCTTGAAGGAAACTTCACCTGGAATCTGTCGTATGAGGTATATAATCTGATTGTTTCCCTGATTCGATAAGCTTATCAAGAATACCACTATGGCCGTGCTGCAGCGCCCTCCAGCAGCCTGACTCTTTGAGTCTGACTGCCGCAGACGCAGCAGTTTCGCGGATATGGAGTTCTATGGGTAGTTGATGCAGGATTACATTAAGCGCATCAGATGGACACGACAAGCTTTGGCTTTAATCCCCGGTTCCTACTGAATATTCCTTTACATGTATAATAAGCTGTGTAGGCTCTCTCAACCCACCTCTATATTTGTCTTCCAGCTCAGCTTGGTATCTAATACGACACCCAAGTATTTAGCCGCGGAGGACAATGTAAGAGACTTTCCATTAAGGGAGGGAAGCCTGAATTGTGGTATTTTTGTTTTATTGGTGAACAGCATCAGTTCCGTCTTGCTAGGGTTGACACCCAGTCCACTTTTTGTAGCCCAGGTGTTTAGCCGGAGCAAAGCTCCCTCTAGGATTTCACTAATCGTTGAGGGGAAGAGACCTGATACCGCCGCCACTACATCATCTGCATATGCTACTACTTTCACTCCACCTTTGTTGAGATCCATTAGAATGTCGTTCAGTACCACAACCCATAGTAGCGGAGAAAGAACTCCCCCTTGGGGAGTGCCTCTATTTGCATAGCGTTACTGAACCAATGGTTGAAATTATGATTCTGTTTCTGAGCATTTGTTCGATCCACTCGCATATGTGGTCAGATATTCCCACCTTCACAAGAGATCGAACAATTGCTTCGACTGTTATGTTATTGAAGGCCCCCCTCTATGTCGAGGAATGCCGCCAAAGTGTACTGCTTGTAATGGAGTGATTTTTCTATGGTGCCCACGACTTCATGAAGGCCAGTTTCAGTTGACCTGCCCTTAATGCTGAGGTGGGCAACTTCGACAGAGAATTTTTGTAGTGTGCGAAAAATTGATGTCAATGTGTGCGTGCGAACAAGTCGTGCGGTTGAGTGAAGCTTTCGCTGCCTTCTAAAGCAGAGCGTGTATGTATACGCGAATATGCCCGCCGGGCAGGCGCCGCCCAGGTCTGCCTTAATGTATGCATGTTGAGCTTTGGAAAGTTTGGAATTTCCCAGAAAAAGCCTAATATGTAGGTCTAAAAGTCTTTCCAGTACCTTTAGCAAGAAAGATGTAAGACTTATTGGTCGGAAGTCTTTTGCTTTTTCGTGAATTCTTCTTCCCGGTTTGGGAATGAAGACAACTTTGACTCTTTTCCAGCTTTTCGGAATGTATGTCAAGCTGATACTGGCTTTGGTGTAGTGGTAAGCAGTGCGCGCTTTCACTCACCAGCACCTGGGTTCAAGCCCTGGTCAAAGCAACATCGCAAAAAATTTAGAAAAAGGTTTTTCTTAACAGCGGTCGTCCCTCGACAGGCAATGGCAAACCTCCGAGTGTATTTCTGCCATGAAAAACAGCTTCTCATAAAAATACAATCGCCGTTCGGAGTCGGCGTAAAACTGTAGGTCCCTCCGCTTTGTGTGACAATATCAAGGCGCACGCCACAAGTTGGAGGAGAAGCTCGGCCAAACACTAACATATGTGTAAGCGCCAATCTATTATTATTATATTATTCATATTTGTATGGCTGCCACAGTTTTGTTCTGTAGCACTCGTTAAAGATTTTCTAGGATTTGACCAGTGCTCACTAAGCTCCCCCGTCCACCATGGAGGGGATTTTTTCTTAAGGACGCTTACTGGTGTGGATTTTTTAAAAGCTATGGCTAGAGTTTTTTCCAGCTTATCTACTGTGTTGTCTAGTTCTACAGCAGTTGTAATCTCCTTTGATTGACTACTGTCTAGGTTACCTGAAATTAGCCTGATATATTTTGGCTATATTGTTCTTCTCGGATTCCGAAATAGGGAAGAGGTAGTGGGATTTCCGCGAATGCTGAAGAGTATCCAACAATGATCCAACATGGATGTTTCACTGGATACTCTCCAGTCATCGACGACAATACCATCTGTTGCTAGGGTTAAGTCCAGTACCTCTTCCCGTCCCGCAAATCTTTCGGAGCTGGGAAATATAAAGGTCGGACTCTCTACTTTATTGCATATACTCAGGTTAGTATTTAATATAAAGTGTAAGAGAGACTCACCTCTGCTGTTTATCGTGGAACTCCCCCAGATAGTGTGTCTCGCATTTGCGTCGCATCCTATCAGAATTTGTTCCCTCTGATTTTGGGCGATAAATTGTTCCAGTTGGTCGGGTGGGGCGTCCCTGTCATGAGCCAGGTAGGCAGATGCCAGGAAGATATTTTGGTGACCTTCCCTCTCCACTTTCACCACGGTTAAGTCTGCTGTGCTGTAATTTGGACAGAGAAATGCATTAATACCTTTTTTGATTAAAATGCATGCTCTCGGTTTACCTGTGTTACCACTATAAAAGAGGTTATGTGTACTGCTGTTAAGTCCATGGATCTGATCACCTCTGACCCACGGCTCCTGGATTAGGCTGACGTCCATGCTTCCCTCTCCGAGAAGGACATATTGAGTGCTGCAGATTAATCTGTACACACTTCATCTTCGGCGGGGGCTGCATCGGTGATGTTGACGTCCTTCAGCAACTGGCTCGCATCGTCGACCTCCTCTGTGTCGTCTTCATCTGGAGCCTTGTCGCCTACAAAAATCTTCATCTTGGCCATGCGGATGCCAAAACGAATTCTGTTGTCCGCCTTTGACAGAGCCTCAATAGATTCTTCGCAAATGGCCAAGAGAAGAGGTTTGCTGGTTTTATTTGGCTGCTCAACTTTTATAATCTGTCAGTTTTCTACACACGGTATGTGTTTGTTGGCGAGCTTTAGGCACCTCAGAAGTTTCTCGCCTGGTTCCTCCATGGGGGGTAACCAGATACGTGCACGTGGCCTCTGAGGGACGTCCTTAGCTGGAATCCGCCTTAGTTTAAGGCCGACGAATGCTTCGCTTATTTTAGCGACGCACCCAGCTAAGAAGTCCAAAGAAGCTTGGTCCGCGCATCTGATAACCCTGTATCCTCGAAAGGATCCCGAGGAATCAAACTCCGGATGGGGACCCGCCGGGTTATCGAGGACGTAGTCCATAACGAGACTCGATAGCTCGACGTCGATCTCCACCCAGTGCTTCTGTATAGATACCGGAGTCTTCGAGTTTTCGTCGACTATGGCCATCAAGAGACTGTCTTTGGCAACGTCACTAAAGTGGCGATCTGGAAGCTCCCTTTTGGGGAATTTCCATGTCGTCATTTAAGCACCTTCGCCACGGCAAGACGACCAGCATTGAAGGAGTGGGCCACGGAGTACTCCAAAATCAACCACAATTCTTATAAAAAAATAACATTGCGATGTCCTAGGGCAGGACCATATACTCCATCTCTGCATTACATCAGAGTAGCACAAAACTACTCCAACATATCAACAATGGCATTGTTGATATATTTTTTCATTTGTACACGCTTTTGTTCTTCACTTCACAGATGCTTTTTCGCAATTAATAAAACCAAAAACAAAAATAAAAACTTAAATGTTGCCTCTGACGGCATTCAAACCCGAACATGCTGGGAGCTAACAAATAACAGCGAGCATCTCTACACGTTCGGCTAAAGCCAGACATGCAAATGTGCTTTCAAATGCTCAACTACAATCACATATCGTTAAAATACGAGCAGTAATCGGGTAACAATAATCTGGTGCAGAGACACGAGTTGGTCCGCTACAGCATGACAGAGGAACACTTTTGTGAGTACTCCGATATATCACAAATAGACTCCGTGGTCAACCGATTTTTTCAGGGTGCATTTAACGCACACAGTCTCACTTATTGAATCATTTGAATGTGTTAGAATGCCGACCACTCCCAGTAAAAATTTTAAGCATACGACATCGCTGTTGGTGGCATGAGCTTGCTGCTGTGTATACATGCCAATATAAATGAACCTTCATTTCCATTTAACACGCGTGGTTTCTCAGAGCGTATGCGTACCTTAATCATGCACTTGTACTACTGCTGTATGCATATGGCTGTATTAATGTTTCAAACATACACAAATGCATTAATGGAACAGTATTAAAGCATTCTTACAAGATATGTATCCCCATATGTAAATGCTACTTTTCTGATTCATTTTAATATACGGGGACATACAAACAAGTAGCATTTACATATTCAAATGCATATCTTGTAAAAGCCCGTTTGTGCTGAAAATAGTCTCGCACAACACGTCTGTTCACAAAAATTTTTGTACAAGACTGAAAATATTACAAAAATTCCACTTCAAATTTATCAAGAAATGAACTTAACACAACGACAACGTTCATTCGCTTGCAATTCGCTGGAATTTGAATTTATTCGTGGAAATTCATGACTACGCATGAATTGTTCACACTATTCACTCATATAGCAAGCATTCTTCACGAATGCATACAACCGATTTCTACTGGGCTGCTCTAAATATTTGTTGCTCTGCTGTTAGTGCCGTCGCCGGCAGCGATCACCGTTTCATTCACGCTGCTTCGTGTTGATGTATATATGTAGTTGCGCTACATATGTACTTACATACGTGCATATAAATTCATACCAAAGGAACACAGCGCCGTTTGCGCCGGCGTTTAGCCACAGTACTTGTTGACCCAGTTCCATTTTCTTATACGAATTTCTATGCACTTGTACATATGTATGAAATTGCAACTCATACGAAAAGTGGATTAACCCAGTACGAAATCCTGCAAGCATCCGCAATTTGTGAAAATCTGAGTACATTCGAATTGTACCCAGTATCGAAACACAATAGCACTTAAGAAACATTCACAAATCTTTATAAATCGCTCAAATTTTATCAATCTCATACTACGTTTATAATACCTCGAGAAAATAAAAAACAAGTTTTCATTATTTCATCGACTTATGTATGTCTGGATTTGCATTGCTACACAGACATAACCAAATTAATTTCCCATTAAAATTTTAATTCTTTATGGACATTCCAAAATAAAACAAGTAAGAAAGTCTAAGTTCGGGCTTTGCCGAACATTAAATACCCGGCGCAAGTATTAAATATATGTTTTTCACCTTTATGAAAGCTAATGCTACATGTATCAATTTTGAGTAAATTAGCGTACTTACATATATGTCGAAATATTGAAGTTTCAAGCATTTCTGAAATTTACCGTTATATGAAAAGCGGACGTAATTTTAGTCCGATTTCAATAATTTTCAACGTTTTGCTTTTATATGGCAAGCATAATAACCGTACCGAGTTTGGTACAAATTGGTAGAACGGTTACCCAGATACATATATGTGATCATAAGTGGGCGGTGCCACGCCCATTTTCCAAAATTTTATTATAAACGTTTTTCGTGGTAAAGAATTGTTGCAAGCTTCAATTTTGAATAAACTAGCTTCAATATTTACTGATTTATCGAAGATTTCGTATTTCTCTAAATTACCGTTATAAGTGATGTGGGCGTGGTTATTGTCCGATTTTAAAAATTTTCGGCCATTTAGTATGCTGTGCTAAGGCCAACCACTGTGCTAATTTTGGAAGAAATTGGTGCAGCGGTTACCAAGATATACACATGTAACCATAAGTGGGCGTGGCTACGCCTATTCTCCAAAAGTTTAGAATATTCTTATTTTTAGTCTAAAAATTATTGTAAATGTCCATTTTGAGTGAATTATCTTCAGTAGTTACTAAAATATCGCAGTTTCCGTATTTCTGAAAATTACCGTTAAATGGGAGGTAGGCGTGGTTATTATCCGATTTTGCCCATTTTCAATACCATCCGTCCTACGCCCGAAAGAAGTGCACGTACCAAATTTCGTTAAGATATCTCAAGTTTTACTCGAGTTATCGTGTGCACAGACGGACGGACAGACGGACGGACGGACAGACAGTCACCGCTTAATCGATTTCTCTTTTTATTCTGATCATTTATGTATACATTTGTCTATATCTATCTCGATTCGTTTTGCCTGTTACAAACAACCGTTATGTGAACAAAATTAATATACCCTTGTGCACAAGTGCGCTCGGGTATAAGGCTGATAAGACCATTGTAAAGTGATAGACTTCTGGAAATACTAGAGGCATACAAAAACCCTTGCGAATAGACTCATCTCATGAGAATAGTGCCTTGAATTTGCTATCGGTTTCTTGAAAATTGGGGATTTCTTCCGTATTAAATTTAAAGAAGCAATTTTTTTCGATCTCGATTTTAGTAGCCCTGATCAAGCTCCAGGATGTCGGTAGCTTCCGCATTAATGTCGAAGTTTATCTTCCATTCTAATAATGTTGTTAATTTCTGCACTATCTTCGAAGAAGTCCCGAAAGATCACGCCGATTCTTTACTCGATGTAAAGTTGCAAGACCTTAATTACCGTTGGGACATGTTGAGATTCTCTTATGAAAAGGTCTGCCTTGCCGAAGAGACTTCAATTCCTGTCGAATTTAAACAGAAGGCCCATGCCAAGTTTCAACTGTACACCGATAGTTTTTACATTTGCAAATCCCATATCCTAGATCAACTCACGCTTTTCCAGGGCAGCCCAACTGACAAAAATTTCACTTCCCGCCAGTTGATGGCTTTCATCGATAAAATCGATACCATGTATCAAAGTGCCTCCGTGTGATACCCAAACATTCTTCTGTAGCTATGAGGATTAGCCATCTTTCCGTGATATGTTCACGGCCGTATATCTCAACCATCCCAAGTAAACACCCGGCCAAAGACTTTACCATTTGCGAATCAAAACTAGGGGAAAAGCTGGTGCCATAGTTAAACATTACACCTTGTGCGATGAAAACTTTTCTCTAGCATCGGAATCTTCAAGAACCCGTTTCGAAAATAAAAGAATTTTAATCAACAAACGGTTGAAGATTCTTTTTAACATTTCTCCCGTTTCATCTGAAAATAGCGAAGGCATTCAGAAAATCCAAAACACCATTAATGATAGCCTTTCGTGCCTGTAAGCACAAGGTGTTTCCGTTTCCGATTGGGATCCTATCCTCATCTATCTTTGCTCCACCAAGCTACCAGGAGAAACCTTCTCCCCCTGGGAGCAATCCCTCAAATCCAGAAAGGACTTACCCAACTGGACCCAAATGGATGAGTTCCTGCCCAGTCGGTACGAAGTGGTTGAGCGTTTGCATAATTACAAATCTACTAGGGCACGGAGTTCTCCTGCTCAAAAAACATCACCGAAGATTTAATCGTATCACTCCCAAGAACATATTTCGTTCAAATGCAAATTATGCAAGGATAATCATGCATTGAAATCCTGTCGGCGGCCATAAAAATGATTTCCAAACTTTATATAAACTGAGCTGTTGAATTTTAGCACCTTCGGCATCCTCAGCTCCTTCTGGAAGAGCATTTTCCGTCGCCCGAATTATCACCGAGAAAGCAAAAAAGCAAATCTGAGTTCGCGCTGAGCAGTTGTGTTTCTCTTCGCTCTCCAAATTTCTTTGATTAAAATCCATAGTTCTTATTTGCAATTTATTGGCATGGTGCATATTAATCAATCTGAGACAGTGACTCTTTTATTAGAATTGGATTTATTTAAGTGAATAAACTTTTGGTAAATCCATTTAATATGCCTTGTGTTTGTGGGCATAAAGTTGAGCGCCTTGAATCTAAAGTGCAGTGCTCGAAGTGCATTGAGTTTTTTCATCTCAAATGCGTAGGCATTCAACAGGCTGATCTTGAGTACATGCGGAGCGTGGATAAGCCATTTTTTTGTAATGTTTGTTTGGATGTGCGCCGTAAGTCATTTCGTTCTCCTCCTCCACCTGCTGCAGTGGATATGAGTGCTGAGTGCCAAAATAAAAACACTCATGGAAACGTAATTACACAACAAAGGTTACCTACTGTGGCCGATGAGCTTGCCGAAATTAAAGCGGTTAATGCTCGCCTCTTGTCTGCTGTTAGTGCCCTTCATGAAGAAAATAAGTGTTTATTGCAAAAGTCTGACTCTCTTCAAGCGGAGATTCGTGAATTGCACACTAATCTTGTTGCTAAAGATGCTACTTTGTCTCGCTTGCTATCGGAAATCAAAGGTTTGCGTGTTGTTGTTATTAGCTGCCTTGCTCAAAATTCAAATTTGGCAACTGATGAAAACAAACAATTGAGTTCGTCATCTTCATGCTCTTTGCCTGCTGGTGCTATTGCTTCGCCCACTACTTCTGCTCATAACTCAGACTCCGTCACTGGCGCGGGGAGGTTTAGCACTCGCCTCGCTCTGCTAATTCGGAAATTAATGGAAACAATCATATAAAATCGTCATCTACATGCTCATTGCCTGGTGGTGCTATTGCTTCGCCTGTGGTTGCTGCTTATAACTCATATAGTGACTCTGTCAGTGGCGCGGGGAGCGCTAATCTACCGCCTCGCTCTGCTAATTCGGAAATTAACGAAAACAAACGAGAAAAATCATATAGTGACACGGTCGCTGGCGTGGAGAGTGATAAACTGCCGCCTCGCTCTGCTACTTCGGCGCATGCATCGTCGACGCTTTCTTCCTATGTTACTGCTACTGGCACTAATATTGTGACTGCGATGCCAACTCGGATGATTGCTGCTATTCCATTTTCTGCTGCTGTTCCAACGTCTCACTCTTTGCAAACGTCCACTATAAATCTCTCTTATGCTGCTGCTTCTGCACCTAATCCAGCTATCTTTACTTCTTCGTATTTGCCTATTTCAGCTGCTGCGTCGGCTGCGCTGCCTACTACTCTTTGCTCAACGTCTACTGCACCTGTTTGCGCGCTAATTGGCTCTCCCGCTGCTTTGTCTGGTTCTGCTCTGCAGGCAATAGATGCATTTAATGCTTCTGGCGCTCAGACTTATGTGGTTGTTGCTGGCCAAAATGAATGGAATACTGTGCGTCATAAAAAAGGTTCCAAGCAAAGAAATATCATTGGTCGCAATGAAAATGTTGAACTGGATGTTGTTGTTAGGAAGAAATGGGTGCATGTCTCCTCCTTTAAGCCGACCGTCAGCGAGGAGAGTGTAATTTCGTACGTGTCCAAACATTCTGGAATTGACCGCATACATCTCGCTTGCCATAAGCTTGTTAAGAAGGATGCGGATATGAATAATTTGCGGAGTATTAATTTCAAATTTGGTGTTGAGCCAGCTTTTTATGACCAAGTCCTTAATCCTAATGTTTGGCCGTCGGAGATTAATGTGAGACCTTTTCGTTTTTTTCAAAAAGTGGGAAACTCAGAACCGACGAAATAAGCGTATCACGTAGCTCCTATGAATCAGCGTTCAAAGGTCTAAAAATATACTTCCAAAACATGTCTGGCATGCGCACAAAATCGAAAGATGTATATTTAGCTACGTCTCGTGTCGAATATGATGTTTACGTTTTGGTCGAAACTTGGCTCAATAACGATTTCTTTGACGAGGAGTATTTTGATCCGAGCCTGTTCCAGACATATCGCAAGGATAGGGATGCGGGTGGTGCAAACTGGTCATTTAAAAGGCGGCGGAGTTTTAATAGCTGTAAAACGCAGTTTAAGTTCTACGCTGTTTCAACTTTTTAACCAGGATTCTCTTCTGGATCAATTATGTGTGTGCATTTTTGGCTCCTTTGGTAAACTTTTCATTTGTGTATCTTACATTCCACCTAATAGTTCCGATAGTTTATATAATGATCACGTAGAAAATATTGTTAGCCTCTGTGATTGTAATGATAAATGTAATTTTTGTATTCTAGGGGATTTTAATCTATTAGCTGGTCTGATCTACAACATAAAGGTATCTTGACTCCAACTAAAGTTAATAGAGCTCATGAAATCCATCTATTGGATAGTTTTTTTAGTTTGAATTTTACCCAGATTAATACTGTTTTTAATAGGCTGTTTAAAATACTGGATCTTGTTTTTGTGGATGAAAATTTAATTTGCGATCTTTGTGAATGTGATTCGCCAATCGGTAAGACCGATACGCACCATAATCCGCTTAGCTTAACTCTGAATTTCTTTGAGGGTATTACAATGGAACCCAAGAAACCGGTGTCTTACGACTTTCGAAATGCAGATTTCCTTGCTTTGGGTTGTACCATCTCTGACATAAACTGGAGCAATCTCCTTTATTCAGAAGATGTTAGTGAGTGTTATGAAGTCTTTTTGCAGATAATATCAAATATATTTTCTAATAATCTTTCTATCCTTCCGCCCAGAATCCACAAATTACCTTGGTACACCCCGAATCTTAAAAATTTAAAAAACAAACGGAATAAATACCACAAATTGTATATTGCCAATAGAAATGACAATATTTTGAAAGATAAATATGTGTCTCTCATGAAACAGTTTAATGTCCTCGATAAATTTCTTTATAATCAATATATTAGTAGGTTTGAATTTGAGCTAAAAGAAAATCCGAAAGCTTTTTGGAGCTTCATTCGCTCCAAAAAAGGTTGTTCAAACATACCAACATGCATGAATTTTAATAGCAATAGTTCTCAATCTTTAGCTGATACAGTCGACCTTTTCGCGGATTTCTTCAAATCCAATTTCTGTGATGATATACCTGTTAGTACATTCCCTCCTATCTGTCCAGCTCAACGGCTAGACTTTGGAGCGCTCTCCATATCGGAGCTTGACATTATAAATGCAATTTCTTCCATAAAGTCGTCCCTTAAATGTGACAATGATGGTCTTTGTGCATATTTCTTGAAACAGTGCAGGTCTTCCATCTGTGTTCCTTTATGTAAAATCTTTAATCTCTCTCTTTCTACAGGTGTTTTTATCAGTCGGTGGAAGGTGGCATCCATCACTCCGATATTTAAATCGGGAAGCCGAAGTGATGTATCTAATTATAGGCCTATTTCCAAACTAACGGTCTCCTCTAAGCTGTTTGAAAAAGTGGTTAAGGATAAACTTTCTTTCGTTTGTAAAAGTATAGTGGAGCCCCAGCAACATGGTTTCGTTTGTGGTCGTTCCACAGTCACTAACTTAGCGGTATTTTCGGAATACTGTGTCTCAGCATTTAAAAGTGGTTGTCAGGTCGATACTATTTATACTGACTTTTCGAAAGCGTTTGATAAAGTTTCACATGCTATCTTGCTAAGTAAACTGCAGTGTATGGGCTTTCATTCTGTTTTCCTGTCATGGTTGAAATCTTACCTTACAGATAGAACTCTTTTTGTAGAAATTGAAAATTATAAATCCAAGTCCTTTGTTGCTTCGTCAGGTGTTCCTCAGGGTAGCATCCTAGGCCCTCTTTTATTTATTCTGTTTATTAATGATATTGGTACTTGCTTCAAACATTGCAGATATCTTCTTTACGCCGATGATCTCAAATTGTTTCGTAAAATAACTGGTCCGTCCGATGTCCTCTATCTGCAGCATGATTTGGATAATTTAGTCAGTTGGAGTATAATTAATAAGCTATCGCTCAATATAAAAAAATGCTTCCATATGTCAATTTCTAGATCCCCTTGTAAATTGGCTTCGTGTTACTCAATTTTAAATCAGAAGCTCATTTTGGTCAATGATTTTGTTGATCTGGGTGTAGTCTTTGATTCGGGTTTTACTTTTGTAAACCATGTATGCTATTTGCTTCCAAAGGCGTATAGTAACTTAGCCTTTTTACGTCGATATGCGAGGGACTTTAAGGACCCTTACACTAGGAAAATTCTCTTTAACTCGTTAGTACGTTCAAAATTAGAGTTATGCGTCAGTCGTTTGGAGTCCTATTTATAGCTGTCATTCTATGAGAATCGAACGGGTTCAAAGAAAGTTCCTTCGATTTGCTCTTCAACCACTTAATTTTTCCGACCCGCTTCCGCCCTATGCGGCCCGCTGTCAGCTAATAAATTTGCAGTCATTAGAAAAAAAGAAGAATTATTCAGCTCCTTATGTTTCTCTTTGATTTGGTCTGTGGGAAGATCGATTGCCCTGAACTACTAGAGCTAATAAATTTCAATGTTCCTCACAGAACCTTACGATCTCAACCTCCCTTTTATCTTAGTGTAGTTAAGGAAAATTTCTATTCGTTAGCGCCTATATTTAGAGCGCTCTCGGAAGTTAATAACATCTCTAAGAAGATCGATATCGAATTTTCATCATCAAGATCCTTATTTAAGTTCACGCTTGAATCGTTTTACTCTTAGGTTTAGTTCATGCACTGCTATGTTAACGCTATTATCGTATAATACTTATTTTTGTAATCTGTGTAATCTAGTCTGTAAGATTTTTAATCATAGACTGAATAAAGATGAATTGAATTGAATTGAAAACGTTGCAGTAGTATTAGTTGTAAAGACAGCGCAATAAACAAGATAATGTTCCCTACATTCCAGCATTGGTTAAAAGTATATTAATAAAATTTGGGTTTATATTCTTTATATGTTTCACGATTATAAGCCACTCACATATTGACAAGGTTTGCCTATACATTTTTTTATTATTTAACTAGCAGACCCGGCCTACTTCGTCCCGCCCAAAATAATTTTTTTGTTTTGAAACATTTTGGTCCAACATTTTCACCAACAGTTCACGTTCACGATTTTCAGTTATGCATTTCTCTTCTAATATTACGGTTTGGAAGTTGTCAGAAGGCATATTTCCATTGCCATCTTAAATAACCTAGCAAAAGTGTGATGCATCAGAGACTGGCATGCGTTGAACGCCAACTATTGCATACTCAATCAATACTGCTGCTTTGTATGACTGAGCAGCGCGTTGACTTAGTAGTATCGATGCCTAAAAGAAATTAGAGGATGACTGAACACCAGCGCATAGCGTGCTGTCTTGCAAATACAGCCACCACAAGTGAACGATACTTATAACAGCTCATACTGATATTGACTTCGGCAAACCAGTTTTCCGAATGCTCGTTCACTAAACTAGCAAACGCGGCATTTGCCGAAAGCATGAGAGCTCATTTGGACGGTTGGCGAAGCAAGACGCCACCGTTCATTTGTTGCAGAAGTCGTTTGACTTGTTGCTGAAGGTCACCTGACTTGTTGCTGAACGCCATTTGACTTTTTGCCGAAAGCACGACGATTGTAGTAAAGGGTAATTTATCGTCTCGTATGTATGTATATATAGCGCGTCTGCCATTCAATTGCTTTACTCACTGCTGGCGCCAAGAGCGTGTTGGCAGGCTAGTTGTGAGGAATGTGAATGCGTACGTATGTATGTGTGTATGTATGTACATACCAATGCTTCATTTCAAACAAGCAAATGTCGTTGAATTGTTTTTGAAATACAGTATCATGACTTCGGCAACGTTTGATGCCTTCAGCAACAAATCAAATGGCTTTCAGCAACAAGTCAAACGACTTCTGCAACAATTGACCTGCTGCGTCTTGCCTTCGCCAACCGTCCAAATGAGCTCTCATGCTTTCGGCAACCGTCCAAATGCAGTATCGTGCTTTTGGCAGTCAATCAAATACGGCGGTTGCTGGTTTCGTGCACGTTCACTCGGAATACTGGTGTGCCGAAGTCAACATCAGTATGAGTTGTTATAAGTATCGTTCACTTGCGGTGGCTGTATTTGCACTGCACGCTATACGCTGGTGTTCGTTCATCCCCCGTTTTTAATGTGACCAGGCTTAAAGTCATAAAAACAGCATCGTTTGCCAATCTCTGATATGTACATATATGCATGTATGTATATTCATCAGTTGTCATCGGACCCAAGTTAAAATGATTTCAGTATTTTTTCGCCTTGCTTTTTATTAATATACTAGTATAGTGCGTATATGCCTAAAACCATGCTACGAATATCAAAACCACTTCGCTTTTCCTCTTACTTTGTATATTTCATTTCATTTTATTAAGTCAATGGTAACAAACCTTACTGACTAGATTAAGAGAGATACTTAATAATAATTTAACAGCTAATTTAAGGATATGCGTGACTTGAATAAAGACCTTGGCATCGCAAAATCAAGATCAATGGTTCTAGAAAGCCGATTAAACTCATTAAGCCCTCTTATAAGAGGGGCAAATCTAAAGTAGTTCGATCTTAAAATCTCAGTATGAAATAGGTTGTGAGAGCGAAGTACTCAGGAACATTGAAACTTAACTGCCCAAGTAGATCTGAGCAGTCAATTGTACCGGAAATTATATCGTATATAAACATTAAGTTTTGAACGTCTAACTTCGAGCGAAAGAACATTGATGAGCATGCACCTAGCATTGTATGGTGGCAAGGGATTATCAAACTGAAATGGTTGAAGAGCAAAACGAAGAAACCTGCGTTGAACTCTTTCAATTCTAAAAGAGTGTGAGGAATACATCGGATTCCAGATGACTGAGGCATACTCGAACTTCGATCGCACTAAAGAATTATATACGATTTATCTTGTGTAAGGGTCTTTACTGGCATAGCGTCTCAGAAAAGCTAAGTTAGCATAAGCCTTCGGAATAATAAAATTAATGTGGTTACCGAACGTAAAGGACAAGTCAAAAATAATTCCAAGATCCCGAAATTCTTTAACAGAGGCAAGAGCTGCATTTGAGACAGAATAGGTCGAGGAATGCACATTCAAAGACTTGGAGAGCACCATCTGACAACATTTACTGGTGTTGAGACGCAATTTATTTTGGAGAGCCAAATCAGTAAGAGCGTTCAAGTTTTCCTGCAACAACAATGTATCCGATAAACAGGAGATTTTACGGTAGTTTCAAGTCGTCTGCATAGAGTAAATAATTTGAATGTTTAAAGCGTAAACCAACATCATTGATAAAGAGGATAAATAGAATAGGACGAAGGATACTGCCTTGGGCACATCCGAAGTTGCCACAAATGTATAGGATTTAGTATTATCAATTTCAACAAATGAGGTTCTGTTTGACAAATATGATTTACGCCATGATAGAAAAGTTGAATGAAAACCCAAATTTTCGAGCTTCAACTGAAGTATTTTGTGCGAGACCGTGTCAAACGCTTTCGATAAATCTGTGAAAATGGTGTCAACTTGACACTCACTTTTAAACGCGGAAACACAAAACTGAGAAAAAACAGCTAGATTCGTAACCGTTGACCGTCCACCCAAAAACCCATGCTGACATGGGTCTTTTAATCCTTTAATAGCTTAATACTGTCTCAAAGGGTTTGGAGCATGTCGACAATTTAGACACTGGCCTGTAATTTGACACTTCGTTCTTATTACCAGACTTGAAAATTGGAGTGATAGATGCCAACTTCCAATGGTCAATAAAGATGTCAGTAGATAGCGAAGTATTGAATATATGGGTTAATGGTAAACATAATGAAAAGCCGCACTTTTTAATCAAAAAGGAAGACAACCCATCACTGTCCTTCTTCAAGGAGGATTTTAAGGAGGAGATTCCATTCATAATATCTAATTCAGTTACAGCCAGGGCCCCAAAATCTAGGGATTTGGGTGCATTAGTACAAAAAGGATTGACATAATTATCAGAGTCAACAAGAAAATTGGATTTGAAAAAATCGGTAAAGAGGTTTACCGAGTCAACCAAACTCTCTGAACAAGTGCCATTAAGCTTTACACAGGTTGGAATATTAGAACAGCCTCTTTTCGAACGGACATAATTCCAGAAAAATTTTGGATTTGCTTTAAGCTCTTCCTCATATCGAGAAATATAATTATTATATAGGAATTTGTCAAGAACATTGAATTCAGAGATATAATAAATATATTTATCTTTAAATGAGATATTGTTGGTAGCTTTATATAATTTAAAATATTTGTTCCTTTGATTTTTCAATTTATTTAACTTCGTGGTGTACCAGGGAAGTTTGTGAACTTTGACCGGGCGAAAAGAGAGATTCCTGCTAAATATTTCAAACAACTTAAATAGGAATGCATCGAAACATTCCGAGACATCTTTAGAGTAGAAAAATGACTTCCAATCAACTTCAAATATTTACAAATGCTACGAATATGCAAATCCAAGAGCATATGCACAAGACCCTGAACAGCCCTAATATGTTTTATTTGAAAATCCTCTTCTTCGCTAGATGAAGATAAAGAGTTAATTCATATAGATTCATTTGTCCTGCAATCAACTTAGGCTTAATAATTATTGTTACGTTGCAGATGCACCCTTAAATGGTGTGCTTGTACCGAATATATTTTCAAATTAAAAAACCGCTGGAAAAATATAATTGCATTTGCACTTCCATCACTGGAAAGCAATAGCTGTGTACGTGCGCGGGCGCATGTGTTTGTAAAGAAGAGAGCAAAGCGCTGCTACTACGCTCAGTCACGAGTACGGTTGCCAGATATGGAATTCCGTTGTTAAGAAATCTTGGAGTTGGGAATTTAATGCAAACTTAATATCATTACGAATATGCACATTCAAAATACTTATTCACACACATGTGTATCTTAAGTTTTTGTATAACTAAATATACTCACAAAAGAGAATTATAGATACATAGGTAGCATGCATGTAAATCAGTGGTGCACAGCGTTGGCAGAGCTCCCAATACAAGCACAATATTTTTGTATCTGTATGTGTGTACTCAGCAAAACAGCTCGCGCATGTTATGCTTACAGTATGAAGTACAAACGCAAACTGACCGGCTGCTAGCGGCGCATAAATTCGGTAGCTGCGCACACACGACTTGTGTGTGAAAGCCGAGTAGCTCCCGGAGACTCCCGTGTGCATCACTGATGTAAATACTTGTATATACGTAGCTTTGCGGCATTCCGTTCGTTGTAAAGTTTCATTCATGCTTACATACAGCTGCAAAATCTTTGTTATGCAGCGTTTTTGCTGCATCTAAAATGCAACATTTAGCACTTTCGAACATATTTTTTCGAAGAGCGTTCATGCTATCGCATTTAGCAAATGTACATTTACGCGAGTTAGAAATCGTATGCTTTTGACAAACAGCCGTTGTCTAGGCGCTTATTCAGATCCGTATCTATCACGATCAATTCGCCAGAGAAGATAATGTACAAAAAACCCTACTGAAAAGGGAAAGAGAAATTTTAAACGAAAAATTCAATACAAAACCTCGAAATTGTTTTAACCCATGGTTCATAGAATACAAGGTTACGACATCAGCCATGGCCGCCATCTTGATGACGTAGATGGCTAAATTTTTGGAGTTGCCAGATTCCTAAAAAATTGGCTTATAAAAATACACTATTTTAGTCAAAAATACCTCACGTTTTATTTCAAATATGTGTTAGCCTGATATTTACTGTTTGACAATTTGCGTTGAAGCTTGTGCATTTTTCTGTGTCTTTCTGTTTATTTTAATTATTAAAAATTTAAGTGCGCTGTTTTTGATTGCAAAAATTTCGCTGAAAAAGGTAATTTTAGGTTTACCGTATGTCTAAAGGTGAATTGCGATTTCGGTAGCGAAATTTTGCCAATGTTATGAACGCTTTTTATTTAAAAATGCGCGGGTCCATTCTACTCACTTTCAAGAATAAAATCACCAGCAAATTTCAATAAGCATTCGATTTACATTTCATTTGTCACTATTGTACGAATATTATTATGTTAATCCAGTTTCACGTGAAGATATAACATTTTATGTTGTAATAATAACCTTTTCCACGATTTTATATCAAATATGCCCATTTGATTAGGATTCCTAAAATATGCTATACGGCAACTATATTTTCTGCGTTTTGTTTACTCTCCTTCTTCGTAAAATATTTCAGCCAATCAGAACTCACTTCGCAACTACGTCATTGGAGGAAAACAAATTTTTGACAGCACCATGTCGTAACCTTCTATTCTATGAACCTGGGTTTTAACCATGATACAAAAAAAAGAAGGTAGTTTCACTTTTAAATTTTTTGACATAAACTGTGCTTACTGACGTACCTACTTTTCGTAAATTGTTAAATAGCACTGCCACCTAATCAAATAATTATTTTGGAAATTTTAATATTTTTTTAAGGAATTTTTATTTAATTAAAAAATAAGTTGTAACACACGAGGTAAATATTAACCGAGCTACGTATTGATTTAAATTGCTATAAAAGTAGGGCACACCAAAAATGTAGCATTATCTTCTACATGATATATTATATGCAGTTGTTCCTTTAAGAGACTAAGTTGGATGTTGCTTTATTTCGGATTCTAGGGATGCATAAACTTCTTTGTGATAACGCATGATGTATAGCTCCTTGGATCTGCATGCATACATTAATTTTATTATGCGTCTTCATTTGTAAATTTGTATATTTACATATGTACGTGCTTACTTACGTTTTATGCCAGCTTCAAATAAGAACAATTCAGTTAAAGTATATGTAATATAGTATACATGTATAATTTTTTTTTGATACACATTGGGCGTTTTCTAATTTTAATTTATTGTTCAAAAATCGTATCCTGAAGTACGAAGTGAATTAATGTAATCCGATATTGATTAACTACATAATACAAAAGGATTAATGAAATGAAAAATTTATATTTAAATTCGTCTATGTATGTCGTTTCAATTAAAAGGGTATAAGGTATTTTACTGTTCAAGTTGAGAACTAGCATTTTCTCAACTTGTGAGGAACAGTCCTTTCTTCATACAAAGAAAAATGATCTTTTTGTTGAGAACGCTATGATCCTCCACTTGAGGTACTGTTGAGAAACAACGTTGGAGATTTGAGAAATATCTTAGTTCTCAACTTAACCTCAAGTTGAGCTCAAACCTAAATGGCCATGTACGATATGGCGTACGAGTAACATTTTCATTTGCCCATTGACAACTTGTTCATGCACCTCCGTTTTTTTAGTACTACCACTTTAAAATTTGTATTAAAGGTGTATTTAATATATCCTACCAAAATCTGCGAAAAACGCAGGGACATATACGTAAATATGTATAGACTTACTCAGTCTGAGTTGAAATGGTTACGTATCCTTTTTGACATATTTTCTCCGATATGCTTTCATTTTCGTGATGTCTAAATTAAAATGGTTGATCCTTAATTTTTAAGCATATGCCACAAAAATACCTAATGCAGTAATCCATATATTCGTCCAGGTATTCCACATCTTCCATATTTTGCGTTTGGTATCTGAAAATAATCATCAATAATCAAAAAACTGCCATCAAAGGACAAGTTTTGAAATAAATTACAAAATATATTAGAAAAGTAAATAATGTTAAAGGACAACACCTTGAGAAAAAGGACTATCCTTTGAAATAAATTACGGATGGTCATTGTACTTATATAGACAAAATACTCACTCTACTCCCACTGGTATCGCGTTTCGCTCTAATTGGGCGCATCGGTTCCTCCGGTTGAAATATTTCGCAGAAAAGTGCTCGGAACAAACAAACGATACTTTTGGTAACGCATTTTCAGTTACCATGCACGCGGATATCCACTTTTCTCGCATATGTGGTACCGCCGCGAGTCGAAAGAACTTTATGTTAGTTTTTTCGCAATTTCTTCTGTTATTTTTACAGCTCCTAAATATGCAGCTCATGTTACTAAAAACAATACAATAATTAACAAGAATAAATGCATATTTTATGTGAAAACAATGTAATATTTCCCTTACCTTCCGTTTTATATTCACTTTCGTTAAAGCTTTAATTTCTTTTAAATAATTATATTTTTTTTAAGTACTCAATCACTTTTTTACTTTTGTCAACGATTTTAAAAGAAAATGCCAAAAGCATAGTTTACGTCAAATGGGAGCAATAGCGGCTAAGAAGAAGAAGTGAAACTCCTTTAAATATTTGTATCATGGTTTTAACCATAACCGAAAATTTGTTTGTGTATATATTCATTTGTCGGTTCTGTCAATTGAAATTTCCTCAATTAAATAGGAAAAAAACAAACAGAGTTGGTCACAAATTGAGGCAGATTTCTATCAGTACCACATCGATGTTGAATTTGCGCAACTTTTCTTTTTCCAAATAATGTAAAATAATAAATGAAATCTCGATCGGCGATCACTGAAACGCAGCTAGCAAATGTATACGCGAAAAAGCAATGTTGCCACTTTTTCTCATTAAACCATGTTCGAATCGTGGTGGGCAGCTTCGGCAGAACATTTTTATAGTGTGCGTGCAATTGATGTCACTGTGTGCGTGCGAACAAGTCGTGCGGTTGAATCAGGGTAGCCAACTCATTTTTGGGAATTCCCCGATTTTGAAATTTCGTAAAATTCCCCCCCAGATATCTCCTTACTTACAAAAAAAATATGTATTTTGATATATTACTGGCCTTTCTGTTTATTTTATTTTTAAACGCAATTCATCTATGTATTGATAAACCAAACCAAACTTTTATAAAGTTAGTTAACAAATGAAGAATAAAAATATTTATAAAATATTTACATATATGCATTGGTCGAAAAAGTTTTACTCGCACCAGTTGTTATTATTTTTTTGTTATTTAATTTGAGTTATTTTTTTATAAAAATATAGTTCATTCTTTAACAAAAACCGTATAAATGCAAGTTTCAAACTTTGTGAAATATTTGAAAAAACTCAACAACTCACGTAAAAATTTCGAGCTTTTTAATTGGATTTTCTAGAAATAATTTTAGTATGCAGCTGTGTAGCCCACTCAATTCTAGAATAAAAAGTGCAAGTTTCAAATGGCTAAAAATTTTCGTTTTAGGATTTTTTCCGAAGCTGTTGCGGTTTCCTTTCATATAAAAATAAATTATGTTTATTCGATATATGAAAGCAAATGCGACAAAGAAAATTCTAAAAAATCAGCGGTAATTTTTAGCCATTTGAAACTTTATTATACTAGAATTGAACGAGCTGAAATTCCCCACAAAAAACGGTCCATTCCTCGATTCCCCGCAAATCGGGGAATTCCCCACGAGTTGGCGTCCCTGGGTTGAATGAAGTTTTCGTGTCTTCCCAAGCAGAGCGCGTATGTATACGCGAATACGCCGCGCAGTCGCCCGCCGGGCAGACGCTGCCCAGCTGTGATTTAGACTCTTAATGCAGAAATGGAGTGGCATTTAGTTGCATTTAGGTGACAAATTTTGTATGGGTAAATGTACATTTAGAGTAGCATTTAGAGCTTTACGCTTAAGCAAAAGCAGCCCAGTGTTAAGAAATATATCAAAATATGTACTTATACGTAAGTGCTAAGGCAACGGTGGGCAAACGCGGCTCTTTGCTTAGCAAAGTGCGGCTCTTTTTCTTTTCCTTTGCTTAGAACATTTTGGCTCTTTTTACTTTTTAAAATACAAATTTCTTTGTTGGACATTCTTTTCCATTGTGTTGTTTTTTCTATTTTATTCTTTTTATATACTACTGGAAATGCAACACAAAGCTTTACTATTGCTTGGATTCCGGGAACAAGTACCAGATTTAAAATATCTGCTTTTGAAAACAATTCTTGGTACAACGTTTAACTGTGAAATTCGCAAAGCCACAATTAGTTGCATTCGCGTACCTAATAATTATTGAAAGTTGTAAAAACTAAGCTTTTTGTATTCGCGTACCCAAAAAACTTGCAAAGTAGGGGAAATTGAGAGAGCACAAGTTATTTTTAGCAAAAAAAATCGATTTCAACTCTCATATAAAAAAAATATATATATATATATATCTCATTATCCACTGATCGGATCTTAACCAGATTAGTATGGGACCACCTCTGAGACACTACCTTTCCGATGCAAAAGGAATTATCGAATTATCGGTTGACGTGGTCCAAAGTTATGCGGTAACATACATAAAAAAAAATAAAATAAAATCAAAACTAAATAAAAAATATTCCGACGAACTGATAACCTCCTCCTTTTTTGGAAGTCGGTTAAAAATTACATTTCATTTTGAGGGAAAGCTGCTAGTTTCTGCTGGAAAAATTTTTGCCAATAGCAATTTGCCAACAAGAAAACAGCTGATTAACAGCTGGTTGGACTATACGCAAATCCCTGAATTGAATTTGATGGTTTGGAAGTTAAAAATGCGACTAATTAAACTTGTAAGAAGTAATTAGTTATTCGTTAAGTCAAGGAACTGTGTCGGGAATAAGACTTCGGGATCTGTTTTCTTACGCTCTCAATTTTATACTTTTGAATGTAAACAAAATTTATATCAGCTGTTCGTCTAACTAGCAAGTTTCTGCAAATTTTCTGGATTTTGAAAATTTTGGTCGAAGGGATCTTTTGAATTTTCTTGAATACCTATCTTACGTACATTAATGTTTTTCATTTGTAATAATAATTTTTTTTTAATGAAATTTTTGTTTTTTTCTTTTTTGTGGCTCTTTGTAGCATTTAGAATTTACATGTGGCTCTTTTCGGCCTCAGCCTTGCCCACCCCTGTGCTAAGGCATCTAGTACCGGGATTCGGGATCGCGAATCCCGGGAGTCCCGAGCCCTTTTGTGAGTCCCGAAATCCCCGCATAAAGCCCTCGGATTCCGGGATCCCGGGACATAATTTAAGTTACGACCAATGTAAAACAAAACGAAATTCAGACTCTGTAATGGCAGAAAATAATTATAAAATGAAACCCTACAAATAAACAAATACACCCCTATTGCGAATGTCGATTGGCAGTAGATAAACGACTATTAAGCGATTGTCGATTATCGATGCTATTGTGAGTGTCGCTTAGTCGCTTAATTAGCGACTGTGAATACTTTTTAATCGCTCATCCTTCTACTGCTGTTTTTTAGTCGTTGGATTTTGCGTTTATAAAATTTACATAAGAAAGTGTTACTATATTGGATAAAAAGTAAGTCAATTAAACTGGAAGTCGTAAAAAATTTTGAATTATACATACGTATGTATGTGTCTGAATTACAGATTAAAAATTGTAAGCAACAACAGGCAACTTGCGCGGTTGGTCGAGCGATGCAAGAGAATGAGGACATAGGCAAAGGAATTTTCGGAAAGAGTAGGGGCGGTAGCTCCGCTTCTATTGTGAAAGATATGCAATATATCTTGTGCATATAACTCCGGCTACGTCATCCACAGTGTTCTTGCTCAGAACCAGCATCAAAGTTTCAAAAAAATTTCATAAATTATTAATTAACTAGTGCTGAAATTTGAAATCTTTATTTTAAATTAAAGCTTAATTCTTTCACTACACTTGTATGTTAAAGTTTTTAAACTCGTGTCACGCGTTTGGACACAAATACCCAACATCATTGTACAAATAGCTAAAACAGCTTTTCCTGCAAATCCTGTAAAACCTACAAACCGTGAAGCATCTGGAACGTAACTTCTATTCATAAAATTCACATATGTAGATGTAATTCTCTCCTTGCTTTAGCCAACTCTACTAATCTATTAGCTTCCACATCATCTTCCTCATCACTAAACCATATTACAACTTTATCAATTTTTTAAATTTTATAATAAAAGCGATTATTTCAAAAATGATGTAAATGAAACACTAAAGAAAAAAATGTAAACAAACAAACAGCTGTTTCCAATTCATTCAACCATTCATAATAGTAAAAATTTTTATCGATCAAGTTACACAATAGCAAAATAAAAGATGATCGACTCGATCGACAAATTTCTATTCTACTGCCAGCCCACACTCGCAATAGGCGCCATAATATATTACAATTCTAACACTACTATTATTCTATGTTATAATGTATGTATATAGCATATATATGAGGCATTCTTTTTCATATCGGACACCAAATTTGGCATCCCAATTTCGATTGGCTTCAAATTTTTCCTTTTTTCTTCAGATATATGATGTGTAAAATTTTGGATTTTTTCGTGATTCTGACTAAATAATCATGTACTTCTTCGAATTGTTATAACTCGGGTTCGTTTCATCGTAGAGACTTCATTGTTGGCTCTCACAAAATAAACCTCGTCATAAAAAAAAAACATTTTAATAATAGTTCTTGAAAATCTCCCATTTTTTTTGGAACATGTTTTTTTTATAGAGAATTAAACAAGGATTACGATGGTCTTCACTATGCCAATCAACTTAAAAAAGTTCAACTGGTAATAGCTAAGTTCACTTTAGGACAATTATAACCATCATATAGAGATGTTAAGCCCGTTCCTTTATCTTCAAAACGACGCTAAGATGAAGTCTCTACGATGAGTACAGCCTGAGATATAACGATTTGAAGAAGTACATGAATGGTCAGAATCACGAAAAAATTCGAACTTTGACAGATCATATCTCATAAGAAAAAAAAAATAAAAATCTTCGAAGACGTGTTAGGTTATTTCACGTATAGAACCCATAAAAAATTTTGAAGCGAATCGGAGACGTGCCATAATTTTTTTACGAAATTTTTCCAACTTGTATATAT
>NW_023458557.1:32819340-32860863 GCF_013731165.1 Rhagoletis pomonella | reverse complement strand
TGTATATGTATAAATACTATATGTAAGTGTAAGCAATATGAATGAATTTCAATTCCATAGTTTTCAGTTTATTGAGTTTGTAATTAGCTTTTTAAACTGATATAAAATAAAGACATTTATATTTCTTTGCTTAAAAACACAAATTTATTTTTGTTTCTAGTATTCGCACTAAAGCAAGACTACAAAACTAGTTTGTTAGCATATTTTGATTAATGGTAATAATATCCCGGGATCCCGGGATTACCAATTTAAGATCCCGAAATCCCGGGATTCACAAATTGGTCCGGGATTGGATGCTTTAGTATGTACATATGTGAATTTTATGAATGGTAGTTGCGTTCCAGATGCTTCACGGTTTGTAGGTTTTACAGGATTTGCAGGAAAAGCAGTTTTCGGCATTAATAAACTTTATGGAAAGTGGCCACCTGGAACAGCTTCCTGTAAAAACCTGCAAATCGTGAAGTATCTGGAACGCAACTAGTTTAAGAAATACGGTACCGTTTAGTTATTTGTACAATGATGTGGGGTATTTGTGTCCGAACGCGTGACCCGATTTTAAAAAGTTCAACATACACGTGTAGTGAAAGAACTAAACTTTAAATTACAATAAAGATTTTAAATTTCCGAGCACTAGTTAATTAATAAATTATGTAGTTTTTTGTAAACTTTGATGTTAGTTCTGCGCAAAAACACTGTGAATGGCGTAGCCGGAGTTATATGCACAAGAAATGTTGTATATCTGTCACAATAGAAGCGGATCTTCCGCCCCCACTCTTTCCGGCAATTACAATTTTTTATCTGTAATTCAGACACATACATACATATGTATATTCCACAATTTTTTACAACTTCCAGTTCAATTGACTTTCTTTTTACCCATTACAGTACCACTTTCTTGTGTAAATTTTATAAAGGTAAACGCCAACAACAAAAAAACAGCAATAGAAGGATGAGCAATTAAAAAGTATTCACAGTCGCTAAATGAGCGACACTCACAATAGCATCGAAAATCGATAATCGCTTAATAGTAGTTTATCTACTGCCAGTCGACATTCGCAATAGGAGTTTTAGAGTGTAAAAAAGACTGAAAACGAGGGTACAAATATACACAGTAAACTGTTTGAGAAGAAGAATTACAATACAATAATATGTATCGATAAAATCGTAATAAATCATTTTTTCACTTATTTTCTTTACTTTTGTCTGCAAGTTCCCTATCCTGATAAGGTACGTTTACACCTTGTGATGATTTCCAATGGTAGAAACTTTAAACTTACCCTCAGAGTCGGTTTCATGAGTCATTTAACCCGTTACCCGGAACATTGATATATTTGGCATTAGCACCTTTTTAAAAATTTGCTCGTATCTTGACACCGATTAAACCAAAATATACCGATTTTTTTGTTTAAAAGCTCTTTGAATGACCTACGATCCTGCGCATCTTTGGTTGATAAAAACAAATTCTAAACAATAAATATTAAGCAATAAAAGTGAAAATTTTATATTTTTTGCCCTTTTTTACAGATTTTCTTAAATTCCTCAAGAATTTTTAATTGTAGAGAAAAATAAATTACCCCATAATGTTCCGTGACCACGAAAACATATACTTAGCGTATATGAGCGTCAATTTTCCACAAAATCTACCCTGGCCATCTTTTTGAACACGCTGTTAAATATTAGAGCCCAAAATTTTACAAAGGAGTGCAATGGGGTATAGTCGTTGCGCTGGGTATACAGTTACAGTTGCATGGCTATACTCAATCCCGACTCTTGCGTCCTCGTTCGCGAACTCTGGGCAACGTGAGCAACCCATGTGGGAGATGCGGTAACCAAACCGAGTGGAGCCTTGGGTCACGGCAGAAAGAGAGGGAGCTTCGGTGGGGCCACTCCGACTTATTCGGTTTAAGGGCTCACTGAAGTCTGAAGTCTGCAGCGTCTGTTCACCAGTAGGTGCGGCTGCAAGCGGGTGTCTGCTTGGAGCAAGCGGCTTACTATATAAACGTGTATTTGGTTGCGAAACCACCCCCGTCCCAGCACGTAAAAACCACTTCCAGTGAAGAAGCAAGGCAAAGCCTCGGAAATTCGGAGTTAGATTTGTGGTGGGAGAGAGACTCCGTCGCCGAGTACTGTCGTTCACCCCGGTGGACGAGCGTCTAGCCATAATCCGCATCAAAGCGAGATTCTTCAACATCTCGCTCATCTGCGCCCATGCCCCGACGGAAGAGAAGGATGAGACATCCAAGGATCTCTTCTATGAGCGCTTGGAGCGCACGTACGAGCGCTGCCCCCGCCACGATATAAAAATCGTGCTTGGCGACTTCAATGCCAGGGTGGGCAAAGGATTTTTGGAACCTCCGTCGGAAAATTCAGCCTCCACGACGAAACGTCCGACAACGGACTGAGGCTGATCGACTTCGCCGGGGCCCGAAACATGGTAGTATGCAGTACTAGGTTCAAGCATAAAAAGATCCATCAAGCTACGTGGCTGTCTACGGACCGAAAAACGAGAAACCAAATCGATTATGTTGTGATAGGGTCTGGTGGTAACGAGGATAACACGAAGTATCTCCTGTCATTAAACAAACAGTCAGCACAATCGCGCCTTGGCACCCGCGTCACTGTTGAAAGTTACAATTTCGAGAAAGTAGAGAATTTCGTTTACTTGGGAACCAGTATTAACACCGATAATAATGTCAGCATGGAAATCCAACGCAGAATCACTCTTGCCAACAAGTGCTACTTTGGACTGAGTAGGCAATTCAGGAGTAAAGTCCTCTCTCGACGTACGAAAACCACGCTCTATAAGTCACTCATCATGCCCGTGCTGGTATATGGAGCAGAACAACAACAATGACAATATCCGATGAGGCGGCTCTTGGGGTGTTTGAGAGAAAGATTTTGCGAAAGATTTACGGGCCTTTACGCGTTGGCGACGGCGAGTACCGCAGACGATGGAACGATGAGCTGTATGAGCTTTACAACGACATGGATACAGTGCAGCGAATTAAAATACAGCGACTCCGCTGGCTTGGCCATGTCATTCGAATGGACACCGACGCTCCAGCTCTGAAAGTATTCAACTCGGAACCCGCTGGTGGTAGCAGAGGAAGAGGAAGGCCCCCACTGCGATGGAAAGATCAGGTGGAGAAGGACTTGGCTTCACTTGGCGTTTCCAATTGGCGTCAGTTGGCACAGAGGAGAAACGACTGGCGTACTTTGCTGAACTCGGCCAAAATCGCTTAGGTGGTTACAGCGCCAAAAAAGAAGAAGAAGAAAATTGTACAAAACGGAGACTCGCATCGGGTTAATATTTGAATTTCGCAACTAGACTTGGTCAGGTGAGTTTTTACAAGTATACGAAAGTTTTTAGCTATCCGCCTCAAAAAAATAATGACATCGGGTGCAATTGGGTCAGTCTAATATATACATAAGTACCTACATATATATATGTTGTGACATACTTATGTTACTACATACACATACACTCGCTCCACTATATCTGCATTCATCCTTTTTTTTAAATATTCACAATGTTTTGAAAGCTAAAATTTGTTTGATATTTTTGTACAAAAACATGGCTCTTGCTATAAACAAAACCATATAAATCGAGCTTTCTAACTGTATACAATATTAGGGCAAATTTAATGAATTTTCAACAAAATTTTAAACTTTTTACTCAGATCTTTTACGAAAATTTCTGATATAACAATGTACAAATCTGAAGTGGCTGAGAATTCGCGTTGATTTTTAATAATTTTTTTGCTGATGGCTCTTGGCATTTTTCTCCGTATAACAAAACATTCACTCATACCTTGTATGGAGAAAAATGCCTAGAGCCGTCAGCACAAAAATTATACTGCACATGAGCATTGAGCACAACATATTGCTGAGCACTTAAGGCAAAAATTCTAACACATTTACGCTTTTGTAGTTGTAGTATGGCATGAGTGGTTTGACTATTAGTACCGAGGACTTTCTGATGACAACATTGAGGGGAAAGTACTCTATTTACGCATGGTCTGAAAAAAAAGAATGCTTTGATAAGTAATTTTGTAATTAGTGATCATAAAAATATGAGCACTCATATGATACTCAGCTGTCTTGTAGGGCTGGCTTTCCCAAAGTTGGTGCCGCGAGAGTATGCCTGGGGTGCCGCCAGTGGCTAGAGTATACTAGTGGTCCGGGCAAATTCTTTAAACTTTCCATACACAACGCAAGCGGTTTGACTAAACTTCAACATGATCGCAAGAAAATCAAAAAATTTAATTTTAATTTTTATTAAAGTTACCTTCAGCGGCTCGTCAAACCCCATACACAACACAAATGGCTTGCAGCAAAGGGATATTTCGCTCGGTTTGTAAAAGCCGCTTGTGTGGTGTATTTCGCTCTTAACCGTAGCTCCCCAGTACGTTTTGTCAACGAAAAATTGAATCAGAAAATTTTCAGAAAAATAGCCTAAAACGTACCCTTTTCCCAACCATTTTCGGTACTTTTGTAGACCTAATCCGCGTTTCATCCACGTTTCTAATTTTCGAGTTTTTTGCCGGCTGAGCTGTTCTCGTAACAAGCGCAGCAGCTTCGCGCACGTGTATAAGCTAACGCAATACTTCACATAACTCCACATAAGAATGACGGTAACCAAACACCCCACACGCGCAGCTCAGCACTTCATACAACTCAACATAAAGAAGATGGTAATACAACACCTTACACGCGCAACCAAAAAGCTGGACAACAAATTCCAGAGCAGCGACTGGCGTTTCCGTGGGAAACGCCTAATCAGCAAAATACCTGTCACGTTGACAGCACTCGGGCTTAACTTTTAGGTTTAGCTTTAGAATTAAGAGAATTTGTAAAGTTAGTTGTTAAACTCATATCAACAAATAAAGACCGGTCTCGTCCGGAACAATTTTTTTTGTAACCTACCGAGCCGGGTAGTTTAACTGGCGCCCTGACGTGGAGCCCAGTCGCGAGTGCAAAAAAAACCAACAAGTCCTAAAGAAGGCCACCTCATCAGCGGCAGGACATCGTTGAAAGCCTCGTAATAGGAGGAAAGGCTCCTTAAAATAAGAAGCAACATCCTACGACTAGAGCGATACAATTTCTTGGGAGGAACGCTTAAGTCAATAGACATAAAGCGTGTGTGGACACAGGAGCCGTAGTCATCGTGGGAATCATCCTCGAACAAACCGGAATAATCCTGCCCATCGCCTCGCATGATGCAACCTTACCTTATTTTGTAAGTTTATTTAACTATAAGTGAATGCAATATATTTAGTTGTGCGAAAAGCGTTAACATTTTTTTTAAGCAAGTGAATTTTATGTAATCAAATCAAATAGAAAGAAGTAAGAATCCTTACGAACAAAGTGAATTTTTTGAAAAAGATAATTAACATATATAGTTAGTTTATGTGACGAAATCAAATAGTAATTTTTATAAAATTACAATTTTTGAAATAACATAGTTTATAAAAAACAACTTAACGGATTATAAATAGAAGAAAATAAATAATTAAAGTGCGAATAACTTGATAATCAAAATGCCTGAGGATAACATACCGTCAGTTCTCAGACCCTCCATCCTTACCACTGGCACTACAGCCAGCAGCAGCAGTGCTATGACAGGACTAGAAGAGACTATCCGCAGGATAGTCCGAACAGTTTTTCAGAGTGAGGGACAGAAACTAGTTAATAATATAGTGAATCCAAACCACGAATTTCTTAATTCGAGTGATGAGCCTGTAGTTGCTCAAGGAAGCACGGATTCCGACCGTGTTCCAGAGGTAGCCAGGACTATCCGTGAATTTTCAGGGAACCCTAGTGAATTTAGTTCGCGGAAAAAAAGTGTAGAGAGGCTATTAGAGTACTACAGACAGCATCAGGGAACACCAAAATACTTCGGTATACTTATGGCAATAAGGAACAAAATCGTAGGTCATGCAGACGAAGTGTTAGAATCGTACAATATTCCACTGAATTGGACGGCCATTCGCTCTTGTTTAACTTGGCACTATGCCGATAAACGAGACTTAAAAACTCTAGAGTACCAGCTATGCAGCCTGGTTCAGGGACGCTTGCCGATTAGGGATTTCTATCAGCGAGTCTATTCACACCTCTCCCTGATATTGAACAAAATATCCTGCCTGGAGGAAAGTCCGGAAGCTATTAGAGTCCTGACTGACATGTACAGAGAGAAAGCTAGAGACGCTTTCATAAATGGACTAAACGGCGATATGCCAAGGCTTCTAGCAGTGAAAGAACCAAAGGACCTCCCACACTCACTTCATCTTTGTGAAATCCTTGAAAATCAGCAAAATTTTTCACCTCACAATAGGTTAAATAGACAAGTAGTTTCAACTCCTTTAAAATTAAATGCACAAAAGAATACGCTTTTAAATACCGGAGCATCCTACAATATTCCCGGATCATATTATCCACAACTAACCCCTCCACCACTACCACCCAGAAATATGACACAATACCAACAAAGGTTCCCACCTGCTCAATTTGGTTGGAATACGCAACAACCTTCTCAATCCTACCCCACATTCGGCCAACCGGCAGGTCAACCATGGCCTTCTCAACCATTCCCTCAAGTTAGAAATACCTTAACGCCTTCACGCCCAGTGGCTCCAAAGCCATTACCGAAACCGGAACCCATGGATGTCGACCGTTCCATGCATTCTAAGGCAATTAACTACATGAACAGACCAGGACCGAGCAAACCAGCAGAAAAAAGACCATCCAATACTTCTCACCAGATACCATACAAGGCACAAAGGAACTTCCATATTGAAAGCGAACCGGAACAAGAGGAAGTACAGCAACAAGGATATGATCAAGAATGGACACCTACAATGGACGAATATGAGACCGCATTGAACTACGAAGATGGTTGCAGTTATCTCAGGATTATGAGCAAACTCCAGCTGACTTTACGGACATACATTTTTTAGAATGACGTGTTCTTCGTTACCGTACATAGAGTGCAGGACGAAGAACGGAGACATTCTTAAGATATTGCTAGACACTGGTTCTAGTAAAAATTATATCCAGCCACATCTGGTTCCAAAACCACTTCTTAACGAACAACCTTTCTTCGCAAACTCCATAGCCGGAAAAGTAGAAATCACCCACCACACTCTGGTAAATCTTTTCGGGAAAAAAGATACGAATTTAAAATTCTTTCTACTCCCAGCATTGAATTCTTTCCACGGAATCCTCGGTAACGACAGTCTTAGAGATTTGTCTGCCATAATAAATATCCATGACAACACACTCAGAATTGGCAACAATACAGTTATCAAAATTAAACAGAAATTCTCAGCGGACGTTAATAAAATTGACATTAGGACAGAACACATGACATTGCAACAGAAGAAGGACATTAACTATTTAACAAGAAAATATTCCAAACCATTTTCGGAACCTAACGCAAAGCTCACTTATACAACCACTGTAGTGGGAGAAATTAAAACTATTTCAGACAGCCCTATTTATTCCAAATATTATCCGTATCCTTTAGCTATGAGAGACTTCGTGACTCAAGAGATTGAAACCCTACTAAGAGATGGAATAATTAGACCATCAAGATCAGCATATAACTCACCTATCTGGGTAGTACACAAAAAACTAGATGCCTCTGCACAGAAAAAATACAGAATAGTTATTGACTACCGAAAATTGAACGCAGTGACATTAGCGGACAAGTACCCAATACCTGAAATTAACGAAATAATTTCCCAACTAGGAAGTAGCCAATTTTTCTCTGTCCTAGATCTGAAAAGCGGCTTCCATCAAATTCCCGTAAAAGAATGTGACATGGAAAAGACGGCTTTTTCAGTTAACAATGGGAAGTATGAGTTTACGAGACTCCCATTCGGCTTGAAAAATGCCCCAGCCATTTTTCAGCGCGCCCTTGACGACATACTCAGGGACCACATTGGAAAAATTTGTTATGTCTATATAGACGACATAATTGTGCTTGGTAAGGACGAACGTAGCCATTTAGAGAACTTAGAAACTATCTTCCGAACTCTTGAAAATGCTCGAATGAAAGTACAACTGGATAAGTGCGAGTTTTTCAAGGACGAAGTAGAATTCCTTGGCGTCGTAATATCACGCAAGGGTATTAAGACAAATCCTGATAAAGTTAAAGCTATCCAAGAAGTCCCCTATCCAAAAACACTGAAAGATCTGAGATCATTTCTTGGATTATCAGGTTATTACAGACGTTTTATCCGTGATTACGCCAAATTAGCGAAGCCACTGACTTCCCTGCTCAGAGGAGAAGACGGACGAGTTTCAAAAACTGCCTCAAGCAAAAAGCTAATCACACTGAATGAAAATGCAAAACAGGCCTTCCACCAAATTAAAAATTCATTAGTATCAGAAGAAGTTATACTCACATACCCCGATTTTAAGAGAGAATTTCACCTAACTACTGATGCATCGAACTATGCTCTAGGTGCTGTTTTAGAGCAAGCAGGTAAACCTATTATGTTCATATCAAGATCCTTATCAAAGACAGAAGAAAGTTACGCCGCAAATGAGAAAGAAATGCCGGCGATAATTTGGGCACTGAACACGTTGAGGAATTATCTCTACGGTTCAGCGAAAGTAATAATCTACACCGACCACCAACCCCTTACATTTGCTTTAAGCAATAAAAACCATAACGCAAAAATGAAAAGGTGGAAATGCATTTTGGAAGAGTATAACTACGAGCTCAGGTATAAACCTGGTAAAACTAACGTAGTCGCAGACGCCCTTTCTAGACCCCCAAAATCTGACGTAAACACCCTAACGACAACCGACCATAGTGACGAAAGCTCTGCACATATTCTCATACCTGCTACAGAAGCTCCAATTAACGCCTTTAAGAACCAATTATTTATACTAATTGGAAATCAAAACAACTACACTTTTGATCTCCCTTTCCCCAGTTATCACAGACATACTATAACTAAAACTGACTACTCCACACAGGACTTAATTGATATTTTTAAACAACGTTTGGATCCAGCTCTTGTTAATGGGCTCTACACCACAGAAAATATTATGGGTAGAATACAAGAATTTTATCCATTACATTGCAGAAACATAAAAATCCGCTTTACACAAACCTTATTAGAAGACATCACAAACGAAACCGAGCAAGAAGAAATAATAATAAGAGAACATCAACGAGCTCATAGAAATAGCCGCGAAAATAAAACTCAAATTCTTAAAAAATACTATTTTCCTAGCATGTACTCCAAAATAGAGAAAAAGGTCAAGCAATGTTCAACTTGCCTTCAACAAAAATACGATAGGCATCCCCCAAAACCAGAAATCCAAGCCACCCCAATTCCCCAAAACCCTGGAGAAATCATTCACATTGACATTTACTCCACAGAGAAAAGGTTTATTCTCACTTCTGTCGACAAATATTCTAAATACTCACAAGTCAAATTAATACCATCCAGGGCAGTAGAACACATAAAGGACCCAATACGCGAGCTAATGATTGCTTTTGGAATTCCCAAACTTGTAGTAATCGATAACGAGAAATCGCTGAACTCCGCTTCAATTTCGTCGTTATTAAAGGATGAAATGAACATCGAAGTGTATGTCACACCCCCTTACGCTAGCACGACAAACGGACAAGTGGAGAGATTTCACTCTACGCTTTCTGAAATTATGAGGTGTTTAAAATCCGACAACAATAGTCTCACTTTTGAAGAGTTACTTTTCAAATCTGTCAAAGAATACAACTCAACAATTCATTCCACCACTAAGAAAAAACCGCTGGAAACATTCTTCGGTACCAGAGTTACCACAGACCCCCAAGAGTTAGAAAGACATAGACAACAAAATGTAGCCTTACTTACAAGGAAGCAAGTAAAGGACCTGGATTATCACAATAAAAACAGACAAAAAACGAAAGATTACTCTGTAGGTGAGGAAATATTAGTTAAAATCAATAAAAGATTGGGCTCTAAGCTATCATCGAGATATAAAAAGGAAATAGTCGCAGAGAATAACAGGACTACAGTCAAAACTCAATCAGGTCGAATCGTTCACAAAGGCAACATCAGAAGTTACTCTCACGATTTAAGGCGTACTTAAGGGTTAACCAAGCCTCATAACAAGAAAAAAAATGAAAAAAAAAAAAAAAAATTTCAATTGAATTTCTTCACACTAATTTAAATTCGTATCCATCGAATTAAATTAATTGCAGGAAATTAAATTGAAGGAAATTATATTAAATTGAATTAATTTGAATAAAAAAAAATTAAATCGAATTTTAGGCCCTTATTATGAGCTGCATTCGATTTTCGATCTTCGCTGGCTATCGAAGATCGAAGATCGAAAGTGAAATTCGTATTATGAGCTATGCAAGCGTGTCGAAATTTTCGTTGAGTATCGAATTTTCTGTCGAACAGAATTTTGCTTTCGATGGTGTAACGAAGTGTTAGAAAATTGTGAAAAATTTATGATTTTGTATATGTTTTCTTACATTTTGGCGGCTAGACACTAATTTTAAACAATTTTTATTAATTTCATGCAGTTCTAACATCGTGAATACTAAACACAAGCTCGAAAGGCTGGTTTTACTTGTGAAAGAAAATCCCAATGCTCTGTTGGCACGATCTCTGAGAACAAAAGCGTAGCGCTGTTGATAGTTTTAAAATATTTTAAATAGATTTGGCTCACAAACGCCTCTTTAGATGGTCGGAACTTTTTAATGAATCTGTAGACAAATTTCTTAAATATATTTTATATCAAAATATATTCGAAAGACTAATAAACTTAAATGTTTAAGAGAGCATTTGCTACTCCTGGCCAGTTTACTAAGCTCTCATCCTCTGACGAATCGTTGAACCAGAACTCGTTGTACTCATTTTACCACGTTTTTATAAAATTGCTTTCTTTTTTACTTCATTTTAATTAGAACAAATTTGCATAAATATGTATAAGCACACTATTTAGTTTGCTCGATTTGTAAACAAAGCTTCTCAGCGGTGAAAAATATACTATTGTGAACAACCTAAACGAGCGAAATTCACAATAACGCTATTCTTCATCGAATGAGCGCCATAATACCAAATGAAAATTCGTTCGCTCAGCACTTTCGACCACAGTCGAAAATCGAATGCAACTCATAATAGGGGCCTTAATATAAATAAATTAAGTTCAATTTGAATACAATTAGAATAATCTTGACTAAGGCAATGATCGAGTAAATTGCCATAGGCGTTCGATCATTAGAAAATAGGTAAATCGAGTAAATTGCCATAAGCGTTCGATCATTAGAAAATAGGTAAATCGAGTAAATTGCCATAGGCGTTCGATAATTAGAAAGTAGGGAAATCGAGTAAAATGCCATAAGCTTTCGATCTTTAGGTAATAAATTAAATCGTTATAAATGCCATGGGCCAACGATATAAATTAAAGTTAGTTAAATAGCTATAGGTCTATAACGATATCTTTTTTACAGGCTCTTTGCCTCCACGGCTTATGCAGAAACCCAAATCCTTGACTATACGAATGCACAGCTTATAACCTTAAAAGACGGGACAGCAAGAATACAGGAAGGAACATTTAAAATCATTCATATAATAGATACGAAACAGTATGACGAACTAACAAAAGAACTTGAAAATACAATCGCGGAAAATATCCAAACCAACCATCCGCTACATCCTTTTCTCAGTCACGAAATAATCCAAATTCGCACACTCCTTTCAAAATTAACTCCTAGAACTAAAAATAAACGGTCATTAGATTTTATTGGTACAGCATGGAAATGGATTGCTGGTAGCCCAGACCACAATGACTTAGAAATAATTAATAAAAACATTGGAAATTTACTAGAAAATAACGATAGACAAGTAGTAATAAACAAAAAATTTCTGGATAAAATCAACGAAGCAAGTAATAAAACTAATGAAATACTTAAAAATCTAAAAGAAAATGTAAACATAAAATTAGAATTAGGTCTTAAAATTAAATATAAATTACAATTAATTAAAGAAGAGCTTATCAATATTGAATACGCCTTACATTGGGCAAAATCAAATATTGTAAATTCATTTATATTATCAAATCTAGAGATAAGTACAATTGAAAAAATTATTGGAAAAGAAGAAATACCTTATATTAATATTGAAGAAGAATTAGAATTTACCGATATTAGAATAGCTTCAAATGGTACATCTATAATTTATATTTTAAGCTTACCTACCACTAACAAAGAAACTTGTGAAAAAATTATACTCAAAGGAGTGAAAAAGGAAAATAAAATTAATAAAATTGATTACGAAAAAATTCTAAAATGTAAATCAAAATTGTACGGACTAAAAAATGAATGTAGAGGATATAATAAAATAACAATTTGCAATGAAAAAGATTTTAGAGAAATAAGTAATAATAGTTGTACTAGCAATCTTATAAATAGTAAACGCCCAAATTGTACGCTTGTCAACGCCGACCACATTAGCAGCTTAGAAGAGTTACAACCTGGAATACTATTCTTGAACGATTACAATGGTTTAATCGATATAGATGGAAAATCAATTCATCTTAATGGAACATTTATAGTTCAACACCACAACTCTACCATCAAAGTACAAAACAAAAATTTCTACGTGCGTGAAATGAGCAATTTGCAACCTCTCCCAGCCGTTTTACAACAGCCAAATCCAAAAACACCCTTTGAAGAAATACTATCCTTGCAGATGATGAAGGACCTCCAAATACAAAATACGAAGAAACTGGAGATGATCAACAAAATCAGTAAAGTTGGTCTAACCTCTAATACTGCATTCATTATATCTATGGTAATAGCTATCATACTACTCGCTTTTAAAATTTCCGAAAGAAGGAAGCCGAAGGACCCTCAAGGGAAATGCAATAAACCAAGTGCCCGTAGTACTCCAGAATCTGCGAATATGCGCCCGGGGACGTCCGCACTTGAGGAGGGAGGAGCTAACGCAATACTTCACATAACTCCACATAAGAATGACGGTAACCAAACACCCCACACGCGCAGCTCAGCACTTCATACAACTCAACATAAAGAAGATGGTAATACAACACCTTAAACGCGCAACCAAAAAGCTGGACAACAAATTCCAGAGCAGCGAATGGCGTTTCCGTGGGAAACGCCTAATCAGCAAAATACCTGTCACGTTGACAGCACTCGGGCTTAACTTTTAGGTTTAGCTTTAGAATTAAGAGAATTTGTAAAGTTAGTTGTTAAACTCATATCAACAAATAAAGACCGGTCTCGTCCGGAACAATTTTTTTTGTAACCTACCGAGCCGGGTAGTTTAACTTATATGTTACTTATTTTTTGGAACTTCACAACATTGTGAAAGAGCGAATCAACACGATTTTAGAGGCAGTCGAGAATGAACTTATAAAAAGTTTGAAAACTTGTGAATTTTTTAGTTTGCAACTTGACGAAAGTACCGACGTAGTGGGACTTAATGTCCCACCATATTTTTCATAATGAGAGATAATCAGATTTATAAATTGCAGAAACAACAAAACCGAGCTATGAGATTCATTCTTACTAAACGCTATGACACCCCTATCAGAGATATGCTATCTACTCTAAACGGGCTGAGCATTAAACAACAGCTATTTTATTATAGAATGAAATTTATCAAGAATATTATAGATGGCAACTTACCCGATTACTTGAAAAACAACATTAAGTATGTCAATAATGTACATTCCATAAATACTCGTAATAGAAATGACTTTAATCTACATGCTTACAAAACCGAAGCAGATAAATGTAACTTGTATTACAAAGGATTAAAATGTTATAATGAATTGCCAAATGAGGTTAAATCCAGCAATATGAATGAATTCAAAAAAAGTTTTTAATTATTGTAGGAGCCTTCCAATTTAGTGATACATGGGCAATCTTCCGGTCTACCAATCGCAATGCACATACGTACAAAGTATACTGTTTCCCCATGCCAACATGCTTATACCGTTCCCAAACGCATCCGTAAAGTAGCCGAAGCTCATCCCGAAACGCATCACTAGATCGAATCCAGTGCATCGCCGTTTGGATGCTTGCTTCGCACTTCATATGCATAAACGGCCTTTATACCATAGCATGTATTGATACGATTCGGAATTTGGCCACATTTTTCATCACTCAAATTGGTTGCTCATATCAGTAGCTTATACTGTATATTTTAGGTTAGGCTATAACGAGTATATTTTAAGAATTATGTATAAACTAGGCTTAATAAGCTGTAAGAAATAAATAAATAAATGTTCTTCTCGTGTTAGTGAAGTACCCATTCGCAATGCAAATCGAAGAAGAACTTTTGATGAGCGAAGTAGTTGAGACTTACACCACTAGCGACGAAATTTTAAGAGCTATCGACAAATTTGTACATAAATATGGTTTGAAATGGAGCAAGTGTGCGGATATTTGCAATGGTTGGAAGAACGAAAGGAGCGAGGAACGCTACGAGAAGTCACTGTATGATCCGTCGATATTTCCTGGCGACTAGGAAGATGCCACCACTAGATTTAAAACCCGTATTGGATGACGCATATTTGGTTTTTTCTATCACGTCGTGCTTTTTTTTATTGGTGACATGTATATTTTAGAATTTCTAGCAACTCGCATGAAAACCCTATAAATAAACAAAGTAAATCAGAAAAACGTACATCCCTGTAGGGAAACGAACTAGTGCGGAACTGGTTCGGTTCTAGTGCGTTTGGAACCATGACTAGTACGCGTTAATTCTCTTTTGCATGCTAGCGACTGGCGAATTTAACATTGCGATGTCCTAGGAAGTGTCAATTGTCCCTTGCATCCCTTTGGCGCTAGTTCCGAACCAGTTCTAAATTCGACAGATAAGATCTAGTTCGTTTTGCATCCCTTTTTCTATAGTTCCAAACCAGTTCCTAATTCGACAGATGAGATCTAGTTCGATCTGCATCCATTTTTTATAGTTCCCAACCTGTTATAAATTCGTCGCCTTAGATCTACATTTCTAATCAGGCTTGTCGAAACATTTCCCTTTTATATTAAATATGATCGGTTGAAGGAAGGACAATACCATCACAAATGTTTAAACGCATTTATTAAAAATTTATAAACCACATTAGTAGTAGTATTAAACTTAAGTAGTAAGTAAAAAACAAAAGTGCGTTCTGCTTAAAAGTAAAAATATTAGTTCATTTTGTCTTACTTGTCTAAATTTAAGCATATTGATTTTTAGTAAATAAGATATACAGTCAGTCAATAAAGTTTAGGTACATCGAAGTTTTTACAATACAGGCAACTATTGTTTAAATATTTAATTTTTCCCTAATTTTTTATAAAAATATGGTTAGTTCTACACCTAAAACCCCAATAGTCAGAGTTCCAAACCTTATGCAAAATTAAAGAAAACTCCGCAAATTTCCATCCAAGTATTGCAATTTACACTCTTTAGGAAAAAGTTAAGTACGCAGTTTTTTAGCCCATTCAATTTTAGTATAACAAATTGCAAGTTTGAGGCAGCTAGGACTTACCATTGATATTTAGCAATTTTTTGTTGTTGCTTGGTAAGTCCTAGCTTCCTCATACTTGCACTTCATTATACTAAAATTAAATGGGCTTAAAAACTGCAAACTCAACTTTTTCTAGAGAGCGCAAATAGAAAGTGAATTATTTTAATGAAATTTTGCAGAATTTTCTTAAATTTTGCACAAGGTTTGGAACTCTGATTTTTGGGGATTTTATAAAAATTACCGAAAACTAAAATATTTAAAAAATAGTTGCCCGTATTGCAAAAAATTCGTTGTACCTAAACTTTATCGACTGACTGTATTAAGGTAGCTATGCTGGATTGCATAAAACAAATATTAATTTGTCTTTTCTTAAAAAAAAGGTAGCTCTGGTGGCTTGCATTTTTAAATAAATTTAGTGAGAAAGAGGTAATTATTTTGACACTTTTTTTTTTTTGAATGCCTCTTTTTCTGCAACTGCATTGCCTTTCTCAATTGTCCTTCAGGATCTTGGCCTTTGTTTATGGAATCACTAAGTATAATTATTATTAAGCAACTCAAAAACTATACCAGCGTGATTACCGACGTATCCTTTTAGAGGTAGCCGCACTCTTATAAGAGTAATAAGACCCAAACTTTTCAGGTCAAAATTTCAGTAGGTTGCGTCTGTATGGCCTTTTCAATTTTATGAATTATCATTATTTTTAAGTGGACAAATAAAACTCAAAATTAATGATAATCTCTGCGCAAAAAAATAAAAATCATAAAATAATCATTATTTGTAATGCCAAAAATAAAAATCAAATAATAATTATTTCCGTTTGAGCGAAAAAATAAAACTCAATAATAATTCATAAAATAATGATTAAATGCTGCTTTAAATTATTTTACTCATAATGATTATGTTCCCTGCTTTTAAAATTTGAAATAAAATAGTTTAGTGAAAATACCACATTTCACTGTTTTTGGACTGGTTCGGGACTAGTTACTATCGGACTGGTTCGTTTTTGGCGGAAAAGAACTAGTACCGAGCCAGAAATTTGGTTAACGCTAAGAAAATTGATGCCAGCCGGTTTCACCTGCAATTTAAAAGGAAAATGATTTTTTATTTTCTCTCAATTTCTATTTAATATTAAAAAAAAAAAATTAAAATCATTTTTCACTTTAATTGCTTTCGTAAAATTGGCTGTAAATGTTATTTTCTTAGCGTTTACGCGCATTACCAGCGTTAACTTGGAAGGCTTAGAAAAAACCATTGTCGAATATTTTCCCAACATTCACTCTGAGGATGTCTACAGCTGGATAACAAAGCCGCTTGCATGTGACCAGAAAAGTAAACCTACTGAGATGACAAAATAAGCTTTTGAAAATCTTCTGGACATCAGTGAAGACAGCACTTTGAATATTAAATACTACGAAGGGAGCCAGCCATGAGTGTTCTGGATGCAAGTGTATGCAGAAAACACTGCTGTTGGCAAGATTGAATTAAACAAATTAGAATGGGACCACCTGTGAGGTAACACCTTTCCTTTAAAAAAAAAGAATGTTAGTGATCGGTTAACGTGGTCCATATGCGGTAACATACATTAAAAAAATATAAAATCATAAAAAAATATTCCGATAAATTGATGACCTTCTCCTTTTTGTGAAGTCGGTTAAAAACAAATGCACCAGCAAGCTTTCAGCGTCAAAATGATTTCGGGGTAAAATTGTCAAAGCTCCCAATAAACTTAAAGGAAATAATGAAATCATCAAAACAATTTCAGTCCTCACATTAAAGTTAAAGGAGCATAAAGTTTAGGTTAGGTTATCCTGGCCGCCCTCATCTGTATAGGAAAAGGGCACACTTAGGCCTCTATGCGCCCATTGTGATGCCATATTTGAGACTCCTAGCGTCCCCCTCCTTCCTCAGAAATGGAACCAATTTGTCGCTCTGATGAAGCGAACAAAATCGTAGATACTGGCCGAATCCAACTCACCTAGACACTTAAAAGAATAGCGGAGGAGCGAGCATCGACGAGCCCTTGCCAAAGCGTGACATTGGCATAGGTAATGCTCCACGCTTTCGATTTCCTCTTCATCGCGGCAGCTACGACAGTAATCGTTTGGCTGCAGACCCATCCTGACAGCGTGCGTCCCCATAAGGCAGTGCCCGGTGAGAATTCCAACATGGCGGAGCATTGATCTTCGCTTATCTAACCTAGGCCAGATGTGTCTCGCTATCCTGCACGTGGGCTCCACAGACCATCTTGCATTCGCCCGTTCGATAAAGTTATTCTGCAGCCAGAGTTTACAAGAAGATAGAGGAGTACCCGCATTACAAGCGGTACTGATGGCAGACAGTTGCGTTCCTTTTCGAGCCAGCTCGTCCGCAGCACAGTTGTCTCTATGACCTGGCACCCATACAACTTGAGTAGAGTAACTACTTGCCAGCTCATTTAGAGTACGTCTACAGTCCATGACAATCTTCGATGTAGATTTGCCACAGTTAAGTGCTTTGATAGCTGCCTGACTATCAGAAAATAGTTACTGCATGTAGATTAATAGGAGAATCGATCAGCCAACGCTACAAATGCTACAAAAATATGGCAGACGAAAACTGAGGCTAAGTGAGAGTTCTTGCGAATATATCCCACTTCCTACCTTCAGATCTGACTTGGAGCCATCGGTGTAGATGGCTGTTGAATCACAGTAGGAGGTCAGGACTGAATCCTCCTCCCATTCACCTACGGTTGCCAGACGTACTGATTTTATCAGTACAGTACTGATTTTTCAACTCCTGTACTGATTTTATTAATTTCTTCAATCAGTACGCTAATGTCCTGATTTCTCAAAATTTGTACTAAATTTTCAATTCGAACACAAGTAATGTTTGGCAAAAAAAGCGACTTAAACAAATATATATATATCTATATATTTCATAATTCAATGATCTAAACTAAATTAGTATGGGACCACCTCTGAGATACTACCTTTCCGTTGCAAAAAGAATTATCGAAATCGGTTGACGTGGTCCAAAGTTATGCGGTAGCATAAATAAAAAAAATAAATTTTCCGACGAACTGATAACCTCCTCCTTTTTTGGAAGTCGGTTAACAATACTTTATTGCTTAAACTGCACTGTGAAAAGTAATAGAACAAAAATATCAATAGTTTTATGGGCATATCGCTGGGTCGTTACGTTCTAGTTGCGATAATGTAATGAAGCTTAAATTATCTAAATAGAAGGCTGACTTTTTTGTCGAGTGTTGTTAGTTACCTCGAAAATATCTTTGAGATTAATAACAGCAAACTTGAATATTCGAATGGCTTTTGCCTATAACTTAAGCTACCTTTAGATAAGGCGATTTTTTGGGAGGCGATAATCGCCTGTAAAAGTTGACTTTCTGTCTACTTTGAGGCAAGCGATTTTTGTATCACCATTTACACGAGCGGTTTTTCTTGAGCAATGTTGAATCGCCTAAAAAATCGCCTCATGTAAATTCAGCTTTACAATTCATTTTTCTCTATTTACTGACATTGTAAAAGAGTTTTGCATACAAGACATAGAGTTAGACACTCTTTAGAAAATTCTTAGTCTTTCCGTGAGGAAATATAGAGGAAGTCCTTAAAAAGTGGTACTTTTCCACAGTTTGAATAAATATGTAGTTTGGTCTTTTTTTTCAATACCCCACACAAACGAAGCAAATGAAAGGATCTTAAGTATAAGGTTTGCTTCCTTGCGCAAAGAGAGAAACCGGCTTCTAATTAAAAATTTTGAAACTGAACTTCAAATTAAAAGTAACTTCAAAATTAATTGTATAGAATTCTTTGACTATTTAATCATTGAAAATGGAAATGATCTCATTACTATTCAAAAATGTCATAAATTTAAAATAAGTTATTGGCTCTGGTGTACAATGGTGTTTATACTCATGTTAAAATTAATAACCTTTTGATTTTTTATGAACTATATTTTGATTATATACCAAAATATTGTTAAAGATAAGTACACTGGCCTTTTAAAGTATTATCCGTTACTTACATTCATAATTTCGCTTTGAATAAAAGTGTACTGAAAAGTACTGATTTTTTTAGCATTAAAAAGTCTAACGTACTGATTTCCCACATAAAAAATCTGGCAAACCTACATTCACCCCTTGAGGGGATCCTCGTTTGGAAATGATTCTTTAGTCCAGTAGGCGAGACTGTGTAGTCCAGACGCCTTAAGTCTCCTGGAAGATCTTCCAAATTTCTAGAGTGTCCAAATCTTGTATCACTCCACTTGATCAGCGCGTTTAATCTAACAGCATTGCAACTTGCCAGCAGTTTACTATATAGGTCCACAGGTAGAAAATGGAGCAAGGTCTCTAGGGCTTCAGTCGGCCTTTGTTAGTCTGTTTTTGATTATAAATTTGTCCAGGGACGGCCACCAGACCGTGATACCATAGAATAGAATGGGACGCACCACCGCTGTGTATATCCAGTTCACAATGTGGGATTTCAAGCCCCACTTCTTACCTATTGCTGACTTGCAGGCATACAGGGCAGTTATAGCCTTCTTGCAACGCTCTTCGACATTGCGCCGCTAAGTTAGCTTTCTGTCCAATACAACGCCTAGGTACCTGACTTCATCCGAGAAGGGCAGTTTTAATTTGCTTTGAAAAAAGAACCATGGTTGATTTCCCTGGATTGAAATCAAGGCCAGATTCCTTAGACCAGGTTTCCACAACGCGTATGGCGCCTTGGACCAGATCACATAGAACTTGGGGGTGCTTACCTACTGCCGTCAGGGCTAGATCATCAGCGTAAGCAGTTACCTGACAACCTGTGTTCTGTATCCGAAACAGCAGAGTATTGACCGTTAGATTCCACAGGAGTGGGGAGAGGACACCGCCTTGCGGGGTGCCGCGGTTTGCGTACCTTGTTACCGATACCTCTCCCATCTCCGAGTATATAGTTCTGCTGCCTTGAAGGCGGTGAACAAATTCTACCAGAGGGTGCTCCAGACCGAGGTTAGTTAGGGCGCGGAGAACAGCCTCTGGGAGAACATTATTGAGAGACCCTCGATATCAAGGAATACGCGTAGTGCATATTCCTTAAATACTATCGCCTTTTCAATGTACTATGCAAAGCTGTATCTACAGGCCTGCCTTTTCAATAGGCATGCTGACAGCTATATAATTTACTTATATCAATTTCCTGTCGTATCTTCATGTCCACTAATCTTTCCAGACCCTTCAAAAAGAAAGATATAAGGTTTATCGGTCGAAAGTCGCTTGACTTCACGTGGGATGGTCTACCGCCCTTAGGAATGAACACAACCTTCGCCAGTGTCCATCCCTTGGGTATGAAGCTAAGTCTGAGACAAGCATTATAGATTGAGGCAAGCATCGGACATAGAATGTCAGACGTTTCCCGAAGTTCGGCAGGGAAGATGCCGTCCCTTCCTGGAGATTTGTAGGGCTGGAAGGACCTTATGGCCCAATATACCCTTTCTACATCAATAAAATCTATATATTCTAAGGAGCGTCCATAAGGTATGTGAGCGAATCCAGGCTCTTCAGTACACCCTGGGAAGTGTGCGCTCATTAGAACCTCAAGCATTTCCTCTTGGGATGATGTCCAGTCGCCGTTCGGCTTCTCAATAAACATTGGTTTCATCAGATTTTTGGCAAGCACTTTCCGCAAGCGATTACCCTCCGATTGTTTCTCTATGCCATCGCAATAATCCTTCCAGGAGTCCCTTTGGGCTTTCCTGGTGGCATTCTTAAATTTCTTCAGGGCTGCTTTGTAAGCAGACCAAGAACTATTACGCCTTGCCGCGTTGAAGAGTTTCCTTAAAGAGGCGATTTCTGTGGTCCACCAGTGTGGCTTCCTCTTTCCTCTCGGAAGTACAATTGGGCAGGACGCAGAGAAGGCCGTGTTACTGGCATTGGTGATGCAATCTACGGCTTCTTCAATTTGTTCCGATGACCTTAGCCCACCGAGAGAAGCAGGGTTTGCGAATAGAGGCTCCGATTCATCAGATGGTAACAGTAAGCCGAGCCTACTGAGAGAGCCGTCTTTGAGAAAAGACTCCTTTCTAAACATAGTCCAGTCGGTACGTCTCTTGTTCCTATACAGAGCCGGAGCCGGAGATTCAAAAGAGATTTCAAATGATAGGCTCATATGATCCGAGAATGAATGGTCGTTTAGTACATGCTCTCAAAGAAAAAGTCAGACGTTAAAGTAATATCTAGTACCTCCTTCCTGTTTGAGGTAAGTAGACCCACTACTACCAATATTACAAATAGGTAGATTGTAAGTATAAGTATAAAACCAAATAGCAACTCAACTCTAGGGTTGATGTTGGTAGAACCCCATAACAAGTGGTGCGCGTTTGCATGGGCTCCTACCACGGCGGGAAACTTCCTTAAGTTGGCCTCTTTTACCACGTCCAGTAACCGAGCGGGGGGACACTCTTGGGGGCCGTGAGCCATATAGGTTGAGACCAGCCAGAGTTTAGTGGAGTTGCCCTCCACATTGATGATCACCGTGTCTTCATCGCTAAAATTAGAGAGTAAATTATAAGAAATAGTTTTCTTAATTAATATACATGCTCTGATCTTACCTGCCACTGAGGCCGACACAATGTGGTAAGCATCAGTGCTAAGTCCGCAGAGCCTATTTTTTACAAACCAGTGCTCTTGGACTAAAATTAGCTCCTCCCCTTTATCACTAAGGTGCAGGAGCAGAGCTGCGGAGGCTGCTTTGGAGTGGTGAAAGTTATTTTGTAGGACCTTCATCCGCAGCCTTTAAAGAGTTGTCGCCGTCCATAGCTCCTGGCGCGGTACCTTTGGACACCTCCACGACAGTACCATCGTCGCCCTCCGCTTCCGATGCCAGAAACAGGTTCTTGAAATCCCTCGTCCAGCGACCGAAGACAGACCCGTCCCCAGAATCGGATTGCATATCGCTTTCTGATTCTGATTTCTCCGCCAGACTAGTGACCTCGGGAACCTCCTGGACTTCTTGGCAAAAGGCAGGACCGCTCGAGGCGTTTTCTGCCCTACTCAAAATAAGGCCTTTTTCGGGTGGCAGGTTATCGGGTTCACTCGCGGTGCTTCCCGGTTCAGAAATTTTACCCTCATTCCCTTTCTGGCTTTAGAGAGTGATGGAGTACAAGCCATAGCTGATGACCCCATTACAGTCAGCGAGGATCGGGAGAGATTCCTCGTTTATTACCAGGGTAACATAACGTCGCTGTTCCCTGACCTCGCTGACCTTCACTACTCTCCAATCAAGGGCTCGTAGAGTATCGTTGGAGATCTGGATGATCTCCAGATTCCCCTGCGGACTGGAGGGTTCCTCTGGGACCCATGCCCTGGCTCGCGGCCTGCAAGGGATTTCATCCATGTGCACTGCTACTAAGTCAGCGCCGTTCCCAAGAGAAACAAGTAAGAGCAGCGCTGTCTTCGGCTATGCCGAAGGCTTCATACCTTTCATGAACATCTGAAAATTTTACCTTGACCTGTATTTGAAAAAATTTATATATTTACAGAATACATAGAAAGAGGAGATACATATATTGATGAAAAACCATATCTAAAGAATCGGAGGTATGGAAGATATGTAAACCGGTAACACAATTTAATGGGTTTAGACTCCTACATTAGGAAACATATCGTAATAACTGGTATCTGAACAATCAGAGGTTCCAGAAATAAAGCTTATGCAGCATAGATTTGGACGATTTTCTCAGTAGACTTTGTATTATTATTTACGAAATTTATCTGTTTTAGCAGTCCAAATAAAGGAGTTTTACAGTAAAACCCCATATCTGAACAATCAGTTGTATGGAGGATATAAATAGGTTACAGTGACCCGCTCTTTGTTAATTTTAATGTAAACTTTCTGTTGGCAATTAGTGAAAATATTGCGACATTTTATGTTTCTAGCTGCATATATGGAGAAGTTATAACAAAGAATCTCGAATCTGAACAATCAGTTGTATGGAGGCTGTAGGTTATAGCGACCCGATCTTCGCTATTTTCACTGCAAGTATTGTTTTGATGACGGGTGGAAATATTGCGAAATCTCATGTTCCCAGCTGTATAAATGGAGGAGTTATAACGACAATTCTCATAACTGAACAATCAGTTGTATGGGAGATATATGATATAGTGACCCGATCTTTGTTATTTTCACTATAACTATTCTGCTAATAATGAGTGAAAACGGCGCGAATTTTCATGTTCCTAGCTGCATAAACGGAGAAGTTATCGCAAAAAATCTCATATCTGAACAATCAGTTGTATGGAGGGACAGACAGACGGACAGACGGACATGGCTAAATCGACTCAGCTCGACGTTCTGATCATTTAAGTATACATTTTAATGGGTCTATCTCTTCTTATTCAGGTACTTACAAACATCGGACCAAAGTTATAATACCATTTCATGCTCATGAAAGGTATAAAGATAGCCTCTTTGTAGAGTCGAGCCGACCTTTCGTCGGCGCATGACACTAGCTGGGTCGGCGAAAATCCTCCGGCTGAACCCTCCATGAGGGTGCCGACTGGTAATGGTCACTACAATTTAGGTTAGGTTAGGTTTAGGAATGGTGTCCAGTTAAGATCAGAAATCAGTGCTATGTGCTTAAGCTCTTCAATAGCTAAGTTATATGAAATGGTTTTTGATCGTGGCCTACGGAGGTAATGGAGGAGCAAACCTCTTTAAAAAAATCCCTGGGTTGGAACAAGGACCCGTGCCGATGTTCAGCCTGGCTGGGGACCCAGATTAACAAATAGCCCAGTCTCGAACGGAGTGCTCCGGATACCTGGCGACCTCCGGTTCTATCAAGCCTTACCTGCGCACACGGACCTCTGTGCGGGCGGACCTCCATTGTCCGACACTCGTGGGACCAAAATTATGAGCACAATTCAATTCAATAAAAAATACACTAAGGAGGACGGCCCTCCAAAAAAACCGACAGGGGTGGCTCCAGTTAATGCTACAGCCTCGAGCAGGGCATTTATCGGACCGCCAGTGACTGGAGATAGAGGGGGCTTAAGCGGTAGGGCTGGTCCTGATACGAGTACCATAGGAGGCAGAGGGGGGGAGTGAAGGCTTGGGCAAACCGGTCTCCAACCGATTCATGGCTGGAGCTGCAGCGTCAGCTCCGCCTAGGGAAGTCAGACCCCAAAGCACACACACCTTAACCCAAAGGCGGGCTGCGGCACCTGCTTCAAAAATAACCCGGCAGGATGCTGCCGACATTCCAAGCAGCTCGAGGAAAGCTGCAAACACAGGCCTGGGGGGGGTCGGCTGAACATGTCCGCCCCTCGAAGCAGGCATATTATGACAAAAAGGTGGCCATGAGGGTCGTGAACAGGATCGGGGACATGCCGATAGAGCAGCTCACGGAGGAGTAGGTTAGGTCACCGGAGTGGGCGAGGGGAGTAGTAGCCAGCTTGGGAAAACCGGCAGGCACTGCTCCAAAAAGGCAGCGGTCTGCTGAACAGGCAGGGGGTGGGGTCCCCAAAAGACCGAAAACAGGCGGCCATAAATTCGCCACCTTCAGGGACGTAGTGAAGGGAGGCGGTGAGGTACTGGCCATCATCGACAGAGGGGAGGAGGAAGGGACTATCCCCAAAGAAAAGGGGAGGTTGGTGGAGGAAGCGATCGCCGAAATCTACCTCCAAGTCCTAGCTGAAAATCCTGGACCTCCTCCTCTCTGCCATGATTCCGGATGGTATCAGGGCAGAGCTAAACTCATCGCCCGCGAGGACCATAGGTCAGCCCAGCTCTATAGGTTGGCCGTTAGTAAGGTAGGTGACGCTTGGCCGGGAGCCAAGCTCAAGGCCGTCAGCAAGGAAGATATTCCTAGCAGACCGAGGGCTCGAGTTTGGATTCCGGCTAAACCCGCCGAGCCTGAGCGGATCTTCAGATCCTGTAATAAGGACCTGCCAACTCACAATTGGAGGGTAGGGAAGATAGAGGACCCAGTAGAGAATAGAAGGCAGTTGTAGCTGATCCTCAACGCCGAATCTATAGCCCCACTGGCGCAAAAGGATTGGGTGGTGAGATTCGGGTTTAATGACGCAACCTTTCGAATCTACCGCAGCGACGAGCCGAGCTTAGACCTTAGTGAGGAGAGCGACAAGTCCGGCCTGCGCAGCGGTGGTGAAGAAGGGTTGCCCAGCAGCCAATGCTCATCCGACTCGGAGTGGCTATCCGGTTTGGAGCCATTATTTTACGAAGAAGACCTCCTCGCCGATGACACCGGGGGAGAGGAGATCGAAGAGGCGGACGCAGATGTCACGATGGTGGAGGTAAAACGGACAGATTCTGATGAAGCTGATCCAGATCAACCTCCACCACTCTAAACTTGCGTCTGCGAACCTTGAGGTCCGCCTGGCTGCCGGTGGACTCGACGTTGCCGTCATCCAAGAACCGTGGATACCCGGCAATAAAATCTGCGGGCTTGGGATTTAAGCTTATTGCCGCACAAAATGCTGGTAAGACTAGAGCTTGCATATTAGCAAGGAACAACTTAAACATCTTCCTGCTTCCGCAGCTTAGTGACGGCGATCTGGTAGCGGCAAGCATTGAGCTGGACAAAACCAGCTTTTGAGTAGCCTCTGCGTACATGGCCCAGGACAAGGACGTGCCACCAGATGGGTTTCGGACCTTGGCCGAGGAAGAAGCCTTCAAGAATAAACCACTGGTTGTCTCCTGCGACGCTAATGCCCACAACTTGATGTGGGGGAGTACGGACACGAATGCTAGAGGTGAGTCGTTACTAGACTTCGTTCTAGGGAACAAACTTAGTGTCTTGAATTTAGGCTCAGAGCCGACCTTTACAACAAAGAGTAGAGAGGAAGTTTTGGACATAACCCTGGCTTCAGACATGTTTGCCCATAAAATCAAGAGATGGAGAGTACTGAATGAAAAATCTTATTCTGACCATCGTTATATTGAATTCGACATAGATCTTAAGACCCCCTAAGTAAGGGAGTTCAGAAATGTTAGAAATACCGACTGGGGGGTTTACAACAATAAATTAAGGACTTTACTGCCAAAGATACCTCCGCGAGACCCCGCCACGCAGGTGGAACTGGATGGGTTGCTTAATCAGGTTACTAAAGCCATGAATAGTTCTTTGTCAGCCGGATGCCCGGTTGTTCGATACAGGGGAAAAAACAAACCTCCTTGGTGGTCGAAACAATTATCCTTGTTACGTGAATCCAATAGGACAATGTTCAATAAGGCCAAAGCCACGAGAGCAACAGAGGACTGGGAAGCCTACAAGGCTGATCTAAAAATATACAAAAAAGCAGTGAGAACTGCGAAACGTAAATCCTGGAAAAGTTACTGCAAGGGTATTGAGGAAACCACGGAAGCGGCCAGATTAAGAAGAATTTTCGCAAAGTCGCCATGCAACCTTGGCTTTCTCAAGGGTCAAGGGAACTCACGGACTACGACGAGCGAGGAATCTTTAGGTCTCCTGGACACACACTTCACTGGAAACAAGCCGGTGGAACCTAGTGACCCCACGAATGAAGGGGGGCTATCTGATCTGGGAAACCGACTGATTACTAACGAAAAAATCGAATGGGCTATTAAGACTTTTGGTCCTTACAAGTCACCGGGACTTGATGGAATACACCCGGTAGAGCTGCAGCAATCACGGGGTATTATCTCTCCGTTCATTGTGGTTATTATAAAAAGCTGTCTTAACATGGGCTACATCCCGCTAGGCTGGAGAGAGACAAAAGTCTCCTTTATACCCAAGGCGGGCAGGTCCTCTCATACCAACCCTAAGGACTTCAGACCCATCAGTCTTACGTCTTTCCTTCTCAAAATTTTAGAGAGGATAGTGGGTGATTATGTACGGGGCGTGATACCAACAAGTAGGCTCTCCCCAGCGCAGCATGCCTATACGAAAGGCAAATGCACGGAAACCGCCTTTCACTCGCTCGTCGGGTTGGTGGAAAAAAGTTTATTAGATAAAGAGTATGCTCTCGTTGCCTTTGTAGATATAGAAGGTGCCTCCCACAATATTAACGCAAGCGCCATAACGGGTGCCTTAGAAGAGCTTGCAGTTGACCAGAATGTGGCGGTGCTGATCGAGTCTATACTTGTCAGCAGGACGATAACCGCTAAGCTCGGCAACACCACAATGAGCAGAAAAGTCTGTAGAGGCACTCCTCAGGGAAGCGTTCTCTCCCCTCTTCTCTGGAATTTGGCGATGAACTCTCTGCTGGTGGCACTAGAGAGAGGGGGTTGCCATGTCACAGCATGTGCTGACGACCTGGCAATTGCCGTCAAAGGCAAATACCCAAATACCCTAATGGAGATTCTGCGCTCTAACATGGCCAGGCTTAGGAACTGGACAGAGAGTAGGGGACTCGGAGTAAACCCCGAGAAAACCGAAGCAATTCTCTTCACAAGGAAACACAGGCTTCCCATAGTCTCCCCGCTAATCTTTATGGGTGTGGAGATATCCTTGAAGGAGAATATTAAGTATTTAGGACTCATATTAGACAGGAAACTAACGTGGAAACCTAATATAGAGGAACGAGTAAGGAAGGCCAACGTTGCATTATACACATGCAAAAAAGCGGTCGGAATCAAGTGGGGGTTAATACCTCGTATTACACATTGGCTATACACCTCGGTGGTCAGGCCAATACTCTTATATGGAATACTTGTATGGTGGCCAGCAACTCAAAAGGCAAGTTACTTAAAACTATTGAGTAAGGTCCAAAGAACAGCGTTTCTATGCATTTCAGGTGCCTTAAGGACCACCCCAAATAAGGCGCTGGAGGTGATTACCAATTTGCCCGCAATAAACCTGGTGGGAAAATATGCGGCCGCCGATTCAGCGCTCAAACTAAAAAGTATGGTGCTATGGAAGGATCGGCGGTTTGGTCACGCTTCCATACTTCACACTCTGGGTAGTTACAACCAAGAAGTTTAACTACTCCGCCCCCAAACCAATCTTCGATAGGCTCTTTAACACAAGCATCCCGTCAAGAAGAGAATGGCAAACACTAAGACCATGGAGACGGGGGGAATTGAATTTTTACACAGATGGATCCAAGCTAGACAATAGGGTTGGCTACGGAGTTTTCTCTAAGGAACTAGAACTGGAACTATCCGTCCGAATTCCGGACCACTGCAGTGTATATCAGGCAGAAGTTTTAGCTATAAAGGAGGTGGCTGTGTACCTTAGTACACATGCCGTAACGAAGACTACGATTAATATTTTCTCGGATAGCCAGGCGGCCATTAAATAGATGAACATGGTAATGCTGAGGTCGAAGGTTGCGCAGGAATGCCTCGCAGCTCTAAACGATATTAGCACCGTGTTCAAGGTCAGCCTCATATGGGTTCCGGGACACAGAGATATTGAAGGAAACTGCAGGGCCGATGAGCTAGCCAGGAATAGTACGAATCTACCCCTATGTGAAAACAGGGGCACTATTGGGATACCCATGGCAACCTGCAAATTAGAACTTCGAAATAGCATGATCCAAGAGGCCAACAGGTCATGGCTAGAGGAGGGCACATGTAGAACAACCAGGCTGCTTTGGCCGCAAATAGAAAAGAAAAAGGCGAAAGAGTTGCTGTGCCTCTCAAGAGAGGACATTGCGAAGGTCACGGCTTGTGTAACCGGTCATTGGCTATTTGGCAGGCACTCTTCAGGACTTGGAATTTTCTCCCATGAATATTGCAGAAGTTGCAGAGATGAGGAAGAGGAAGAAACCGTAGAGCACTTCTTCTGTAGTTGCCCAGCTTTGGCCAAGAGGAGAGCAAGCTTTTTAGGCAGGCCCTTCTTTAGCTCTCTTACGGAATTATCGCGCGTAGGAATAAAACCGATTCTACGCTTTATAAGAGCCTCAAATTGGTTCTCTGAAGAATAGTCACCGAGGTTCCCGTGTTCTGCAGTGGTACCACAATGGGCCTTCAAAAGGTCTAAGTGAGTTGGTAAATTGAACCGACTGCCACATCAACCTAACCTAACCTATGACACTAGCTTAATACGACCTTGGTATAGGCCAGCGTCGCGAATAACAAGGACGGGGCCAGGATTCCTTTGGAGAATATCCCAGTTGCTCGCCACCCTCCGGGGGTTTGCAGCTACCAGCGCTGGACTCAATGGTGGTTTTAAATGGCCGGGAAGGCTTCTTCGGGACCGATCCAGTGGCTAGCGAAGATTTCTCTTGACTGACTTTAACGCTGTGTCCGTCGGCGGCATTTTTACCCGTGTAGGGATCGGGGGCTTCATTATTATTATTCATCTCATCTGTTTCTTTGGTCGCCGACTGAGCCGAAACCGTTCGGCGACCGAGTATAAAAGGAAGTGGAAAGAACGGTCGGCCTCAGCAGAGCCGCATGCTGCGGTAAGTCCACCGTTACTCACGGAGGCGGACAGGTGTCCGCCGTTAAAATACAGTCGGAAAGCCCTCTGACTGCAAACCATCCAATGGGCACGGTGACGCATGACACCCTGGATTAGGGCGGCGTTTTATACCTACCGCCAGGTACCCCCTAGAAATACCGTAAGTATGAACCCCCCAGCCTCCCTAGGGAGAGCCAATCGAAGAGGTAGGAGAGTTTACACCTCGGCCTTAGCTAGGACCCGCCTGCTTGCACCACTGCGGCATACAAAGCCAACCCCTTGCCGCAGCGGTTTAAGCAGCGATGCCCATTGCCCGGTCGGCACCCGCTTGGAGGATATATCTAGGTGGATTTTCGCCAACCGACCATAAAGTTTGCATTGTGTTTTCTTGTTTTCGTAGACATTTGAAGCATAGGGGTGCCACGAAATTTTTTTTGGACAACAAGGGTGCCGCGGTGAAAACATTTTGGGAACCCCTGTTGTAGGGGATGCTTATGTGTGTATATCCGCGATCGGCAAAAGTTAAACTGTGTCTGCGTTGGTGAGCACAAGCATTTCCGTGACGATTTTTTTATGTCTTTTTGCATTTCAGTTAACGATATCGCTCATTTACTAGAAGAGTGTCATAATCCAAAAAAAAGCAAAAAATGGAGTTAAGTATGCAAAATGCACGTTACCTATTTCTTATGATGTGTAAAAATTTCATAGCTGTAACGATTACCAGTAACCATAAGAACAAAATATGTATTGATTATATCCCTGGAAGTATATATAAATTCATAACTTTAATGCCCCTTTTTCTCGAGTTTTTAGTTTTTTGAGTTATGACAATCAGGCTACGGATTTGCCTCATTTTAACCCATCGCTCGCTCGTTAGTTTGCTCTGAGCTTGCGCAATTCACGAGCAACAAGCGAGGCTGTTTGCAAACGAGGACTCGTTAAGTTCGAGCGCACGCGTTGAGCAGCCAGCGAGCGAGTAAGCAAACGAGGGCAGCGCAAGAGTAGAGCGGCAAGCAAACGAGGACCTTATTAGCTCTGCCCTCGCGAGGGCGTTGTTGCGAGCGAGGCACTCATTTGCAGCAGCAGACGAGCGAGGCAAATGAGGCGAGTAAACGAGCGAGGCAAATGAGGCAAGCAGATTAGACAGGCAAACGGGTAGTTTGGTCAGCAAAAATGTATGGGATAAAAATTGCATTAACCAAGAATTTCGAGTAAAGGATTGTACGCACACATGCAGATATGTATATAGATACATATATACACATATGTGTGCATTTATTTATGTATATATTCTCATGCACAGAAGAATAGATGCGTGCTATTTTGACCAGTTTTATCTACTAGGTAGGCACATATGTGCACACATATCTATGTAGGTATAATTTTTTTTAATGTTCAATAATTTCTTATAAAATTTCAACTTAAACACTTAGGTCTCTTTTTTTATGTGGTTCATTTTTATACGGATTTGAATTTATGCGGTTTTTCAAACACTTTTTTTCGCTGTAGCGATTTCGCTTTTATGAGAGCTATTATTACTTTTTTTCAATGTGTTAGGGGCAATGCTTCTGATAAATAATTTGTCTTTGTATTCTTACATACAAGTAATTACTAAGTAATTCGTAACTACGTTACATATGTATACAAGTTGGCGTTGGTTTGACAGAACGCACGTTAAAAGTATGCGTTCTGCAATGAAGCTTGGCAGAGACTACTTTGGCCACTAAATTAAAGTATTAACGAGAGATAAATGAATATTTCATATCAATAATTGCATGAAAATTTATATTTCTTGCCCTCATTTGATTAAAAGGAAAAAACATTTCATATAATTTTATTTATTTGCAACAGCTGGCGACCGACGCAGCGATCTTTCTGCTTTGTGTTGGCCTTTGCGTTGTCAAATTTTGGCTATGTGGAAGGCTGCTTTGGAATTCAACGCCAACGCAACACCAAAGTTGTATGTGAACCGGCCTCTACCCTGCAGCAATAAGGCGGCCAATTTTCCGTTAAGGACTAGTACTTCACTGGTTAAAACTTGACTGGTCAGAATTGGACATTTGCTTGCATCGAAAATGTCAGTCTTCGACCAGTTCCCAAGGAACCGGCCTAGAGATAGACGAAGAGAACAGTTTGGCAGTGACAGGGTGGTGTTGTCTTGAAATTCAATAAAAAAAAATGTAAGTGAACATTTGAACACACATTTACATGCGTGGCTGTAGCTCAGTGCGCAGAGATGCTTGCCACTATTTGTTAGCTTTCAGGAGTGTCCGTGTTCAAATGCCGTCAGAAGCAACATGGTTAAAAAATTATAAAATTTATTTTTTTTTGTGTTTCCGAATTATGAAAAAGCATCTGCGAAGTGCAGAACGCAATCTTACTCCAACGAAGAAAATGTCCAAAATTGAACTAGTCTAGGACTATCTTACGGTCAGTGTTGATTGGACCGGTCCTTTTCCAATGACACGCCAATGCTAAAAATGGCAGTTGAAACCATTGGCAGGGGTTTTATGAGGGACTAGTGCTGGTAACAATAGGGACTATCTGAGGGCTAACTAGGGTGAGTCTGAATTGCAGCAGGGTATTTACACACATTTTCCCATGTCTACATATCCATACATACATACGTATGTACATATGTCGTTGAACACCAGGCCACAAATAAATTTTTTCACCAAGGACATTCGGGCATGTTCTCCACTTCACTTCCGAGTGAATTTCAACCCCTGTTAATTTGAATTCAAAGCTAGTTTGATTGAAGTTCACTCGAAAGTGAATTGCAGAACCTGCCTGTATATTTCATTCAGGTATACAGCATAACTGCTACAAGTAGCAAACTATTTTGGGGGTGTTAACAAGTGCTTACTTGTTTTTTGGTTCTGCGGCACAAACGATTATAATCAGGGCTGCCAACTTGGCTCACACCATTTTTGGCCCTATTTTACTTCAAATGACACTTAATTTTTCAAATGGCACAAAGTGCCAAAATGGCACTTTTGAAATCCTTTGCTTTTACTTCTTTTCCTCTACTAAAATCTACTAATTTCAATAGTGTTTACAACGGGCTTATTTTATTTTGGTTTTGGGCTTTTGTTTATAATTTTAATGCTAAATAGGAAGAATTAGAAAAAGTGGCACCTTTTTTTGGCACCTGCAAGAACAGTGACAATCACTTGACCGGTAAAATGACGGACAATCCTGATAGAAATACTCGTCATTACTTTGTATGAAAGTTTCTATCAAAATATTAAGGGCAATGTGCAAAATTTGATGGAATAAATCGTATACATGTGAATCATCAATGATATAAACATTGGTCACAAATGAATAATCATGTTTGATGGGATGTACATATGTATGTATATAACTCTAAAAAATATTTCATTCCATAATCTATGCTTTTGTATGTAATAAATTTTATTTGTTGTTTTAAATGCTGCCCTAATATAATATTCACATATATATATGCATATGTACATACAATTCTTAACATACTTTCGTACATAAGGGGTGTAGAGCAGGTCGCCTCCGCGTGGTGTACCCTGGGTAACGCCAAATGGCCTGCGGCCTCCACGGGCTCTTAACGTGAACGGTAACGACCCTGGCTTCGTCCTCTGACTACGATTCTGAAAACGTTTTGGATTTGTCGATCCCTGAGCTGGTAGTTGTGGTATTCTACCACCTGAGTATGCTGGGGTCACTCAGTAGAAATGGCTGGTGGGCTAATGCCGCAACTGCCCCCCGTCCCGTTAAAAACCTGGCAGGCCTCAGGGTACGTTCCAATTCCCGTCGCCGTTAAGTTGGTGGTGTAGGTGCGGTTGAGATGACTCCCGTCTTTGCGCTGGTCGGCTCTGAACTCATGACCCCATAAGGGCATGGGTCAACCCTCGCCATAGTCTTGTTCAGAGGTAGCTATGGGACCATTTAAAGGCGACTACACGCTCCGGTTTTGGATAGCGGCTCTGAGTGGGGACCCAACAAAATATGAAAGATAATGAAAACAAAAAACCAACAGAAAAATAAGCTTTTGAGTGGTGGCGGAGAGTCGGAGCCGACCCCCAAAGCCGGCTCATCTTGTTACAGCAACACCTGCGGTATGCGAGGTGAAACCGCCTCGTTCTACAATTTCTACCTCTGGGGGATCCTTAACGAGGGGGGGCAGGTGCTGTTGCCACTGGGAGGGCAAGAGTGCCGGAAACGGACTCCGTGGGGGTCTCTAGGCAAGGGGCCGGACTGTGAGAGGGATTAAGGGGAGTGCTAGACGGAATCGCCAGCACCAGCGCGGGCTCCTCTCCCAGTCTTCCGGGTCTATCCTCGAAGGCTTCCCACGGCAAATATCGTCGGGCCGAAAGGCTTACTCCGACAGGCGCATGGCTACCAAGATTTTGGAGCGCTATGGCGGTCAAGATGCTTCTCAGCTTACAGAGAAACATTTGAAAACGCTCGTGTGGGCCAAAGGCGTGCTATGTGGCCTGGATGAGAAGGCTAAGTACCCGACGAAAAGAGACGCGAGTGCGCCTCCTACGGGTCCTAAGAGACAAAGGTCTCAAGAGGGAGAAGGCTCCCACGCAAAAAGACCCAGGAATGGGGTTGCGCCTCCTCTGTTCAGCGAAATCGCAGGCGGGATCAACAACCCTGGGGGTCCTCGATCGAGGCAGAGAAGATGGCACCATATCCAGGAAAAACTGGAGGCGCGCGGCAGCAGCTATCTCCTCTGTATTTCTGAAGGTGGTCAGAGGAAACCCTGGTCCACCTCCGCGCTGTGAGGATGGTGGGTGGCATCATGGCATCCACAAAAGAATTCTATGCGCCGACGAGCGGTCGGCATCATTATACAAGTCTGCAGTGTCTCTGGTGGGGGAGGTTTGGGAGGGCGCCAAGCTGGAAGCCGTGGAGGAAAAGGATCTTCCTGCCCGCCCGCAGGCCCGTGTCTGGCTCCCCCCGAGCCCTCCGCACCGGAGAAGATTGAGGAACTCCTCCTTTACTGCAACCCGCATCTGCCCACGCACAACTGGAGGGTTGTCAGATTTGAGGGGTTCGAGGATTCCGAGGAGTCGCGTCGGCAAGCGCTGATACTACTCAAGGCGGAATCCCCCAGCCCTCGCGCTCCCTTCCCTCCAGGGAGGTCATCACCTATGGATTCGAAAGGGTAGTCCTTAGGGTCTAGCAATCCGATTCCAGGGGTGATGGCTCTCAACCTCCTGAGGTGCCGGAAACACGTGAGCCCGCGGCGGAGGAAGCCCCCATGAATATGGAGGTAGAATCCGTCATGTGGGGGCCGAAAGTGCTGAGGATGCTCTCTCAACGGAGGGATCCGTCGTCAGCATCGGACGGTTCTATGACAGGGCGGAGGAAGAGAGGCTCTTAGCTTCAGTAAACGAGGACGTCGACTTGGCGTGGCTGGAGCGGACTTTGGAGGATGAAGATCCTGCAAATAAAACTCCAACACTCTAAGGCGGCGTCCGCAAATCTCCTTATCCACCTTGAGCAAGGTGGAGCCGACGTAGTCCTGATCCAGGAGTCATGGCTAAGCAGTAGCGGTATCTCCGGTATCAGGACGCCTAATTTCAAGCTGATGGTGCAGAATCTAGCAGGTAGACCAAGATCCTGCATGCTCATCAGAAACGAATTCAAAACACTAATTCTACCTAATTTCATCAACGAGGACATTGTGACTGTCAGCCTGGATAGCGGTGCCAGAAAGCTCTGGATTATATCCGCATACATGGCTCATAACGAAGAGGTGGAACCACCTCCATTACTGCTACGTGAAGCCATAGCCGAAGCGAGGCGACGGAAAGCCGATGTAATTATTGGATCAAATGCAAATTCACGACACTCGTGCTGGGGAAGCTCAGATATCAATGCAAGAGGTGAGTAATTTTTTGATCATATTCTAAGTGAAGACTTATGTATATGTAATTGAGGAAACGAACCGAACTTTATCACCGCGGAAAGGCAAGAGGTTCTTGACCTCTCCCTAGTCTCGTCTTCTGTTAAATCCCGCGTTTCCGACTGGAGGATTCTTAATGATCACTCCTTTTCGGACCATAGGTATATCCAGTTTTTCTGGACAAAGATCGTCCCAAAAGTATCCCCTTTAGGAACCTTAGGAGAACAAAGTGGGACCTCTATAGTAAAAAACTTCGGGAACTACTCCCAGAGGCCCCCAGGAGAGCTTAAGCACCGAAAGCTCGATTGATGTTATGGTGGATAAGTTTACATTAGCTTGTAGGAGTGCCATCGAAATCTCATGCCCGCTGAGTAGGCCTGGGGGGCAAAGTACGACCAAAATGGTGGAGGGTGGAACTCTCAGAACTCAGGGCGACGAGTAGACGCCTGTTCAATAAAGCCAGGAAGAGTGGACAACACTCCGACTGGGAACTCTATAAGATCGGACTGGGCATCTATAAGTCCGAGATAAGAAAGGCCAAAAGCGAGTCATGGAGAAACTTCTGCGAAGCCGTAGAAGGTTGTAATGAATCATCTCGATTTAGGCGAATCCTTGCGAGGAATCCCGTACCCTTGGGATACCTGAGGGACGAAGAGGGCAACTGGGCGATGAGTGGAGAGGAATCGCTTAAGCTACTCCCTGATACTCATTTCTCAGAAAATTCTGCACCGCGTGAACCCTCCGGTGTTGGAAAGGGTGAATGCTCTACCTCCTCCTCCGGTGAACTACTGGAGAGGCGCCGACTGCTCTGGGCAATCGACTCTTTCAAGCCCTCAAGTCCCCTGGACCGGATGCGCATCATTCCTGCGCAGCTGCAAACGGCTGTGGAGGTCTCGTGTCGCTGCCTCACCCCTATCTATGCGAGCTGCCTAGAAAGAGGGTACATCCCGGGGGCTTGGAGGTGCGAAAGGGTCACGTTCATCGCCAAAGCAGGAAAGAACTCTCATGTATCCCCGAGGGACTTCAGACCTATCAGTCTCTCATTTTTCTTATTGAAGACTTTTGAGAGACTGATTGACCTGCACATAAGAAACAAGATTCCTCGAGAGCGTTTTAGCCCCTGTCAGCACGCCTACCTGAAAGGTAGATCCGTGGAATCTGCCCTGCACTCAATCGTCAAAATCATACAGGAGTCTCTTAAAAACAAAGATTTTGTAGTGGGTACCTTCCTTGATATCGAGGGGGCTTTCAATAATGTCCTTCCTGGGGCGATAATAAGAGTAGAGTTAGTTAGGCTCATCTCACACATGCTGCACGACAGAACTGTCACAATGGAATGGGGCAACGCCTCTGAGCAGCGTAAAGTAAGCAGAGGCACCCCGCAGGGAGGCGTCCTTTCACCCTTCCTCTGGATAGTCGTGATAAACGACGTCCTGGAGGAATTGGAAAGGACAGGATGCCGGGTTATTGCCTACGTGGATGACGTGGCACTCATCGTCAGAGGAAAGTTCTTGAACACTCTGTACGATCTTATGCAAGGGTACCTAAACAGGGTCACAAATTGGTCCGCTAGCTGCGGTCTTGCTGCCAATCCTGAAAAGACGGAGCTCGTTCTTTTTACCAGGAGGTACAAAAAGCCTCATGCCCAGCTCCACTCAATAGGGGGTGTTCCACTTGTCCTCTTTGACAGGGTCAAATTCTTGGGCGTGATCCTGGACGGGAAGTTGTCATGGAAACCGAATATCGAGGAACGAGTGGGGAAGGCATAGGTGGCCCTCTACTGCTGCAAGAATGTCATAGGGAAGAGATGGGGCCTCTCCCCAAAAGTGATGCACTGGCTATATGAAACCATAATTAAGCCAATAATGTTGTATAGGGTCATCGTCTGGTGGAGTTCACTGGAAAAGACCACTCATGTCAGGAAGCTGGAGCGCGTGCAAAGTGCAGCCCTCGTTGGGATCAGCGGGGCGCTCCGAACCACTCCTACCTTAGCGCTAAACGCTATGCTCAATGTCGCACCTGTCAACATTTCGGGCAAAGTAGCGGCGGTTCGCTCAGCCATTAGGCTCAAAAGCTCCCTCTTTCAATCCAGCGCACGGGCACTCGACGATTCTCGAAAGCTGCGACTTCCTGCCGAAAGAAATGGATCGGAGTCACTCGAGGCTGGCCCCTAAAGGATCCTTCTCCACGCACATCCCCTCAAGGGATGAATGGAAGAAGAGTAGTCTCTGGAGAAGAGGTCCAATAAACATCTTTACGGACGGATCGAAGTTGGAAGGGAGAGTTGGAGATCTTACTTTCAGACTGCCGGATGTCTGCAGCGTCTTTCAGGCAGAGGTGGCCGCTATAAAAGAGGCAGCCGATTGGCTATGCACCAATGTACTGTCAATATCTCTTCTTCTTATTTGGTACTACAACCGTTTGCCGGTTTGGGCCAAGACCAAAAGGCTTCTCCAATTGCTTCTCTCCTGCGGGAATTTGCGCCAGTTGGTTATCCCGAGCGCAGACAGGTCCTTCTGCACTTGGTCCTTCCATTGCGTTCGTGGACGCCCTTGCTTTCGTTGTCCACCCATGGGTGCGGAGTCGAAGGATCTTTTCACCGGAGAGTCGTCATCCATGCGTACAACATGCCCAAGCCAACGCAATCGCTGTATTTTTATGCGCTTAACTATGTCCATGTCGTTAAAAAGCACATACAGTTCGCCATTCTTATTAAAGTAAAAAATTAAAAAAAGTGTTAATAAACTTCTGGTGCACAATTTAAAGATAAGTAAAACATCAAAATTTCCCGTAGATTTGATTAATTTAACTTGATATTCTTAATTGCATGTGCCGAGTATTTTGTTTCATATAATATATTGTTGTTGTACAATTGTTTTTGTTTGTGCACATTGATTTTGCTCTTTTTGTCTTTTTGTCATTTCTGCTGTTTCATCTTTGTCACAGCTGTTTGCGTTGTGTTTATTAGGTGTCTAATATACAGTGCATTTAAAACTGTTCGCTAACTGATATTTACCAGCTGATTGGTTCACTGATTAATACATCGTTTTCAAAACCGTTCTTGCTTTTTTGCTTCTAAAACCTAAAAATAAATATAATTTTAAACATGTCGTGTATTTACACCAATTGCCACGTTAAAAGCGACTCCTATGTGCCATGCTGGCTCTGCGATGGGATTGCCCATATAAAATGTGCTGGTTTGAGCGGTAGAGTATTAGACGCTATTAACGAAGGTAAGGGTCTTCGTTGGTGTGTTGGTGTTGGTTGATTTTTCCGACAGGGTGGTAAGATGATTTATTTTGGAACGAATTTCCGTCATCCCTTGTCAAGTTTGGTTTGCAGACAAACCGGTTTCGGCGTTGTGCCATCTTCAGTGTCATTTTTCGTTCTTCGTTGGTCTTGTCAAAAATGTAGATCAACCGAAGTTGATTTATTTAAATTCTTCAGGCAGTCCAGAAATGGTTTTTCTGAGATCGGGAAGGATCTGTCGGCGCTTGTTGAGAAATTTAAGCATTACGAAAAAAATGTTTAGATCTTTCACTTGTCTCGACGACCCTCCACACTCTGAAGATAGCCGTGAAAATAAAGGTGGGCATGTTATTAGTCCACCTAAAAAGACAGCCACGGATCCTGGTAAAAAAAATCCTCCATCCCAGCCCTTAGAACTTATTAATTTATCTTCTCCATGCCCTCAGGCATTGGAGCCTCCGATTTCTAAAGCCATATCCACTAGGTCTACTTCAAAAAATAGTCAAACCGTTGATTTAACAGTGTTGCCATCAACATCTCAAGCTCCACTGTCTAACTTAGTTCCTCCGAATAATTCGGAGCCCCGCGCATCAGACATCATTACCAAAAAGTTGGTTGTAATTCCTCCGAGAAGATCAATCTTTGTCTCTAGATTTGCTAAAGATACTTCTTCGGATGATATAAAGTCATACATATCGACTAAAATTAGAACTAAAGATGTATTTATTCGTAAATTTAATTTTAAATACGATCGTGATATTTCATCTTTTAAAATTGATGTAGCTTCCGAAGATTTTGATTCACTACTAAATAGTTCATTTTGGCCGACCGGGGCGTTTGTTCGCGAGTTTGAGTATAAACCTAATAAAAGTAATAATAACGTAGCTAAAATTTCTAATCTTAATTCTGATTCAAAAAACTAACTCGCAAGTCTAATTTAAGTATTTACTATCAAAACGTTAGAGGTTTGAATACCAAATTAACTGACTTATATTTAAAAGGTTTTGACTGCAATTATAATATTATTTCCTTGACCGAAACGTGGCTCAAACCTCATATTTTTAATTCCGAAATTCTTCCAAATGAATATCAAATATACAGGAGTGACCGCGTGGGCAGAATCGGCGGTGGTGTTCTTTTTGCGGTGCATTCATCGATACCATCTGAGGAAGTTAGTCTTCCTGTCATTGAATATACCGAATTTAAATGTATACGTGTACAGGCTGGAAAGACTTATATTTATTTAGCTCTTTGCTACATCCCTCCTAATTCTGCCGTATCGGTATATATGCAGCTAGTTTCTTTACTTGAGACCGTAAATTCAATGCTTACGGCATCCGATTCTATGATTGTTTTGGGCGATTTAAATCTGCCACATATTTCATGGAACATCATTGACACCGATGTTGTACCAGTTTCATCTAGAGATAGTTACAATGTATTTCTGGAGGAAATGGCTGAACTTTGCCTCAAACAAATAAATATATGTCCAAATAAGTTTGGAAAGGTCTTGGATCTCGTTTACGTTGATGATGTTCCGAAGGCCTCTATTAATCGGTGTGATCCCCTAGTTTTGCTGGAAGATGCATACCATCCTGCTCTTGAGTTAAACTACGAAATCATAAATGAAATACATAATAATAAGTCAAGTTCAAGTACTAGATATGTTTTTGCGAAAGCAAATTTCAGGAAAATTAACAAAGAACTTTCAAAGTTATCTTGGCCAATATATAGAGATGACGTGGAGCGTAGCGTTGAGCACTTTAATGATACTGTTTTCAATTTGTTTCGAAAGTATGTGCCAATACGTAATATTGTTCATGAAGAACCAATACAATTATGGTTCACTAAAGAGCTTAAAAAATTGAAAACTAAAAAGTCGCACTCTTTTAAACTGTATAAAAGAACGGGCTTACACAGTGATTACCTAAGGTACTCAGTTTTGCGGCATAGCTACTTTGCATTAAATAAGAAATGTTATAATTCATATTTATGTAAAATTAAGAGGAATTTAATTAACAATCCTAAATCATTTTATGGTTTCGTAAATTCAAAGCGTAAGGCACATGGTTTTCCGTCCGCTATGCATTATCGCAACACTGTATCTAGCGACAGCCAACTCATTGCCAACATGTTTGCTCGGTTCTTTAGGTCCAATTATTCTGTAGACTTCCCTATAAGTGGAGACTATCCGTACGAGCTTTGTCCAATCAACTCTGCTTATATTCCAGTAATATCTTCCGATGAAGTTTTACACTCTTTAAAAACCTTAAAAGCGTCATTTAGGCCTGGACCTGATCATATTCCGACCTGTTTTCTTAAAAACTGCGCTGAGAACATCTGCGAGCCTTTAACAACTCTATTCAATTTGTCACTTAAACATGGCGTTTTTCCGTCAGCCTGGAAGGAGTCTTTCATAATACCACTTCACAAAAACGGCAGCAGGTCGTCTTTAGAAAACCCGTGTTGAGATTGTGTAATTGAAGAAGATATAGAA
>NW_023458557.1:32790221-32819240 GCF_013731165.1 Rhagoletis pomonella | reverse complement strand
TTCTATATCTTCTTCAATTACACAATCTCAACACGGGTTTTCTAAAGGAAAATCTACTATTACTAATTTATTGGAGTTTACAACTCATGTCTCAAACGGTTTTAGAGAAAATGCTCATACCGACGTAATTTACACCGATTTCAGTAAAGCTTTTGACAAAGTATGTCACTCGTTACTCATCCGTAAACTCGACCTAATCGGCTTTCAGCCCAGTCTCCTTCAATGGATCTCATCTTACCTCTCTGATAGAACACAAAGAGTTATTGTTAATAATTGTTCTTCCAACATCATTAAAGTTTCTTCAGGAGTTCCTCAGGGAAGCCACCTTGGTCCGATTCTGTTCCTGATATTCATTAATGATATTTCTTCTATAATAAAACATTCAAAAATTTTAATGTATGCCGATGATGTGAAACTTTTTAAAACATTGTCCTCTATCGAAGAAAGGTCTTTGTTACAAGCGGATCTGAACAACGTGGTTAGTTGGTGTAATAAAAACTATATGCCACTAAACCTTCAAAAATGTAAAGTTATGTGTTTCTCTCGGAGGGCTGTTCAACCAGCTGTTTATTCAATATCAAATTATAATCTGGAGCAGGTATCCAATTTTGTCGATCTTGGTATCACAATGGATTCCAAACTCAATTTCAACCATCATGTTAATGTTACAGTCAATAAAGCCAAAGGTGTTTTTGCATTTGTAAGGCGATGGTCAAAAGAGTTCAAAGATCCTTATGTTACAAAAGCTCTTTTTACCAGTTTAGTTAGACCTATACTAGAATACGGATCTATTGTTTGGAATCCCCGCTACCAAGTTCATTCAGAAAGGATTGAATCAATTCAAAAACAATTCTTGCTTTTTGCATTGCGTAATTTTAACTGGGATTCAGATTACAATCTCCCCCCTTACACAAGTCGTCTAAAGCTCATAAATTTGCCTACACTCGCAAGTCGTAGAGAAATGCTGGGTATAATATTTATCGTAAAATTAATGACAGGCTTGATTAATAGCCCGGCCCTCCTGGCTGAGGTAAATTTTAATGTTCCTTCTCGAGTGTCAAGACACTTTCGACCTCTATTTTTAAAGCCATGCAAAACTAATTTTGAACTAAACGAATCATTCCGTGGTTTATGTCAAGATTTTAACTGTCATTCCAGCACGTTTGACGTATCGGACTCGATTTTTACTATAAAGAAAACTATTATTTCCACTCTCAATAATTGAAATACTATCTTTAGCATATCCAATCAGCTGATGAATTTGATTCTGTAGCTGAATAGTTTTAGATCTCGACACTTAACAAACTCCTGTTTCCACTACTCGGCACGAAAAAACTAAAAAAAAAAAAAAAAAAAATTTCCGTACGTCATGCGGACTGCGCCCCTCGTGTCGGTTGGGCGGGAATGGAGGGTAAAAAGCCGTTGGGATTAATTAATTAATTAATTCCATCTTCTCCGATATCCGCCATCCACGAAAACAGGGCCGTAGATTTTGCGTAGAATAGTTCTCTCGAAAGCCCCCAAAGCCTTCTCATCTTTGTTCGACATCGTCCAAGATTCTGCGCCATATAAAAGGACGGGCATGATGAGAGATTTGTAGAGCGTGAGTTTCGTTCGTCGTTGCCTACCGAGCCCAAAGTAGCACCTGTTGGCAAGAGTTATTCTTCGCTTGATCTCCAGGCTGACGTTGTGTTTATGCTGGATCCCAGGTAGACAAAGTCCTTCACTACTTTAAAGTTATATCTGCCAACAGTGACGTGGGTCCGTAGCGCGTGGACTCTTTATATGTTGCCAGGAGGTACTTTGTCTTTCCCTCGTTCACCGCTAGACCAACCTCTTTAGCTTCTTTTTCTGAACTGGAAAATGCTGCGGTTACGTCCCTTTGTTTCAGACCTACGATATCGCTATCATCTACATACGCCAGCAGCATCGTTCTTTTGCTAAATATGGTGCCGCTGCGATTCAGATTGGCAGCTCTTATTACGCTTTCCAGCATCAGATTGAAAAAGTCGCGCGAGAGTGAATCGCCTTGTCTAAAACCTCGTTTGGCCTCAAACGGCGCGGAGAGGTCCTTCCCAATTTGGACGGAGCTGAAGGTTGTGCTCAACTTCACTCTACATAGCCGTATTAGTTTTGCGGGGATCCCAAATTTGGGCATGGCGTCGTACAGGCAGCTCCTCTTCGTGCTATCAAAAGCAGCTTTAAAGTCAACAAAAAGATGGTGTGTGTCGATTTGCTTATCTAGTGTCTTCTCCAGGATTTGACGTGCGGTGAAAATGTGGTCAATGGTGGACTTACCAGGTCTGAAGCCACATTGATAAGGTCCAATCAGCTGGTTCGTGAACGGCTTCAGTCTTTCACACAGTATCGTCGACAGGACCTTGTATGCAATATTAAGAAGGCTTATTCCGCGATAATTGGCGCAAACGGCGGGATCTCCCTTCTTGTGGATTGGGCAAAGTACACTGAGATTCCATTTTTCGGGCATGTATTCATCAGACCAAATTCTACTTAAAAGCTGGTACATACGCCCCACCAACTGTTCGCCACCGGCTTTGAACAGCTCAGCCGGAATACCGTCGGCTCCGGGGGCTGTGTTGTTCTTAAGCCGCTTTATTGCTGTTCTCACCTCGTCTTGGTCCAGTTGAGGGACGTGAGCTTCGTCCCTATACATTGGTTCGGGTTCTCCTTCATCAAACGCGCCATCAGTTTCGCCATTTAAAAGCAATGAAAAGTGTTCCCTCCATATCTCAAGTGTACTATGGACATCTGTTACCAGGTTTCCATCTTCATCTTTGCAGGAGCTAGCCCCGGTCTTAAAACCATTTGATTGCTGCCTTATTTTTTGGTAGAATTTCCGAGCCGCGTTCCTGTCTGCCAGCATCTCAAGCTCTTCGCACTCACGCTTTTCTGCTTCTCTTTTCTTTCTCTTGAAAAGGCGTCTCTCTTCCCACCTTTTCTCCCGGTAAAGCTCAATTGTCGCGCGTGTCGCCATTGGCTGAAGGGTAGCTTTGTATGCTGCGTATTTTTCTGCAGCAGCCGCGCGGCACTCTTCGTCGTACCAGTTGTTTCTGCGCGGTTGGTAGTAACCAACAGCCTCTTCCGCAGCGGTACGAAGGGATTGGGAGATGGAGTCCCACTGCTCATTTATGTCCAGGCGATGAGGAGTTGCTTGATTAAGCAGGATTGAGAGCCGGTTGCTAAATTTTTCGGCTGTCCGTTGTGACTGCAGCTTTGCGATGTCGAACTTTCGTCGCGTTGCCTGCCGCACGTTTTTTATTGCACAGAGGCGCATGCGGACCTTAGCTGCAACAAGGTAGTGATCCGATTCGATGTTGGCACCTCGGATAGAGCGGACGTCAAGAACGCTCGAAGCGTATCTTCCATCTACCAAACATGATCAATTTGGTTCTTTGTTCTTTGATCAGGGGACACCCAAGTGGCTTTGTGGATGTTTCGATGCTGGAGTCTGGTACTACTGACTACCATCTTCCGTGCCGTGGCGAAGTCGATCAGCCTCTCTCCGTTGTCGGAGGTGTTTTCATGAAGGCTGAATTTTCCGACTGTTGGACCAAATATGCCTTTTTTGCCCACCCTGGTGTTAAAGTCGCCCAGAACGATTTTAATATCGTGGGGCGGGCAGAGCTCATACGCTTCTCCTAGACGCACATAGAAAAGCTCCTTAGTCTCGTCGTCCTTTTCTTCCGTCGGGGCGTGCACACAAATTAGGCTGATGTTGTTAAATTTCGCCTTTATGCGGATTGTGGCGATTCGCTCACTGATGGGCGTGAACCGGGAGACAAGGTGTCGGAGTCTTCGCCTAACCACAAATCCGACACCAAATTTGAGCGCCGTCTCATGGAAAATTTTTTGCAGCCATGCCCCGTCCATCGCATTTCCTGAACTGCGGTGATGTCAGCCTGGTATTTTGTTAGTACATCCAGCAGTTGGATAGAGGCACCTTCCCTATAGACATTTCAGGTGCATATCCGTAATTCATAGTCCTTATTCCGTTTGCGGGGGTCGTCAACGTGTGGGGATGCAGTTATCCGAGGCTTTTTTGGTCTTTTCATTGGCAATATTTTTTTACGTGGCGGGTCCCAAACCCAGCGCAAAACCATTGCTGGGGTGGATGGTATTCAACCGGTTACACATTTGTATAGCGCAGACATGGGCACTTTTGCCCGTATGGGCTTTTTTGCCCGTACGGGGAAGCGAGCCTATTTCGCTGGCTTGATCAGGGGAAAATCATGGGCAACAAATCTTACTAATACACGTATAGCAATGAGAGCCACTGGACACGCATTCTGGAGTAAAAAGGCTCACTCTCCCAAACGTACGCCACATACACTCCTCGTCATTTGAATAGCTCAACTTTTTAATCTTTAGTATTTACACTTTTAATTTTGTTTATTTAATATTAATTACAACCGATTTTAAAACTTTATACAGAGTTAAAAAAATGTCAACAAAGGGGTACAATAAATTTTTTAAATTTTTTTGGTGATAGTGCTGCGCATTTTCTCTCATACAAAGTATGCTCGACAAAACTTTTATATGGAATAAAATGCGCAGCACTGTCAATAAAAAATAAATGAATTTGAAAAATCGGGGCTGTTTTAGAGTCACTTCAAACTTGCACTTAATTACACTATAATTGAATGGGCTACAAAACTGCATATCAGAAATTTTTCTAAAAATATTATTAACTTATTCACTGCAGGCCATTAGGATGGCACACTCCTATGTTGACCTTTTTTAAGAACTGTTTCCAGCTCTCGAGAAAAACGAAAAAATCATATAAAATGCTGCCCAAGAAATGGAAAATAAACTTTCTTTTAAGTTTTAGTTTGTAAAAAATTTTAAAATTGCATTTACCCGTAGAATATGCTATATCGTCACTAGACACGATTAAAGGCGCGAGCTCAAAAGTTGACGGCGAAAAAAGACGCATAAAATAATGTTAGCATCAAATACTCTTAACATACTTCGCCAAAGATTTTTATAAGCATCTTTTTTCGCAAAATTTTTTTTAACGCTTTTTTTCACCGTCAAAACACCAGCGCGCCTTTATTCGCATGTAGTGACGATATTTTTACAAAAAATTTATATTAAATAAACAAACGGAAAACTGTAAATACTAAGAATTGAAAGGGTGTGCAATTTAAATGACGAGGAGTGTATATGAGCAGATATGATCACTACCACAAGGAAACGCGAGCTGAAAGCGTGATTGTGTTAGTGTGCCAATCACGTTTGAATGAATTTGCGTTCGCTTTGTTACACTCTCGTATGTATTTGCATGTGATGCACGATTGAGAGAAATAGAGATTGCGCCAATCGCGGTACCGCTAATCCGCTCTTTGTAATTTTGACAGAATGAGCTGTGTGCGTGACGTCATCTTGGTGCAATTGTTGTGAGCATACGAAAAATCCAAATAACAATTTTAATATTTCTGCGTTAATATTTCTGCGTGGTTTTAAACAATTATTGAGACATTAAAAAGCAAAATGAATTGTGCAGTGGCAAAGTGTAATAGTGCAAACAAAAGGAAAGCGTGCGACATACGTTTTTTTTCGTTTCCTACGGACGCAAACCTGGGGAAAAAGTGGAAGCAGTTCTGCCGGGGAGGGCATGCATTAAACACCAAATCGAGTTTTGTGCTATGTGTGTGAGCTATGAGCTTCTACATTGAACTATGTTGGCCTTTCCTTGGTTAATTGTAGTAGGTATATTTCCATGGTGAATGTAGACAGTTGCTGGTTTAGTTTGCTGGCAACGGCTTACATACAAAAGCAGTTTCTACAGGAAATAGATACATGAACTTCACTACCTACTTATTTTTGTTAGTACCTGATTTTTTTAGTGCTGGTATGAGGTAATGCACCAGTGGATAAGGTCGCCAGTCGCTAATTCAAGCGGCATCTTACCGCGCTGTGACGTACCTAATACAATACAGTGCCCAAATTGTTATACATTTAAAAGTTCAACTTAAATTATGTTTTACTGACATAGAATATTTGCTTCCAAAAAAGCCACACTCATGCATCCTCTCGAAAATGGTACAAAAGTCATAAAATAAAAGCTGTGGAGTCAACAGCTGTGGAGTTTATGGTGGTTGGCTACCGTCTGCAAATATAAATATGCACTCTGCTCGGCTTTTTAAAATGGCAAGTCCAAAAATTCACTTTGCTGCACACCTTCCTTTTGGTCTACATGAAATTGCAAACACTGTTAATACATCCATTTTTTCATGTGCTAAAAATCGTACTTATCTAAAGGGCTACATGTCCAAAATGATTGCTACGTGTTCCTAATTAATCAATCTTTGTATATTTATTGATTCCTGCAAAATTGGGCCATGTAATATTAAAATTAACACATTTTTCTGCATTGTTTACATATTTTTATATGCGTTTTGGCATTTCTCTCTCGCAAATGCACCAAGATGACGTCACGCAAAAACCAAAAATCCTCTCTCATTGGCACAATCTTGTATTCTATCATTCTTGCATGTGATGCTTACGCTCTTTAAGCAGGCGCTCACTCTCTGTCCATGCTTGTATATGAGCAAATTTGACATCGATATAACTGTTGCCAACTTTGTGCCTTTCGCAAGGAATTAAGTGCGTTTAGGGAATTAAAAGGCGAAAATTGTTTAGTTTAGCGCTTGTTTTGTTCTTTGGTGCCCTTTTCAAGGCAATATCATTACATTATATTTGACTTACACATATGTTAGTGTTTGGCCGAGCTTCTCTTCTGGATAATATGCTCCAAGATAATCCAAACGCAATATTTTCACACAGTCTCTATCACGGAATCCATAGAATATTCTGCTAATTAGCTGGGTGTGCGCATTTGTACAATTGTAAGCAATTGCATGAAAATAAAGCCTCTAGAAAAACCAAGTTTTGGAAATTGTTTTACGAATAAAAAAACATTTGGCAAATTAAATTTATTAAATTGACTAACTGCGCATAGTGGGAAATATTTACAAGTTTCATTGTGTGATTACTTAAAATATTTGAACATACAGCTTTATATGCGAAAATACCATTAAAAACAGCAACAGAAAATTGGTGTTTTTTTTATGAAAATTGCGCTATTTTCATTTTTTAAATAAAAAACTTGGCGATCAGGGCTGCCAACTTGGCTCAAACCGTGCCATTTTTGGTACTATTTTACTTGAAATGGCACTGAATTTTTCAATTTTGCACAAAGTGCCAAAATGGCACTTTTGAAAAAAAGCCAAATTTAAATACATTTTTGTGAAATCTTTTGCGTGTACTTCTTTTTCTCAATTAAAATTTTCTAATTTCTATAGTGTATACAACTGGTTTATCTTACTTTGACATTGGGCTTTTGTTTTAATTTGTCTAATTTTAATGCTAATGGGAAGAACTAAAGATAATGATACCTTTTTTGGCACTTTTAATTTTCTATTTGGCACGTTTTAGCACTGTTTTATCCTCAATATGGCACTTCATAGCTATGTACGTTTGGCAGCCCTGTTGGCAAATTTGAACACTAGCTGACCTTCACCGAGCGCTCTTTGCTGGGTTCGGACTACAAAAATGGAAGTAAATATCAAGTATTCGTAGTAGATGTGCATTTCTTATCTTAATAAAAAACAATTCATTTCTCCCCGTATCCTTGTATAAATAAGGAGCTAAAGCGGCCTTATAAGGGTCGATATCTGTAGACTGGAAAATCGTCCAGCTAGTGGTTGAGATGTCATTTACACGGGTCGATTTTGGTTGAACGACAAAAATCTACTAGAAAATCGACCCGTGTAAAGGCGCCTTAATCCAACGAGCAATTACCATTAAAGTTAAAATGCCTTGGTTAAAATTAATAAAAATGTTATTTCATTCTTTCTTTACCGGGACAATTGTTACATCGGTGGGCAACGACGCAATTACAGAACTTTAGACAGAGCAATATTTTTCGATCGGCTTCAAATCGGGCGATTGTGAGGGCCTATTCACGAATTCAAGTGTATTTGCAAAGTTGCTGTAGCTCACCAATGTAACAATCGTGTCGATAAAAAGGTAAAATATAACTTTTAGTTTGCTATTAAAAACGCCACCTCCTTTCTATTTGAAGAGTAAATTTGTTGATGCAACAAAACGGAGCAGATTTTCAGTTGAGCGAAGTAGAGGACTAGGTTTCAAATTTTTTTCGACAAAACGCAACAAATCTACTCCTATCCGAGCGAAGTCCGAACGATGGCTTATTGTGTATATGAGGAAAATGTATGCTCTTTGTTTGGTACACAAAGTCAGTATTAACGCAGCCGTACTGCGATGAACATGATGTCGGTGGGATATAAACCATTTTTTCGCAACTTTTCATACCCTTCCTCCCGTAAACTGTTTTTCCCTTTCTCCAGCCCGCGCTCGCACTTTCGCTACTGCGCGGGCAAAGAAGTGCCCATGTCTGGTATAGCGGGCCGCTTGCTCCTAGATAGACGCCCGCTTGCAGCCCCACCTCCAGGTGAGCAGACGCTGCAGACTTCAGTGAGCCCTTAAACCGAATAAGTCGGAGTGGCCCCACCAAAGCTCCCTCTCTTTCTGCCGTGACCCAAGGCTCCACTCGGGTTGGTTACCGCATCTTGCACATGGGTTGCTCACGTTGCCCAGAGTGCGCGAACGAGGACGCAGGAGTCGGGATTGAGTATAGCCGTGCGACTGTAACTGCATACCCAGCACAACTATACCCCATTGCACTCCTGTCCTGTAAATAAGGAGGGTAAATATATACACTGATAGCCAAGCGGCAATCAGGGCGCTGGGATCGCTAATGGTGTGTTCAAAACTGGTCAGGGAATGCCTGACCTCTCTCCCAACTGCCTCGGAATACTTCCAGATCAAGCTGATTTGGGTCCCGGAGCACAGTGATATCGCGGGAAATTGCAGGACTGATGAACTGGCCAGGCAGGGCACCCTTGAGGCCATTACCTCGGACAGGGAGGGTATTGGAGTTCCTTTTGGACAGATGGGCTTACGGTCGGCTCAGCGAGCGCTGGGAAAAAACCCTGACTTGCAAAGTTGCAAGGTCCTTCTGGCCGGTTGTGGACCGCGGGCGGTCAAGGGAGCTACTGCAGCTGGCTAAGCGTCAGCTCTCGATTTTCACAGGTGTACTGACCGGGCACTGTCCAATGGGAACCCACGCGGTGCGACTCAATATCGTCACGGATCCCTACTGCCGCAGTTGCCTGGAAGACGAGGTGGAATCATCTCAGCACTTCCTACTCAACTGCCCGGCATTCGCTAGATTACGGTTTAAGCATCTCGGTGCGCATTTCATCGACTCTCCCGAGGGACTCTCCGGAGTGGACATCAGCTGTTTGAAGAACTTTATTATGAGCACCCAGCGCTTCTCGTAATTTTTACGCAGTTACCGTTCAAATGAATTTCTTCCTTATGTAATGTGGTATCACAATGGAAGAACCAAATGTCTAAGTGAGTCCCCTTTGCGGGTCTGCCACCGTAACCTAACCTAACCTTCATACATAATCTATTGGCATACATTCCCACATTTTTATGCACAAAAATGCATGTGTGTAGTACACTCGGAGCGCTCGCTCGTCGCTCACTCGTCTTACCTAGCAGAGCGAGTATGCAGACAGCTACTCGCCTCGCACTGCCGAGCAAGCCAAACTTCTCGTGCCTCGCCTCATTGCTGCTACGAGTACGAGCTGCGGGCGCCTCGTCGTCTGCGAAGCATTGAGTAGGAGTTTGCTCGCTCGCTCGCTCGAACTCCGAGTTTTTGCCCACCTTGATGACAATATTGAAGTAATAGAGTGAGTAAAAGCTCAAGTTAAAAATTCATTCGGATTCACCCCGTCAATATTGAAATTCATGTCCATCAAAATTTTCCAAATCATTGTGAAATTATTAAAAATGTCTTTTAATAGCATATTCCCCAGTTTTTTTTTAAAGGTCCTACTACACAAAGGGCATTGTATGCCACCAAAAGAATTTTCAATATATGTATGTACATACATATTTCTCGCAACGCATCTTTGTAAACAAAGCAGAACACTCATCCGCGATGCTGATCCGTTGCAGTGTTGCCGAAAGTACTACGATAGCAGTATTTTACTATTATTTTGTCATTTGTACTCCCCTACTCCCCAAAGACCGATTTTACTACTATTTTGCGAGATAGTGGTCCTTTTTATTTAAATTTATAAAGGAGCTCAGAATATATCGTATTGAACACTGCCAGAGCACATTGCTTGGAGTGATTTGCGATAAACTTTTCCTTTCGTCGAGAAATCACTTTATGGTCAAGTTTCTTAGGCCATATTACATAATTTTTTAAAATTTATGAACTTATATCGGGTATAAAACTCTTATCATTTTCACTCATGGAGGAAAAGCTCTTTTATTGGGCCGAACTAACGCAACAACGCGTGCAGGAATCAGGACATAGGTCACACTTATGCGTATCTGCGGAAGCGAAAGCACAAAAAGTAGCCTCCTATCTCATTTTCGACAATGCAGGATATGAAATAACGTTGCCATATATGCCAACCGCATTCAGAGGTTTGCTCCACGAAAAGTCACCACTTAGCCATTCCAAAAGAAGCCTACTGTCCCTCTTGATTAATGAAGCAGCCCATCGAAACATCTCACTTATTGCTGAGTGATACATATACCGAATGACCTGCCACTTATGAATATTTACAGTAAAACAAGTTCCTTATGTATTTACCAACAGAATTTCGCTGAGACTTACATTGCTCAATTTGGTAGTACTTAGTTAGAAGGCTGGCGAATGTCCTCCACAAATTTTCCGTCATGTTGTCCCTGTCCTGAGGAATGCAAATAACACGGCATGCTTCGGTAGCATATTCCCTAAAAAGTTAAGACTTCAGTTTCTTTCCAAATGTTAGTTTTAGAGCCATCAGTAGGAATTAAGTCCCAACAAAATCAAATTCTGTCCTTGAGCATTGAGAAATATATCTACATCTGTGCCTTCAAAATATTCCACCTCAGTCTACTCTGTACCATAACACCTATTTCTTTTATGCTCATAATTGGCCTTAAGTCAAGTTTGAAGATTTATACAAACATCTGGCGTATACTCCTTAAAATGTCAAAATACTCCCCAAATTATACTTATTTTAATACTCTGAAAAAATATAAAACGGCAGCACTAAGCACGATGCAGAAAATGAAGGTGGCACCATTCGGGGACCGCTCTAACCCTCTCTTCGTCGATTTGACAGCATCCACCCATTCGTTGACGTCACACAATACTTTTGTTTACATTCACTGTTGCCAATTTAGTGCTTTACGCACCAAATTTAGTGGGTATTCAAAACGCGAAAATTTTTGAGTTTGGTGCTTGGTGCGATTTTGGTGCTTTTGTTTTTAGTTTGAAGACACCAAACTTCTAAATCTTAACAAAAATTAAGCTAAATTTATAGCAATCGTAAGTGTGGCAAGCAACTTTACAAAAATTGAAACAAAATCATGGCACAGTGACAATCCTAAGCGACAACAAAACATGTGGCAGCACCTTCAATCATGGCAGAAGAAATCTACCGTCGTGCAAGAAATATTGATTTTTATTAATTTGAATCTGCATCCTCACAGTAAAATTGTGTATGCATATAAAGTGCATTAAATACACCAATAAAAAATTGGTGCTTTTTCAAATTCAAAACTTGGCAATACTGCCTTTTGTTCGATGCTTCCTCTTTTTCTTGTCGAGTTCGTCATGCTCTCTCATTCTGGTATTTTTGACGTCACTCCCGGTTGCCTTCAGCTCGATTGGCGCAATCTTGTATTCTATCAGAAAAAAATATTTTTTTTTTGCTTTTCAGTTCATTTGTAATATATTTTTTTTTTAACTTGGTTAATTTTTTTTGGGTAAAAAGCTGTAAGTCAATCAAAGGTACAGTAATTTTTTTTTATGGAAGTAACATTGAATTTTTAGCGCAAATAATGCTTCTTGAATTTTTTGTTGGTTGTTTGTGTTTCCGACAGGGTAGGAGTATGATGTATTGTGGAACGGTTTTCGGTCATCCCTTGTCAAATTTGGTTTGGAGGCAAACCGGTTTCGGCGTTGTGCCATCTTCAGTGTCATTTTTCGTTCTGAATAGTTCTTGGGTCCTTCCGCTTTTATGTATTCGTGTTACGATCTGTTTTAACTGTCATTAGGTCATGCATGCCCATGTAAGTGCGACCGCTTTTGTTTCATTACCCCGCAGGTAGGTGCTTTTTGAATTCTATTCCTAGGTATATGAGAAGAAGAAAAAAATTCAGTTGATTAAAAAAATATTTTTTTTTAGAAAACAAGAATCGAAATTTTACAAGGTGGCTAACTTTATTTTGTGCTCCCTGAAAATCAAACATTTTTCAGGTAAAAGCACCCTTTTGGAAATATTGAAATTTTTTTAATTTAAAAAATCTGGCCTTTTCATGTATTTTTTTCACTGCATCTACAAACAAGTCTACACTTAAAAAATTTTTTATGTAAAATACTTCCAGATAGTTGCTTCTCCATACTCAAATGCAATGTAGTTAAAATATATTAAGGAAACATTATAAAATTAGGACTATTTTGGGATTTTTAAATTTTGTATATTTTCTTCCCCAAAATATGACTATCTCTGGTGAAAAAATGTACTGAGCTAAAACTTTACATTACATAAAAAAATTGCTCATTAAAGATTTCAGAAAGGTGCCACTCTTACTATTTCGAATAGAAAAAAAAGTTATAGCGGCTTTCGTGGGTATGGGACTTAATTTAATAGATTTAAATTTAAGTTGATCTTGTTACCGACCAATGGCATGCTAAATAGGGCACCCTGAAATTGTGCATATGGAAACTTGGCATACGAAATAATGCATATGAAAAAACCGCAATAATGTATACGAAAAAAACCGAAATAATGCATATATGCACAGTTTCGGTTGAAAACCGCAATAATATATATTAGAAAAACCGAAATTATGCATATGCACTCTTTCGTTTGAAAACCGAAATAATGCATATGAAAAAAACCGAAATAATGAATATATGCACAGTTTCGGTTGAAAGCCGAAATAACGCATATGAAAAAAACCGAAATAATGCATACATGCACACTTTCGTTTGAAAACCGAAATAACGCATACGAGAAAAACGAAGTAATGCATACATGCACAGTTTCGGTCCAAAGCCGAAATAATGCATATGACAAAGACCGAAGTAATGCATACATGCACAGTTTCGACTCAAAACCGAAATAATGCATATGAAAAAAACCGAAATAGTGCATACATGAAAACGAACTTCTTTCTGCGTAGGCGGCCATCGGCCGCGCTTAGGGATTATAACCCTTAGTAAGTAGAACTCTCCTTTCTGTGTTGCCGGAAAAGGGGGCCGGAAGTATTTTTGTGCAGAACTTCTTTCAGCGTAGGCGGCCTTCGGCCGCGCTTAGGGATTATAACCCTTAGGCACTCCGCACATTACGCGCCTAATCATAGTAGATTAATCGTTTTGTCATGTCAAAACGAATGCATGACGACTCGACTTCTGCACTTGGGCGCCCTGCGTAAGCCCTGCTTGCGCGCACATTACACATTTTCTGGCCGGTCTTTCTCACTAATACACTTCCGCGAACATTTCTGCAATAAAATATTGCATACATGTTTATGGTTTAATACAATTGGCACGAGTTTTAGCACAAAATCATTCATTTTCAATTATTATCTACTGAAATGACAAATAATTTTTATTTCGAGCACAAACAAGTAAACAAATGCCGATATCAAAACGGCAAGCGCCTTACAATGTTGGGCGCTTCGATTCATGAAGTTTTTATGATTAGGCGAAAACATGATTATGAATCGTAATATACAGAGCTTCATTGAAACACATGTGTTCGGTATAAAAGCTTCATACTTTAGTACGCCGAAACGATTACACTACTATGACTAGGCGTTTAATGTACGGAGTGCCTTACTAAGTAGAACTCTCCTTTCTGTGTTGCCGGAAAAGGGGACCGGAAGTATTTTTGCGCAGAACTTCTTTCTGTGTACGTTTTCTGAACGTATAAAGAATCGCTATTAAGCGTGAAATTAAAACATTTTATTTTTTGTGAACGAAGCAATGAATATATGAAGAGATCTCACCAAAATAGGTATAAGTGCAATTGCTTTAATTAGCTTAAAAGGATGCTTTAAGCAAGATCTTAATATACATATCGTCGTTTAAAGTACAAAACCGCGTATCAACAAAAAGCAAAACCGCGTATGTGACGTTGCATAAATTATTTTCTAGAGAGTAAAAACACTTATATTTCAAAATGGTTCTCTTTTTTATAAAGCAATCGCATTTCTGGCTAGTATATTTCAGGACGAATGGATAAGGATTGAGCCAAGAGCCTGTGTGAGCAAATCCAATTTTTGGCAGCAAATGTCAGACGGCAGTTTCCAGGAACACTTCTTTTACAACTTGCGATTTGCTGCTCGCACACAGCACACTATTTTGAGCTCTGTTTTCTTCAGGACTTCCATTCACACCACTTGATTCAGCCGCAGTTTGTCGATGCAGCAAAGAATGATGAGGATGACTACAGATTGTGCACTTGGCGGCGCGGCATTGTTTAAACCAATGACCCTTCTTAAAACATAGAATGCAAAGTTTTGCGCCACGCGTAGCGGTATAGCGCTCGTACGGATTCATATGCACGAAATTATGGCACTTTAGCACATCGTGATCGCCTTTACGGAAAATAGCGCAGCTCACCTGTTCCACCGCCAGTGATGTCGACCTCTTTGGCTTCCACAATGAAGACTTTGGCTTGACCATCTGCTGCTTCGTATCGCTACGATCGCCCTTTGCTTCACGAGCTTCTAAAGTTTGACACCTTCTGGTCAGTATTGCTGAGCACTCTGCCCACGATGCTATTTTTGTGTAATCAAGGGCCTCTTCCCATTTAGCTTGAGACTCCGAATCTATTTTCCGCATAACTAAATATATGATGAGAGCATTCGCAATATTTTTATACGTGCCGAGTGACAACATGGCGCTTTAGCGCGCGTTTGTGACATCAACTACCTTTCTTAAATGATCGGCTGACCTTGTCTACCCTTGGCATCTCGAAGAGTGCTCCAATGTGCTCCTCAAACATTAGACTTTTCTTATCAAAACACGATTTCAAGCGTTGCAGTGCCTTTGGTAGTTCTCGTCGGTTTCATCGAAATCGGCGATTGCTGAAAGTGCCCTTTCGTCTAAGCTGTCCTTCAGAATAAGGAATCTCTCACAATTGTCCAGCGTTTCGTCTTGATGTAACATCTTTGTAAACAGCGCCATAAATTTGGGGAACTCTTTGCGTATTTACCATCGAACTTGGGCAGCTTAATCTCACGCCTGAAACGTGATGTGGGCGCATACAAAGAATTGTTGTGTGCTAATGTCATGTCAGCGACTGATGACCGCTTTCCTATCAATGCCATTGCGCTAAACTTCGTACTCACGTACAGTTCCTCAATGTCGCCCGCCAACGTTGCGTTAGCCAATCTATCAGACTCTGGACTGATTTCATCGATGTTCGCTTGCACTGCTAAGATCTGTTTAAAGTAGGACTCTAATATTCCCAGCCTGCATTCCAATTCCTCCACTGCTAACGCCGCACCCTTTTTTGCGAGCAGGTTTTTGATTCGCGTGATATTCCCTTTCGTCGATGCTCTCAATGACTTCAACTCCAGCAGCCTTGCATTACTTCCTTGAGTTGTCGCTCCTGCCCTGCCGACCGCCGTAGCTTCTTCATCGCTGGAGCTCATTTCGTGCAAATTGTTTGTTGGCTAATCGCAGTTTACTCCAAACTCGTTTTGCTTAGGTGATTTTGTTACTGCCTATTTATTACGCTGGATTTACTAAGGCAAGGTTTTACTCTTGCCCTGAATATCTGCTCTATACAATATAGCTGCAATTTTAGCAATTGTTGTATCTTTCAAACTGAGTGCGGTTGTATTCGCTTAGCTGTCGAAATTTATTAAATCTTTAACTCTTACAAAACTTCCAATGAAGCGTTCCAATCGATTCTAGAGAACGATGTCCCGGGTTTCGGCACCAAAATGTTACGGCGCAATAGTTTTTACGCCCAAAATAAAGAAAAACGACTTTGCAAATTAGCCTAAGATTCAATTTTATTTCCTTTCTCCACTAGGAATGCTAAGCGAACACACAAAAACTGATTTGAATAAGCTCAGCTTAAATATTGCCTTACGATACAGTTACAAGTGGATACATATGTAAATATGCCAGAGAGATTATGTATTAAGTACTAAAATGAACTACATATGTAGATACATCATGTGCATACTTATAAATGTATGTTACTTGTTACACAACTACCTAGCATGGAATATCGGCTCTTATTTACATACATATATACTTATATATTTCAGCTTAGCAAATTCATTTACAGTGGGTCTAATACACTAATTCAATCAAGAAATTTAACTTAAAGAAATATTATAAAGTAGTAACAATTCAATGAGCATACGTGAATCCGCAACATCCTCTATTCTAACAGAGTCACAAAACTTAGCTCATCACTGTTGTGATTTCTAGTACACCGAAAAATGTGCAAAGAAAATCGATTTTAAGTGCTAGAAAAATACACAGAAAATTAAAAATTTGTGTTGGTGCGACATACATGTTGCAGCAGCAAACTTTGAGGCGTAGTAGAAATCACAGCAGTGATGAGCTAAGGTTTGTGACTTTGTTAGAATACGGCTGTACGAATGACTTCAAACAAGAAAGGTGTACAAATTACTTACCTTCAGATATTTCTCTATGGGTCCGGGGGAAAAATTCACGACCCGCATGCCGACGATTGGGGTATCGCTCTGCATGGAGTCTTTCAGCAGCCCTGGCATTACATCAAGCTTGACCGTAAATTAGGTGAATATCCGCATATTCATGCGACGTATACTGCGTGTTTTATGTCGTAGTATCAATTTCAATGGTCCAATTTCACAAAATTTACTTTCACGAATTCCGGTAAGTATCATAAAATAATGTCAGGAGCAGCTTATAATGTACGTTTGTACTATTTAGCATTTCAATTTAAATCTATTAATACATTCTAGCGTGTCTCAGTCCCTTACCCACAAAATCGGCTATAACTTTTTTTCTATTAGAAATAGTAAGAGTGGCACCTTTCTGAAATCTTTATTAAATGAGCAATTTTGTTTTTAGCTCAATACATTTTTTTCACCAGAGGTAGTCATATTTTGGGGAAGAAAATATCAAAAAGTTAAAAATCCCAAAATAGTCTTAATTTTATAATGGTTCCTGTATATTTTAACTACATTGCATTTGAGTATTGAGAAGCAACTATAGTGTTATCTGCCTGGAGTGAACACCCGATGCTACGAACACCTTGAAAGAGTCAACATGAAAATTTTAGCCGACAGTTCATACTGCATCCTCCGGCGGACAAAGCCAAACGTAGAGTGACCAGAAGGCTGCACAAACTGCCAACACCAAGTGCGCCTCATTTTTCACCAGCGACGAGGAAAGAATAGCCATCGGGAAGGCGAAAGTCCCCAAAGCCATTGTACCCGACGGAATTAGCACGCTGCTGCTCAAAAATTTGGGTCCTGCGTTAGTGGACTATCTAACCAACGTTCTCAGCTTGTCTATGCCCCCTCTAATAGTACCAGACATCTGGAAAACGGGGAGAGTGGTTCCACTGCTTAAACTGGGGAAACCGTCCAAGAAAGGAGAGTCTTCTCGCCCGATAGCTCTCCTTTCCCCGGTAGCGAAGACACTAGAGCCCCTTCTAGTCCCGCACTACACAAATCACTGGACTCTAGCGAAGCATCAGTATGGGTTCCGTAAAGTGCACAGTACAACAACAGCGCTTGATGCCATAAACACCCAGATAACTCGTGGCCTTAACCGAAACAAAAGACAAAGAAACGTTGTTGGCAACGTATAAGGCAATTGGCCGCCCGGTTCTGAACTATGCAGCGCCAGTGTCGTTACCGGGGACTAGTAGAACGCAGTGGATGAAGCTGCAGACCTGCCAAAACACGGCACTCAAACAGCGACAGGATGCCTTCTGATGTTGCCGCAACATCATCTGCGCGACGAGGCCCATATGCTCCCGATTAAGGAGCATAACACAATGCTCTGCAACGTGTGTCAAGTTAGCACTACACTTTTCGAAATTGGAAAAGTTAACTACGGCATTACTTGTAGTGTTTTTGTTGTAAATTTGTTGTGGAAAGAAAAAATTTGTAGCTCTCGTTTTTTAAGAAAAAATGGTATGTAGTGCTAACTTGACAACATACACCAAGTCGATAGAATTGAGATATTGAAAATGTTATAACGGCATTAATTGTAGCTTTTTTGTTGTAAATTTTTTGTGGAAAGAAAAACTTTGTAGCTCTCGTTTTTTAAGAAAAAAGGGTATGTAGTGTTAACTTGACACCATACACTTAGTCGATTGAATTGAGATATCCAAAAGAAAAAATTTTTAGCTTTCGTTTTTCTGGAAAATTTGCTTGCGGAGAACCCTCGCCACGGCACGCCAGAAGGCGTCTATATGAACTGACGGACGAAGCCCGGGGTTCATAAAACTACCTCTGGACCCAACAGCTTACCGACAGGTCTTGAACGACATTCACAGAGAGGCAGTCCCGAGTTATATATGCCGTTCTGGGCACGCAACTACCAGACGTGGACGAGACAGAGCTTCGTCTGCCTAGAGAGACTCGGACCACATAGCCCAACTTCGATCTGGCTACTGCAGCAGGTTGAACTCATACCTGAGCAGAATAAATGCAGATGTGCCAAATGAATTCCCGGCATTCGGAGAGACGCCCCAGCCTCTGGCCTTATGGACAGACCCCATCGAGGCTGCACGCTTCCTTTGTCTATCGCTAATAGAGCTTGACGACAACGATACAACAACAACAGGAAACATGTGTTGGCATTAGCTGTGGGAAAAGACGACATTTCAGAGTTCTTAAAAATTTAACTATAAAAGACGCACTGCGCAATAGAATTGATTTTAAAGAACAAAAAACTCAATCTGGATATAGTGAACAATCTGTTTTCTATGAACTGGTCTTGCATTAATTAGTTCACTCGACCCAGATAACAATGTATATGGAAGTATTTTACATAAAAAATTTACTAAGTATAGCCTTTTTGGAGATGGAGTTAAAAAAATACATGATGTTTTTTAATTCAAAAAAGTTTCAATAAGAAAGTGCTCGATCTGAAACTTTGCACAAACTTTTTCGATTTAGGATTCATTCAACCACTTTCGAAATATTTGCGTCGAAAGATTTTAAAATTTCTACATTGAGCAAAGCATTGCTACGTTCATTTCGATAGGCAGCGTCTCAGCGGGACATAGGAGAATGAAAAATTGTTCCATTTATTCGCTTTCGTCTCTGTTTTTCTTTCATATCGAGCAAAGCATTGCTCCGTTCGTGCGAATGTAGGCAGCGGTACAGCGGGAGATCTGCAAAACAAAAAAGTTTCTTTTGCTTCTGTACACACACCCATATATTAATCTTACATGGTTTATTTCGACGTTTTTTTTCTGAGACAAATATGGTTCTATATGTATTATAAATCTATATGTAATCGTACAGAGACCATTTATATATCAAATTAAAGTGATCGATCTGAAACTTTGCACAAATACTTCAGATTTAAAAATGATCTGATATACATACATATTTGACTATTTCAGTTTTCTCTTGGGGGTTAGAAAAGGGCCACAACTCTCGCCAGATTCAAAAATGAAGATAAGTGCCACAAGAGATTATTTTGCGAGATTTAGTCGATTGGGTATTTGAACCTCATCTTGATGTAATTAACCAAAACCACTTGAAGGATCGCGTTCCCACGACTGTCGGGTCTACGTAACCGGAACGATCCAGACTTATATCTGGCCAGGGACTGTCACTTCGGCAACACTCCCCAAAAACTCTTTGGGGAATTTGTATGCTGTTACAACAACAACTATAAGGATCGATCAATTTTGTGTCCAAAAAAATAAGCACTGTACGATAGCTAATAAAGAAATGGTTAATATGTTGCCCGGAGAAGAAAATGTTTACTATGGCGTCGATATATACTGTCGTTTCTGAATATCCACATGAGCAAATAGGAGTAGAGTTGCACCTCATGACTTGGTACTAAAAGTTGGAGCAGTTGTGATGTACATATGCAGGGTTAGTTAATGGGCTCGCCTAATAGTTAAAGATCTACAATATAATTATTTGGATGCCGCAATATAAATATTTATGTACATATAAAGGGTTAGTTAACGGACTTTAAGCAATGGATTCACAAGGGAAACGAATTTTACTAGTCATTTTATAAATCAACAGTCTAGCTCAACGCTTCATTTTGCATTTAAACGTCGCCAATGCAAAATTATTGTAGCGTTCGTAATAACAATAAATAAATATCACGTTCCGACCCTAACCAGAGGATTGCTTTACGCATGGCCAGCTATGTATACGTATTGAGTAGAGTATGATCTTGCCAAAATACCAAAGTTAAAGCTAACTACAAAAAGCAATGCATGTGGTTTTAAGAATAAATAAATATATAGATTTTTTTCACCACGGAGCACCCCGATTTTTGGGGAGTTGCCAGTTGCCAATATTAATGTGGGTTAATTCTTCATCCGGAGACAACAGGATTGAGTTGTCCAGAGGTCAATCTCAAATTACCACCGTTAAATCAACCACCAGAACCATTGCGTTCCTTGATAAGACACTTAAGGTATTTCGTCTGAAATAAGTCTATGTATATTTACGGTGACCATCCGTTCTGTTTTTGCAGGACCGTACTGTTATTCAAAAGTCGGTCCTGCGGAGTTTTTCAAAACAGAAAAACCTGAAAATGTACTGATTTTTTCCAAGTGTCCTGCATTTGTCCCGCATTTTATTCGATACTTTAAAATTTACGGTAATGGATGATTTTTTTTTTAAGTATTTTTTGGTACTTTTCTCAATCTCCCAATCAACGTGAGCGTAAGGTATTGATATGCTTCTTACCAAAATATATAACTTGTGCCGATTTCAATGAAAATTATTAGTGCTACAATCGGCCATTTTGCATTTTGTTGTCAAAGTCGCAAACGTGGGATTTTCAATCAACTACACATTTTTATTTGTTTATTTTTGTTATTATTTTTAAAAATCCATAAAAAAGGTATATCATTACAGTAAATTTTGAGCCTAAGATATTTAAAATCGGACTAGAAATGTAGAAGTTATGGAGCGCAAATTATATATTATTGTAAAGGGCACATAAATACCTTTGTAACTGTATGTTCAATGTAGGTTATGTGAATTCATGACGTAAATTTTTGACAAATTACTGCGATAAGTACCAAAAAAAAATTTTTTCGAGAAAAATCTCGAAAACGCTTCTTTGAAAAAATGGGTATTGTTTTCGTGTTGAACGACTCAAAGTTTGCCTTTAAAATAATATTTTGAAGATGTTCAATTTTCGTGTAAGCCAGAGATGGGCAAAGTGGCTCCCAGGAGCCTTTTGCACTTAGGAGCCGGCTTGGCACATTTAGGTGGTAGATGAGGGGTAACACCATGAGCCAGTATGAAGGGAGAAGAAGAGCGTATTCAAATTTCTTGTACTCCGAATCTCATTACTAATATACATATATTATGCTTTTAATGTATTTTGTACACCCTTTTTACCCTGAGAACTGATTTAGCTCTTGCGTAGCACTTGCTGGCTCTTTGCCGGCTTTAAGAGCCAAAAATCTGCCCATCCCTGGTGTAAGCTATTGTAATTATATTATGTTTTACTATACTTATATAAATATTCATTTGAAAAAATATTAATACCGATAGAGAAAACGTGATTCATGTTTAAATTTTAAAATGAATTAAGAATTTAGAATTATATAGAGGTACTGTTTTGTTATTTTTATATTTTTGAAAAATTGTTCTGCATTTTCAATCCATATTTATGGTCACCGTATGTATATTGGATTTCTGTAGCACAACGATACTCACCCACTAACTATACTATACAGTTTCAAGGTCAGATTCACCATCGAACCAGACCATTGTTGCCGCCAGGGAGTGAAGAGGAAAAAGTTCTTCTAATTTATTTCGTGTAATGCAATTAACCGTGCTCTGAAACGTCAGATCATTGAAGAATTTCAAGAATTTCTTCACGAACATACACTTTTGCTCCGTTATTTAAGACGGCAATTGAAATATGCCTTCCCAAATCGTGAACGTGAATTGTTGACCAAAATGTTTCAATAAAAAATATTAATTTTGGGCGAGACGAAGATCGCCGGGTCTGCTAGTTATTATATACAATGATATATTATCGTCAATGTTTGTGAAATGAATTTTAAAATATGAATGAGCGCATGTTGAGATACAGGTGAACTAATTGCTGACCTTCCAACCATACCAAAAAGCTCTCTACTTTTCACTTTTTTACAAAATTTATATGTATGTAAATACATTTATAACATATTTTGGATTTTTGGAAATACTCATCCAAGAATAAATTTTATAATTAAAGTCTAAAATACACTGCTTGTTGAACGCGAGAAAACTTTCCAAAACAGACCTATATCCAATCCACGCTTACAAATCATGATTCGCTTTATCATATTTAACCGCCGGATTTGCTGCCAATTTTAATACGTGGTTTGCGAACGAGTCTACAGTAAGCATTTTGCAGGTCAATTCAATAACTTGGGATCTTCCTCGAGCGTAAAAACGTCTTGTATGTTGAGGGGGCACTCGTGTTATGGTAGTTACATCCGTACAATTTATCCAAATTTCTTCGTCATTTTTCGCAGTTATAATTATGTTATCACCTGTGTTTATGGCGTTTTGTATTGCACCAAAAGCTAGGCTAGGCATTTTAAGATGTTTCAAAATACGGTGTGATGGGGTGGTATGTGAAACACTACATGCGATTAACAATATTTGAGGTAATTTAGATTCTTCGAAGTTTTTTATGTATTGAAATAGCAGCAAGATACTATTTTGTCCGATATCCAAGCTTGGATAATAAATTGAACCTAAATTTTGACCGAGCTTCATATTTAATTCATAGTTCATCAACACATCGCCGCTACGATGGTCCCATATAGTTAACTGTGTGTCCCCAAAGCCAATAAGTTTGTCATCTGTATGAAGGCCGGAAAATATTTTAACAACAAGTAAGTATAAAATTGAAGTTAACAATATACCTGTGGTGCACTCTAAATATCGAATGCAATGTCGCATATGTTTGAAGTCACGTATGCTCGCCAAAGTATCTAAATTTGGCGTTAACGAATATTTGCAGAGGCCTGAACGCGGTTTGCCCAATATATTTTCTTGTGGCCAAGACATAACAAAGTATCGAGACTCTGTTATGGTAGTGTAGACGACATCAGACGGCAAGCTGTAATAAATATACATAAATAAATTAGAGCTGGGAGTTCTATCCTGATTTTTTGTCTATCCGGATAATCCGGATATTCGATTATTAGAATAAAAAATCCGAATATCCGGATAACCGAATAGTGTATACACTTGAAAACATTTGTACAAAATTATGATTGATGTCCAAAAATGGGTATTTTTACACCTATTTATGTGATATTCTTCTAAAAAAATGTGTAATATTTATGTTTCCAACTTAAGCAGACATGATGTTTAATTTTACACATTTTCACTCATTATATTAAACACAATGTTTCGAATAGAGAATTTTGTCTTGAAATATTAGTACGCGTTGATTTGTTGTGAAATCGTCACATTTAGCCAGGTAAATTAAGACTTTTCTGAAAAAAAAAATTTAGTAGGGAAGTTTTGATGCAGTTTACTTCTATTTGGCACGTAGATCATGGATCCAGAGCAGAGGTCGGCAATAGTAGGGACTGTGTTGGTGATTTGAAACAAAAATCTGTGAGTAGCGTTTGATTGTCAAAATTTTGTATTACGCTACTAGTGAGTGGGTGAAAACGTGACAGTGTTTGTATTTTGTGTCGCCCTTTTTCATTCGGGGATGAATAGCGGAAATTTGACAATGGCCCGCTAAAAGCAAAAACAAAATACAAGTAATTGTTGTATTTGTTGAATCGATACCATATTATATGTATTCGGCTTGGTAAAAGCATTAAAAACATTTAAGATACCCAGCAAACACAGTCTCTAAGGCCGGGGCCACTCAATGCGCGGCGCCGCCCAAATATTCAGAAATGTCACTCATTGTGTGGCCACTTTAATTGTATATCATATGTTTTAACTTTAAGCCGCTCGCTGCTTTGCCGCTAATTGCGTGGCCTCGGCCTAAGGTTAGAGAAATGTTTAGATTAGAATCTAATGTTGTTCTCGAATCGAAAATTAGGTTAGAGAACTATGTTAGAATTCCATTAGAGAATGATTAAAAGAACATTAGACGTTAGAAACCAATTCGAATTAAAAGTTAGAATAGATTAGTCCCCTTTTTGTAGAGAATACTATAGTTCTCGACAGTTTATCTAATCATCTCCTAACGTTCTACCTTAGAGAAACACATTAGTATTAGAATCGTTTTCTAATCGTTCTCTAGCCTAAATGTCTAATGACTACTTTTCCCACATAATGACACGATACTTTTTTAATGCCCAACTTTGTCATTTGTCATTTTGGCCATTTAATGCCTAGCGGAAATCCAGCATTAAACTTGGCCATATATTTTTTAAGTTCGAAATAGAAGTGTTTCCAGATAGTAAACAAACCGCTTATCCAAATTAACCAAATTTGGAACCAAATGAAAGACGAGTTAAATAGCTTTTACACAGAAATAACGATCAAAGGCTACCACTTCTATTTATATTTTTTTTTTTAATAACTTAATACAAAAGATATGCATATACCTGACCCAAGGTTTGTTCTATGGTAATTAAAAAACATTTTTTATTTAAATATTTTTCAATAGCTGGCTTTCTGCTGGATTTCCTCGTTTAAATATTTCAGTTTTAAAGCTATTTTAGTCATCTTTCAGTTGATACCAAACTTGTTTAATTTGGATAAGCGGTTTGTTTATTATTAGGAGAGGACTTTTATTTTCGACATAAAAATATCTAGCCAAGTTTAGCTGTTGAAAAAAAGTAACTGTTATTTACGGTCCTTGGAAAAAGCACTCTGCTTTCGCCATAAGTTTTCTTGAAGATATAAATATACAAGAATTTTTTTCTTAAGAGCTGCAAACTTATTCAAGGAAATTTTGATTACTTGTGGGTTATTTTAAATGAATTTTTCGTTTTTATTGAAACCAGGAAACAGCTCGTTGATATAGAAAAGCCCTATCTCACACCGTTTCTGTAATGCAAAAAAGCAACTAACTAAAATTTTGTATTGCATAAAACGATGAGGGGACTTATAATTCGATGAATTGCATCATCATAGTTACGCCTTTTTGTATCTCAGCGACGATGTGAGATAGGGTCTTTCTATATTAAGGTAAAGATATGTGTATCGCTGATTTGCTGGAATGGTGTCATAACACCAAAAAATAAAATAAAAAATCGGGTTAAGTATGCGAGAATGAACGTTAACTCTTCTATTCTGTGTAAAGATTTCATAGCTGTACCATTTACCAGTATCTCACTAGCATGATTCAATAATAAAAGCTTTGCTCAGAAAACAGTTTTCTCGTTCCCTCTTGACAAAATCGGCTCCCTTACAGGGTTGCCTTTTTGGGCTTTTCCTACCAAAATTGGTAGGTGTTTTTCTCGTTGGTAGGATGGTCGTAGGTGGATACTTAAAATTTTGGTAGGTTTCTTTGTTCAAAAAACAGAAAACATCTCTTATTTGCTGTAGTGTGTAACTTTTTCAGCACTGTGAGTAGGCTTGCCAAATTGGGACAATATCAGTTTTACCCTCATTCTGTTTCTTGGATGGGTCCAACTGTTTGCCATTATATCAAATACCTTTAAAAAAATCGTTTATATTATTACCTTCGGCATTTCTCTGAACTCCGTATAAGCTATAACAAGTTTAACCACTGCGTATCTAAAGGAATATCAAGTGATTGAATTGATGGATGTAAAGGCAGGTTGATAAATGAGATTTTTTTCTTTGAAATGCAGCTGTGAATCGATAATAGTTTCAACAATGACAATGTTGTTAGAATCTTTTTAGTGACAAGCGGACCTCAGATTCGGATTCAGCAGGTCGAAATACATGTCGTTTTATATAATAGCTATTTTGTGATCTTTTTTTTACCTGGAAATCTTATTTGAAGTGTAAACACCAACAAAAATAAATGTATTTAATGCTGTCAAACGCCGTTTTCTTGATTAAAAGAAATGGTAGGAATGAAGCCATTTTGGTAAGTTTTTAAACCAGCTCTTGGTGGGAAAGAAAGTTTTTCAGTGGTAACCCTGCTTCCTTAGCAACCCTGCAGTACGGGGGAGTGACTACAGGACTGCTGAATCGGTAGCTACCTGATAAACACCGTCAATTACCGACCGACTACTTGCAGTATATTTCATCGATTACTTTTACAAGGCAATGTGCCCTCTGGGCGTTCTCTGTCGTAGTTTTTCGCTATTCTGCTTACGACTGGTTCGACTCTGCATTACCATGAGCACTACCACGGGTTAATAGAGTAGCTACTTACCTAGGAGTCGGTGCAGTAGCGTTTCAAAAGTAGCGATTGACTCCAGCAGTACTGGAGGGAAGGCACTGTGTATAAGCTTGTGTGTGTGTGCAACCTTCTGTAAGGGAGTGTCAAAACTCGAATGTCACTAGTGAACAAACCTTTATTATTGAATCGTGGCTCACTAGAGCAAAATATGTATTCAATTATTACTATGGGAGTATGTATATGTAAATTCACAATTTTTCTCGAGCTTTTGGTTGTTTGAGTTAAGACAGTAATGATGCACATAAATGAGCGATAGATAGTACATATCTGTGTTCATATGGAAAAGTAGTTTATGTCGAATATCACAGTGTGTATATATTCGTAATTTTATTTAATTTTTATGCTAGCTTGTTCCAGTAAAAAAATTTAGGTGAAAGCATTTCAAATTCAATCTTTTATCGCCATTTCAGTCTGGATTTAGAAGTAAGCACAGCTGCTCCACAGCAATGATAAAAATCATTTATGATATTCGTATAAGCTTTGACAAAAACCACCTGACATTACTTTGATTGCTAGATTTTTCCAAAGCCTTTGATTCAGTGAACCACGAGCTGCTTTGCTTAAAATTAAAGAACTATTTTGGCTTTGGACAATCTGCAGTGCGACTAAGAGAGCTACTTGGTAGGCAGGTCTCAGTATGTAAAACTTAACTCGAAACTATCTAAGCTACGACCGCTGTCGTCTGAACCTCATAGATATTCCATCACTATACATTGGGGATGAGTCTATTAAATTTGTATCCAAAGTTCCTAGTATGGTTATGTTATTAATACTAATCTTTCGTGTGTTGATCATATAAACTCCATTGTTGGAAAGGTGTATTATTTTTGAGAAACTTAAGAATGTCTGCCTCTTTTACACCAATTGATATCAGGCGGAAACTTGCAATACAGCTTATACTACCGATGATATGCTATCCTGAACTAGTTTATAGCAAGCCAGACTCTCAATCAGCGCATAAAATTGAGGTAGCTTTCAACCATATTACGCGCTATGTATTTGGGATAGCAAAATTTGAGCACATCTCTGCCTGGAGGGCAAGCCTGCTGGGTTGTGAAATCTCTGGCTACTTGAAAGCTAGAAATTGTATATTCCTATTTCGTCTTATGATGGATAAGACTCCCGGCTACCTATATGAAAAATTAATATTTCCAAAATCAACACGTGTAAATGACCTAATTGTCCCTAGCTATAACTATCTCAGCTCTACAAGGCTATTTTTTGTCAACGCTATTCGTATATGGAACGCTATTCCAGCTTCTATCCGTAGTACTTTGAGTAAAAGCAACTTTAAGAGTCTCTTGTATTCGTATTTTCGCTAGTTTGTCTTAAATTAAATACCTGTTACACTGAGATGTGCTCTCTCCGTACGTTTATATGCACTCTAAAAAATTTTTGTTTAAATTTGCGCATATTAAGATAGGTAACCAGGTTCCTCTCTTAATGAATGCAAATTTACTCACCATGTTAATTAAATTAAACACTGGTTGCTTACTTTTAGTTATCATATGTGTGGCGTAGAACAAATTTCAAATTTGTTTTTTGAGTTCTACACATCTATTGTTCACAATTTCACAGTTTACACATAAAATGTTTAAAATTTCCTCAAAAAAATTTTTGTTTAAATTTACGCATATAAAGAGGTAACCAGTTTCCTCTCCTAGTGTGTGCAAAATTAAACACTGTCTGTTTACTTTTACATACCAACTTTGTCACGCTGAGAAAAACTACACACAAAGTGTTTAAAATTGAGTAAATATGAGCAATTAGCATTAGCGCACACAAGGGGTGGGTGTTGCGGTTCAAACCCACCCCCACCCGAAGCTCATAGCCTCAATTACAAACTGTATCTTAAGCTTAGAATCCAGCTCTCAAGAAAACTACAAGAAATATTTCTTGTTATTTCTGTTGCTTGAAAAGGCAAATTTTCTTGAAGAAATAAATAAGAGTATTTTTTTCTTGAGAGCTGCAAACTGATTTAAGAAATTTTGATAGAAGAAAATTTCTTTTCCATTTCTTGTGCGTCATTTTGTAAGAATTTTTCGTTTTTCCTCAGAGCTCTTTAAAGTTTAACTGCGAATGAAAACATTGCCCTTAAAATATGCAATACATACTCACTTACTGTTGCTTTTTACACTATACAGCCTAAACAAGTTCACCACTGATATCTACTTAACAAGCATTCGCAGATTGAATTTGCTAATTTCGAATTCGTTCCACCAAAATGAGCTACATGATAAAAATACAAATTCAGTTAATGTATTTGTCAATGTTATTGTGGCTTGTTAACATTTTATTTTTAATATTTTTATTGAGCTTTGTACCACGATTGTTTATTAGGAAAAATTGAAAAA
>NW_023458557.1:32788649-32790121 GCF_013731165.1 Rhagoletis pomonella | reverse complement strand
TAACCACGCCCACTTCCCATATAACGGTAATTTCCAGAAATACGAAAACTGCGATATTTTAGTAACTACTGAAGATAATTCACTCAAAATTGATATTTACAATGACTTTCAGACGAAAAATAAGAATGTTATAAATTTTTGGAAAATGGGCGTAGCCACGCCCACTTATGGTTACATGTGTATATCTTGGTAACCGCTGCACCAATTTCTTCCAAACTTGGCACAGTTGTTGGTCTTGGCACAGCATACTAAATGACCGAAAATTTAAAAAATCGGACAATAACCACGCCCACTTCCCATATAACGGTAATTTTCGGAAATACGAAAACTGCGATATTTTAGTAACTACTGAAGATTATTCACTCAAAATTGATATTTACAATACATTTCAGACGAAAAATAAGAATATTATAAATTTTTGGAAAATGGGCGTATCCACGCCCACTTATGGTTACATGTGCATATCTTGGTAACCGCTGCACCAATTTCTTCCAAACTTGGCACAGTTGTTGGCCTTCGCACAGCATACCAAATGGCCGAAAATTTTTAAAATCGGACAATAACCACGCCCACATCCCATATAACGGTAATTTTCGGAAATACGAAAACTGCGATATTTTAGTAACTACTGAAGATTATTCACTCAAAATTGATATTTACAACAACTTTTAGACGAAAAATAAGAATATTATAAATTTTTGGAAAATGGGCGTAGCCACGCCCACTTATGGTTACATGTGTATATCTTAGGAAATACATAATCTTCGATAAATCAGTAAATATTGAAGCTAATTTATTCAAAATTGATGCTTGCAACAATTCTTTACCAAGAAATACGTTTATGGTAAAATTTTGGAAAATGGGCGGGGCACCGCCCACTTATGATCACATATATGTATATCGGTAACCGTTCTACCAATTTGTACCAAACTCGGTGTGGTTATTGTGCTTGCCACATGAAAGCAAAGCATTGAAAATTATTGAAATCGGACTAAAATTACGGCCGCTTTTCATATAAAGGTAAATATCAGAAATGCTTGAAACTTTAATATTTCGAAATTGAAGGACGCTAATTTACTCAAAATTGATACACCCCGGCTTACCATCTAGCGGTAGGTTTCGGAAAGGTGAAAAAACATATATTTAATATTTGCGCCGGGTATTTAATGTTCGGCTCCGCCCGAACTTAGACTTTCTTACTTGTTTTATTGAGCTTTGTACCATGATTGTTTATTAGGAAAAATTGAAAAAGCAACAAAGTCTAAGCGGTAGAAGTTATAGCACTATTTCGGAGATCACCACATCTCCTCATCAGACTTCTTTTTTCTAGACTTCAGCAGGGATCGAACCTGCGTATCCGATGTTCAAAGTCAGAAGCGTTAACCACTGAGCTATGTACATCCCGTAAACTCTTGTTGCTAATTAATTTTCGTCATTCAACCAACTACTGCCTGCCTGAAACTATAGCATTT
>NW_023458557.1:32779331-32788549 GCF_013731165.1 Rhagoletis pomonella | reverse complement strand
ATTTTCGTCATTCAACCAACTACTGCCTGCCTGAAACTATAGCATTTTCAGTTTAAATGAAACTTTTTTCAAATTAAATGAAACCTTTTTCAGGTTAAGCGAAACCTTTTTCAAATTAATTGAAACCTTTTTCAGATGATGCGAAACCATTTTCAAATTAAATGAAGCCTTTTTCGGATTCAATGAAACTTTATTCAAATTAAATGAAACTTTTTTCAGATTCACTGAAACTTTATTCAAACCAAATGAAACTTTTTTGAAATTCAATGAAACTTTATTCAAATTAAGTATTAAACATTTTTAAATTAAGGAACAGGAAATCAACTTAACCTATTAATAGCCGTTTGCGCCATGTCTGGCTAACACTAAATACTCTGTTATGCATATTTGGCATTGCTTGAGAGTTGTCACATAAGGAATCTGTTAAATGAGCTTCGCGTGTAAGCTGTTACCCAACGCACAGCATTACATACGTAGAAGTCTGTTGGTTTTTGATTTCTACGTAAAAACACACACAAATACTCTCCCTTCTCACTCACTCGCTTAAGCGAAATGTAAACTTTGGTATTTGCATAACAATTGTCTAATTATTTTCTTTTAACTTAAACAAACCCTATGGATTAGAGCACAGTCTAATCACGGCAACATTCAACTTCGGTTCAAGAATAATTTTGACATGTCCCATTTCTCTTTTCCTTTTCACATCATCCTTTACATGTACTCCCGAAACCAGAGATATTTGAAGTTTTATAAAATGAATAAATTATATGATTTGCCTAGTTACCAAAACCACTCGAAAATCACAGCAAACCAACCAACCTACCAGAGCTTTATTTTAAGAAATGAAACCACCAATTTTGGTCCAATTGGACCGAAACGGCAACACTGTATTTAACATGCCTTGACCGTAAGGGAGAGCAACACGTAACAGCTAATTCAAAGTAATCCAAAAAAGAAGTTTCATTTCATTTGAATAAAGTTTCATTTAATTTGAAAAAAGTTTCATTTAATTTGAATAAAGTTTCATTGAATCTGAAAAAGGTCTCATTTAATTTGAATAAAGTTTCACTGAATCTGAAAAAGGTTTCATTTAATTTGAAAAAGGTTTCGCTTAACATGAAAAAGGTTTCATTTAATTTGAAAAAGGATTCGCTTAATTTGAAAATGGTTTCATTTAAACTGAAAATGCTATATACAAAAAATCAAATAAACAAATGGATGTATAGAATTGACAACAACAACCACGCTGTCGAGTTTAAATAGCGGCAAATCAGCTGCACTTGATAGTAGTTGGTTGAATATGGAAAATGAATTAGTAACAAGTGTTTACGGGATGTACATAGCTCAGTGGTTAACCCTTCTGACTTTGAACATCGAATGCGCAGGTTCGATCCCTGCTGAAGTCTAGAAAAAAGAAGTCTGATGAGGAGATGTGGTGATCTCCGAAATAGTGCTATAACTTCTACCGCTTAGACTTTGTTTCTTTTTCAATTTTTCCTAATAAACAATCGTGGTACAAAGCTCAATAAAAATATTAAAAATAAAATGTTAACAAGCCACAATAACATTGACAAATACATAGTTTAGGAAGAGCCTGCCTGAAACTATACAAGAAAGCAAATAAGCAAATGGATGTACAGAATTGACAACAACAACCACGCTGTCGAGGTTAAATAGCGCCAAATCAGCTGCACTTGATAGTAGTTGGTTGAATAAGGAAAATGAATTAGCAACAAGAGTTTACGGGATGCACATAGCTCAGTGGTTAACGCTTCTGACTTTGAACATCGAATACGCAGGTCCGATCCGTGCTGAAGTCTAGAAAAAAGAAGTCTGATGAGGAGATGTGGTGATCTCCGAAATAGTGCTATAACTTCTACCGCTTAGACTTTGTTGCTTTTTCAATTTTTCCTAATAAACAATCGTGGTACAAAGCTCAATAAAAATATTAAAAATTCAGTTAAATTTTCGGTATTCGAAGTATTAAAAAAATGAGAAACCAGAAATCGACGAAAATGAACATAAAAGTGTAAAAATTTCATGGAATTATTTAATTTATTTATATTAAAATTCTTTTTTAAAGTTTTGTATTACTTTTGAAAGTTGAATGCATTTTGTGTTTATAGGACTTTTTATTAAACAAGAAATGTTTAAGCATAAAGCAAAACCGACTTGAATTCTCATATACAAATTTAGGAGTACCGTTAATTTGTTCATGATTCGATGATCGGATCTAAACCAAATTACGGGACGACCCTTAAAGTACCATCTGTCCGGTAAAAAAAAAAGAATTATTGGAATCGGTCCACGCGGTCCAAAGCTATGCGGTGTCATACATAAAAGAAGAAAAAATTCTCCGAAGAATCGATAACCTCCCCTTTTTTGAAGCCGGTTGAAAATGTTTGAGTTCTTTGTAAATTTTATGCAATTTATGAAACTTTAAAAAGTTTATTTATTTATTACATAGTGTACATAAAACTTGCATAAATATATGTAACTTGGGAGCCCTAGTTGGTAGATCTCCAAAGGGGTAATTTACGTAATGTAAGTGCAGCGATAACAGAGCATCAGAGAACTAGCAGTCAATCAGCCGCGCCGTCGTATAATATGTAGCAGCAGTCAGTCAGCAGAGTCGTGGTATAACTAGGTAGCAGCAGGCAGTCAGCAGTGAGTTGTTTCTAAGGCATCCAATCCCGGACCGTTTTGTGAATACCGGGATTTCGGGATCTTAGGTTGGTAATCCTGGAATCCCGGAATATTTCGGGATATTATTACCATTAATTAAAATATGCTAACAAACTAGTTTTGTAGTCTTGCTTTAATGCGAATAAAATAAAAATAAATTTGTGGTTTTAAGCAAAGAAATATAAACATCTTTTTTTATATCAGTTTAAAAAGCTAATTATAAACTTAATAAACTAAAAACTATGGAATTGAAATTCATTCATATTGCAGTTGCAGTTAGTTTTACGAAAAGTAAAAAATAAAAGTGTTTATACATATGTCTAGTAATATTAGTATGCCACAACATATGTATATATATCGATGGCTGAGTGGAAGATCGACCTATCTCGGCAGCTAGTTCGAAAACGCCCTATCTCAGAAAACTTTTCAAGAACGCCCTACTTCAGAATTTGATTCCAAAACGCCCTATTTCAGAATTTTATAGAAGAACACCCTATCTCAGGATTCGGTTCAAAAACTCCCTATCTCAAACAAGAATACATTGAAAATAAGCTGATATAGGGCGTTTTTGAATCGGCAGCTGCAATAGGGCGTTCTTCAACCAAATTCTGAGATAGGGCGTTCTTGAAAAGTTTTCTGAGTTAGAGCGTTGTTGAAAAATTTTCAGAGATAGGGCGTTTTCGAACTGGCTGCCGAGATAGGTCGATCTTCTACTCAGCCATCGATATACTCATGTATATATACAAGTCAGACGGATTTCGTAAAAACAAAAAATGATGTCATGTCTCCGATTCGCTTCAAATTTTGTATGGGTTCTATACATGAAATAAGCTAACACGTATTCGAGGAATTTCTTTTTTCTTATTTTTTCGGAGATATGATCTGTCAAAGTTCGAGTTTTTTCGTGATTCTGACCATTCATACACTTCTTCAAATCGGTATATCTCGGGCTCTACTCATCGTAGAGGCTTCGTCTTAACGTTTTGAATATAAAGAAACGGGCTTTTTATATGATGGTTATGATTGTCCTAAAGGTAACTTAGCTATAAACAGTTGAACTTTTTTAAATTGATTTGTATAGTAAAGACCAGTTAATTTTGGATTTAAAATTACACCATCGTAGTCCTAATTGTAATATATTATTTGATTATTTGTAGGGTTGCATTTTATAATTCTTTTATGCCATTACAGTGCGTGAATGTCGTTTATTTTAATTTGGTCGCAAACTAAATTATATCCCGGGATCCCGAAGGCTTGATCCCGGTATTTCGGGACTCAAAAAAGGGCTCGGGACTCCTGGGATTCGGGATCCCGCATACCGGTACTAGATGCCTTAGTTGTTTCTGATAATCGAAGGCAGTCACTCTGCAGAGCGGTTGTTAAAAGGGTCGTCGTGAAGTCCAGTTGTCGTTTGTCATTATACTATTAATTTAAATTTAAATATATATGTCACTCGAACCTAATTATTGTATTTGAACTAACCTAAATATGCGATTTTAATATTAACTATACTAAAAAGTGTTACATATATTTTAAAAATATTTTCTGATGGTATATATTTAGAAGTATAAACCCCTCCCCACCAAAATATATTCCTGGGTGCGCCCCTGGAACTTTGTATTTATTATTTGTAAAAAATACCACAAAAGTGGTTTTTTGTGTTCCTCACGCTCTGGGCACTTTTGGCACGGGTTGACACATTTTTGAAACTTGTGAGAGAGTAACTTATTTTTACGCCCTAATTACCGAAACATCCCGGAAAGTGTGTGGAACAAACCTAATATATATATAATATGCTGCAACAGCTACACGTGTATCCTGCAACACTTCGCCACCTGCAAATTCTACACCGCCACTTGAACTTTCAACGCCGCATACTACCACTTCTATGCCGCCACCTGCTACTTCTGCACCGCCACGTACTGCCACTTCTATGCCGCGGGCTACAGTCATACCGGGATACTTTCACAAGCCACGGTTGAATAATGAAGTGGGAAATTGGTTAACAATTACTTAAAATGATTTTTATCGAATATCACCCATTCAGTATAGTCGAAGACGTCGAGTTTCCGAAACTTGTTCATCTACTTAACCCTAACTACAGCATTCCGACTAGGAAGAGTATTTCAAATTCACTTATGCCTGCGGTTTATTATAAAACATTTGAAATAGTAAAATGCCGGTTAAAAAGAGCACACGCTGTGTGTCTGACTGTTGACAGCTGGACTTCGCGAGCCCAAGATAGTTTCTATAGCGTGACGGCACATTACATGGTCGAAGACACCACAAGAACATGCTTGGCTTCAGATTTACTGACATGTACTTCATACTCGGATCGGCATACAAGGGGAAAATATCCAAAACAAAGAAGGAGAAATTTTACATGCGTGGGGACTTACATCTAATGTAACTGCAATTGTTAGTGATAACGCAGCCAACATGAAGGCAGCAATACGTGGTGGGGGTTGGCACCATTGGGGTTGTTTTGCCCATACGCTGAATTTGGTGGCTCAATCTGGTGTAAAAAAAAGTTCAATTTGTACTGAATAAAATTAAAGCTATTCGGTTTTTCACGAAAAGTACATATGCGCATTCTCAATTTAAATCCGAAAGAATGCAAATTCCTGTTTTGAAATTTATAAACGATGTTCCAACGCGTTGGAACTCGACATATGACATGATAAAAAGAATTTTGCAATTAAAGAATGCAGTAAGTACTTTATGTTTACTTAATTCACAAATACGCGAGGTGGAAAACAACAGTTTTGAAATTTTAAGTAATTGTGAATGATTAATTGCACAGGAAACAATGGAGGCGATGGAAATGATTGAAGCTATCACCACTTTGATAAGTATTGAACAGAGCTGTGTAATGATTGAATCAATTGAGTGTGCATTCTCATTTTATTCGTTTCAAAAATGTGATTGTTTTATTTAAAAATTTAACATCCACTCTTGAGATTGGTTACAAATTGTAAACACAAAATATGTAGTGTGTTATGGAATGGTTGACACCCATTCACATAGAGAATGTGAATGCAAAAAAAAAACTCAATCATGTATGATTGTACGTTTATGTGAATGCAATCTGTCATTATCATTCAATGCTAATACTATTTGTTGTATCAGGGTTGAGATTTTTGTACTCAAAATGTGAAAGCAGAAGATTGCCATCTCTCTTAAAATAAGTAAACAAATAAATATTTGGTGCTAAACTATTTTTCTTAGTGTTTGGCCGAACTTCTGCTCAAACTTGAGGCATGAGTTCTGATGTTGTGGCACAAATGGAGACACCTATGTACATATTTAAGGCTGACTCCGAACATCAAATGATTTTATAAGAAGAGTTTTAAAGGCAGAAATATACTCGAAGGTTTGCCATTGCGTGCCGAAGGACAACTGCTATTTTGGGTTAACCATGGTCCTATGGAGTGGAAGTATGCACATGTAATCACTCTGCTACAGCGGTCGCCGTAAGTACATGCTATACATATGTATGTACACATATTCCATTAATTGTTCTCAAAATGCATGAAAACTATAGTATGCTTGCAAACAATTAATAACATTTTGTGATAAACAGTTTTACAGATGTATTTGCACTTCAAATTTATTATTATAAATTATTATTTTAATAAATAGATATAAAAATATTTATATTTGGCAACTCTTGGACTTTTCATCATTTGTAACAAATGACAGATGTAAACAAATAAAAAAAATAATTGTAGTTTTACAAATTTAAAGCAAACGGGCGTTCTTTACAAAAAAATGTAGTTAGGGATCGAATTGCGCATATTTTTTAACCGACTTCCAAAAAAGGAGGAGGTTATCAGTTCGTCGGAATATTTTTTTTTTTTGTTTTTTTTTGTTTTTTTTTATGTATGTTACCGCATAACTTTGGACCACGTCAACCGATTTCGATAATTCTTTTCAAATTCAAAATATATTGCAGGTCAAGATCTTTATACTGGTGCAAGTCGTCAAGATACCCCTGAAAGTTGTAAGCTGAAAATGAAGTCCAAATTTCCAAAAAAAAAACCACATTGTTTGGCAAGCTATTTGATCCTGTGGCCGTAAGAGCAGCCCTTTTTTCCCATCCGGGACAATGAATGATCAAGTTTATCGGGATGAGTGCCTCAAAAGGCGTCTTCTGTCATTTATCAACAGATAAGGAGTAGGCCACTGTTCTAGGCGGACGTGGGAAGCTGCCACTATGCCAAGGACACACTGCCGTGGTATAATGCAAATAACATCAATTTTGTACCTCACGACTGCAATCCACCCAATAGCCCAGAGCCACGTCCTATTGGGGAATATTGGTCAATTGTCAAAGAAATCTTGCAGAAAACAGGAGAAACAGTGAAAAATATTGAAGAGTGCAAAACAAAGTAGTTGTGCGCATCGCGTAAAGTCGATGATGCAGTCGTGCAGAACATGATGGCGCGTGTGCGATGAAAATACCGATCACTTGCATACGGAGCAAATAATAACTAATATTTTAACATTTTAATAACATCTAAACTTCCAAGTTATATACAAAAAAAAAATAATTTCAAAGCCTGCTAGTTTGTTTCTGGTAGTAATTTCTAAGTGTCGCAGTTTTGGTGTGTTCACCCTTTAATTCGGAATTTCTACTATTACTTATTCATAAAGTCTGGGTTATGAAACAAAAATTTGTCTATTATATGTTCCATAAATATTAGCAGACCTTTATTGTTTAATTTATTTTTAGCACATAAACTTGTATCTTGAACTTCTTTTTCCAAAAAGTGAGGATGTCAAAATTTTAATAGATGTCGGATGTACGGCAATTTTCTAAAAACATCTCTTAATAGATTATTTCATGAAAATTATTCCAAACGAAAACTTAAAATTGATAAAAAAATCTTAGCTAAATTTAACTAATTTATATTAGAGGTTTGTTGTTTATCCCACTGTAAGTGTGAAATCAGTTGCTATGTGTTTCTATGATACAAAGAACAAACCATCATACAATAAAATTATAGTTTAAAAAACTAAAACCTCCCAATTATAATTGCCAATCGTACTGTCATCAGGTATATAACTTGAGAATAGAAATCGCTGCATCTTTTAGGCGCATCAATATTACATAGTTACATCCCGAGCTAATAAAAGGAAGGTAAAAAAGAAGGTAGTTTCATTGTCACTTTTCGGGCGCCTTATTAACTACCTGACAATTAAGCAGATTGTTAAGCAGACCGCAGCATACTTGCCAAGAGAAAAGTTAATCTTATCCCCATTAACTTCGATAAAGATCTCAGATCCTGACCCAGTCAGTTTTGGGGCCATAAGTCAATATTCGATTATGTGTGAGTCCGGGCTCAGTGCTGGTATTAAACCAGCATTCGGCCTCAGCGAACTCAACCTAATAGAATCTCTTCAATAAAGGTAAAGGTGGCGTACTATCCTGTGGCATTGAAGACACAAGTGCTCAGATCTCTGCCGCTAGCAATTTCCGCCTGGCCCCACTCAGTGTTATACCAGCATCCGTTCCTTTTTAGTCTGCAGGCGTTCTTTAAGACACAAAGTGACGGTAAGTGCAGCAGTGCATCAAGAGCAACGCCACGTGTTGTAGAGAAATCTTTCGTACCGCACACGGCAGTAGTTCTTTGAAGTTTTGCAAGCAGGCTTCCACGCTCTTGATTGAGAATCTGCTCCACCATACCACTGACGCATAGTTAATTATGGGTCTGATAATAGAGGTACAAATCCAGAGGATTCCCTGTGGTCACACACCCCACGTTTTACCAAAGACCAGTTTACATTGTCAAAATGCTGCCCATTCTTTAGAGGTTTTGTGTTTCTCGTTAGATTTCCACGATAAATTTGTATCCAGAGTTACTTTTAGATACTTCACTTCCGGAGAATTCTGAATTGTGACTCCTTTCATTGCGAAGGCAATGAGACCATTAACCCTTCTCCGAATCCTGGTTTCGGACTATGCTTTAATGACTGTGCTTTAAAAATACATCTTCTTCGGACTATTTTACACAAAAAAAAGAGTTTAGTTATGTAAATTTATTTATTTTGTTTAAAATAAAATAAAAAACAGCTTTTAATAAATAAATATTTCAAAACTAGATTTTATTTTATTTCTTCATCTCTGCACATCGATATTATTGAAAGGATCTTCTAAACGCTTGAGAAAAGCGTTGAAATTTGATTATGAACACATCATCTTACTATTGTTTGTATGTAAATTTTACTCCCAAATATTTGAAATAAAATCTCCCCTATCAAAAAATTTCAATGTGGCAAAGCTGTGATTAATGTTTACATCTGGAGAAATGTCAAAAATCTGCTTTATAATAAAAAAAATAGTAGTAATGAAACTACCTTCTTTTTTTATCATGGAACAACCTGACAATTAAGCAGATTGTAAAATTTCATGCTACGCAGTATCTAAAATCCTTCAAATTTTATTATTAATTTTTTGTTTGTTTCGTAGAATCGAAAGTTTACCAAGCAAAATGTCTTTTGTTTTTTAAATAAATGAGGCTAATGCTCAA
>NW_023458557.1:32778118-32779231 GCF_013731165.1 Rhagoletis pomonella | reverse complement strand
GCATGCGTACCAAAACGCAAGCCGCGAATATTAGGTTAGCCTGTTAAGCAGATTGTAAAATTTCATGCTACGCAGTATCTAAAATCCTTCAAATTTTATTATTAATTTTTTGTTTGTTTCGTAGAATCGAAAGTTTATCAAGCAAAATGTCTTTTGTTTTTTAAATAAATGAGGCTAATGCTCAATAAGTTGATAATTGTTGTTCTCATTTGCATACTACACATAAACTCCAATATTGAACAGTGAAATATATTTTAATTTTACCCAAATAAACAACGATATAGTTTAATAGTCAAACACATATGGAGGATTCACAAGAGGTGTTCAGTGTCGTAATGTGTTAAAGTCTTAAAATTTTTAAACGTAAAATAACGCCTAATACCTCTTTAGGCCTTTTGTAACATAACCAAAATGTTTTTAAACTAGTAGGAAATATATTATTGACTCTTATCATACCCAACGAATCTTTCAAATCGCTTTTAACCGTTACTTTATATTGAACAATTTTATGCCTTTAAGACATTACGACGTCTAACACGAATTGTGAACCCCCTAAATATGCATTAAATTAAATTTGTAATTTCAGTGTTCAAATTATATCAGAAGCAATCGCACCCGATATTGAAAACTGTAGTAGTCCTGGCTAGTTACATTGTGAAATAATCCGATGGCATAAAGACAGTAAATATTTTTAAAATATGTTCACTTAAATTTTATTAACCTAAATGTAAAGTTTTAGCGAAATATTTATCGAATTTAATGTAAAATTTAAACATTTTTAATATGAGATATGAACTATTGTTAAATGTTAATACAACTGTTTTATATATAATCCCAAATTTATGATATAAAATCCCCTCTACCAAAAAACTTAAATTGGGTAACACCGCTTCGAATTTTTACAATTGAGCAATTGTCAAAAATCTGCCTTTTTATCAAAAAGTTGTTTACCAGGGTGTCTTTGAACCAATGATTGGTACTGAATTAAAGAATGCACACACATAAAAGATTGCAGCCTTTTCAATACTCATTCAGTGTTAAACCTTTTTTGATTTGGCATTGTTTTTTTCAATCTTGCGATGAATATGTTGATGTGTGAATTTATAACTGCTT
>NW_023458557.1:32773554-32778018 GCF_013731165.1 Rhagoletis pomonella | reverse complement strand
TTTCAATCTTGCGATGAATATGTTGATGTGTGAATTTATAACTGCTTGAAGAAAGAGTGTAGAAATGATCCATAACTTGCAAAACATGTTTCGTTTCCACAAAAATAAAGCGAACACTATTAAATTGAAGAAATAGTCCATGTCCAAGAACCCCAGAGGAACACTGAACGAATTCTGTGTTTAAAATTACCATATTTTGAACGAATTCGGAATGTCTAAGGTGGAAAAGAAACCAACCTTTCTATAAGGAAACAATTATAGAAAAATAATTTTCTTACACTGTATTCATGTCTCCGCCAGCAATTTGTGACGACATCATTTAAAAGCAGCTAAGGAGAATGACGACACTATTTATTAGATGGCACATTCAACGAGCCAATGTGCCAAAATGCGGGTATAAACAATTATTGATTATTTAATATCGGAACCGAGATCATATAAGTTAATTGATTGGTTTTCACACACTTTTGAAACACAAATTATATGCTTTTTTACTGCAGACAAGTTGTTGCCCCAAAACACAGCAGAAATCTTTCAATCAGGGCTGCCAACTATCCTTAGTTATGAGGTGCCATATTGAGGATAAAAAAGTGCCAAAAAAGGTGTTATTCCTTTTAATCATTCACATTTAGCAATAAAATAAAGCTACATTTTCCAAACAAAAGTGCAATGATAAAATAAGATTAACCAGTTGAATAGCCCTAAAAATTTTAGTTGAGAAAAAGAAATGCACGCAAAGGATTTCACAAAAATGTACTGAAATGTTATTTTTTTTACAAAAGTGCCATCTTGGCACTGCAATTTGAAGTAAAATAGGGACAAATGGCACGGTTTGAGCCAAGTTGGCATCCCTGCTTCCAATAACTTACAAATATAAAAAGGTGAAATATCGAGGGCTTGAATTCATTAATACCCTCTATCTGCAATTTGCACAAAAACTAATTTGTGATTTTAGAAACCTTCTGGGATTTATTACCTGTGGTTATATAAGGTAACATTAATATCACTGATAACAGTTAAAGCTTAGGTGGATTTTTATATCAGAATCTCATCTTTGTAAAAAGTGTGCAGATAGAGGGTATTATTGAATATAAGCCCTCGATGCTTAAAATATATAAAAATTTTATTTCCACGTATACAAAAAATAAATCTACCTGCGTTACAGCACGGCGGGAGACGGGAAAGGGGGGGGGCCGCGGCGTGACGTGGTGTGCGCGCCGGTCGCGAGGGGTGCGCGGGGAACGCGGGGCGCGAGCGCGAGCACGGCGCGCGCGGTGTGGTGCGCTAACGCGGGTCGCCGCGAAGCTAAGCAAATTTAATGTTTGAAAGAGAAATAATGTCAATGGATTTTATTTCGGTTTTAAAAAGGTAATAATGTCAATTGACTTTATTTCGCACCAGGGTGGAAAATAAAGTCAATTGACTTTATTTCCGTTGATCTTATTACCTGTCACCTTCAAATTATGTCTTTTTCGAAAGATTCAGTAAGTGTTGGACTGCAAAAACACGAAATAAGTAACAACTCGAATGTAGTTAAACGAAAAAAATTCCATTTGTGTTGCCGAACAACGGCACAAAACTAAAAGTGTCGTTATTTCACAGTTTTTGACTTATGCCAATATTCACGATTAATGTTAGACATTTGCCACTGTTCAGTAGTAAGGGTTGGCTACTTCGGTTTTATGCCAAATGGCAAAACTTTGCCTCTGCCGGATTGGTAACAACAAAGACCTATGTCGATTTGCCTCAGAAGGATATGGTATTTATAAACCTAATCCACTATATATCTCAAAAACCTGAGTTGTTAGTGTTTGGCCGAGCTACCCCTCCGATTGTGGCATAACCTTGATGTTGTCGCACAAAGGGGAGGTACCTACAGTTTTACGCCGACTCCTGCCGAGGGCCGACCACTATCACAAAAAACTTTTTCCTTTTTTTATGTTGCCCGGAACTGGGCTCGAAACCTCACCCTACGGAGTGGTAGTGCGCACTTCTAACCACTACACCACTGCGAATGCTTAATTAATTTTAATCATTAATAGCGATTAACTATTTATTCGTTAATTTTTAATCATTCATAGACTAACATTTTACCGACAATACTCGCATAAGATTTTCACAAAAGAGAAAAGTCATTTTCTTCAAAACTTTTGAATAACATCTTGACTGAACTTACTAAAGGGTGGACACACCAAAACTGCGACACTTTGGGAAGCTTATAACTTACCCAAAACGAATTAAATATTTTGAAATTCAAATACCATAAGCTGACTACATGACCTTAGTTGGACGTAGAAGAAATTTCATTTGAATTTGATACCTAGTTGAGTTAAAAATGGCAACCGAGTTAGAAACGAGACAAACCATTTTGCACGAGTTTATAAATGATCCGGCCTTAAGTACACGTAAAATTGCTAAAAAATTAAAGATTGCACTATTCGACAGTTTGCAGGGTTTTAATCGGTACAAATAAGGCCTGGCAGTTACGAGAAAACCAGGGAGCGGGGGTTAGCATGGTTAGCAAAGTGATAAAAACAGTGCTCGGAAGGTCCTCAGTGCATTTTCGCGAAATCCGAAGATTTTGTCGCGTTATGTTGCAAAATCCGTACGCAGATCGCAGTTTTTCGTACAAAAGGTAAAGCGGAAAGGTTCTACAGCTCAAACAGCGCCAGACCGAGGCGCAAAGTAGAATGTTACAGCGAAATCCCGCATTCGGAAGTTGTATGTAAGTTTATCCCACTGTAAGTGTGAAATCAGTTGCTATGTGTTTCTATGATACAAAGAACAAACCATCATACAATAAAATTATAGTTTAAAAAACTAAAACCTCCCAATTATAATTGCCAATCGTACTGTCATCAGGTATATAACTTGAGAATAGAAATCGCTGCATCTTTTAGGCGCATCAATATTACATAGTTACATCCCGAGCTAATAAAAGGAAGGTAAAAAAGAAGGTAGTTTCATTGTCACTTTTCGGGCGCCTTATTAACTACCTGACAATTAAGCAGATTGTGACATTTCGTGCTGCCATACCTAGTCCTCTATAATCATTTATTTATTGCAAAAAAAAATATATTTACAAAATTAAAAGGAAATTTGTCTTCGATATGTGCAATAACGAAAATTGAAATTCATGATATGATAAATATTATAGTTATGGACGATAGGAGGTACTCCCGATTGAACTGGCACTCAGAGTCTGGAAGTAAGTAGTGCGTTAAGTGCAGCTTGGCCGTCACGTAAACTCCTTCCGCTCCACCTATTTTCCACCACGTAGTCCATATACTTGAGGATTTAAAATACCTCAGCCTGGATGGAAGACCGCAGCATACTTGCCAAGAGAAAAGTTAATCTTATCCCCAGTCAGTTTTGGAGCCATAAGTCAATATTCGATTATATGTGAGTCCGGGCTCAGTGCTGGTATTAAACCAGCATTCGGCCTCAGCGAACTCAACATAATAGAATCTCTTCAATAAAGGTAAAGGTGGCGTACTATCCTGTGGCATTGAAGACACAAGTGCTCAGATCTCTGCCGCTGGCAATTTCCGCCTGGCCCCACTCAGTGTTATACCAGCATCCGTTTCATTTTAGTCTGCAGGCGTTCTTTAAGACACAAAGTGACGGTAAGTGCAGCAGTGCATCAAGAGCAACGCCACGTGTTGTAGAGAAATCTTTCGTACCGCACACGGCAGTAGTTCTTTGAAGTTTTGCAAGCAGGCTTCCACGCTCTTGATTGAGAATCTGCTCCACCATACCACTGACGCATAGTTAATTATGGGTCTGATAATAGAGGTACAAATCCAGAGGATTCCCTGTGGTCACACACCCCACGTTTTACCAAAGACCAGTTTACATTGTCAAAATGCTGCCCATTCTTTAGAGGTTTTGTGTTTCTCGTTAGATTTCCACGATAAATTTGTATCCAGCGTTACTTTTAGATACTTCACTTCCGGAGAATTCTGAATTGTGACTCCTTTCATTGCGAAGGCAATGCTTTAATGACTGTGCTTTAAAAATACATCTTCTTCGGACTATTTTACACAAAAAAAGAGTTTAGTTATGTAAATTTATTTATTTTGTTTAAAATAAAATAAAAAACAGCTTTTAATAAATAAATATTTCAAAACTAGATTTTATTTTATTTCTTCATCTCTGCACATCGATATTATTGAAAGGATCTTCTAAACGCTTGAGAAAAGCGTTCAAATTTGATTATGAACACATCATCTTACTATTGTTTGTATGTAAATTTTACTCCCAAATATTTTAAATAAAATCTCCCCTATCAAAAAATTTCAATGTGGCAAAGCTGTGATTAATGTTTACATCAGGAGAAATGTCAAAAATCTGCTTTATAATCAAAAAATAGTAGTAATGAAACTACCTACTTTTTTATCATGGAACAACCTGACAATTACAGGCTAACCTAATATTCACGCACGCCGCCAATTTATTGTCAAA
>NW_023458557.1:32769719-32773454 GCF_013731165.1 Rhagoletis pomonella | reverse complement strand
TATTCAAATATCTGATAGACAAATTATATCCACCTGACTTTTTGATTAAAATTTTAAAAATAACTGTTATTTTCGGTCCCTGCTTACAATCGATAATCCTATAGCTTTCCGAAAAAAATTTTATGCGACTGGCAAGAGTAACCGAAACTAGCTTTATTATTAAAATTTTGACAAATGAAGTAAACGCTACGACTCTTTTTTTTACATGTAAATTATATTGTGCGTCCGAACGCTTGAAAAAAGCACAATTTGTAATTTAACTTTGGACCGTTCCTAATACATTTTTACGTTGTTTTTGTTGTAAGGCTTACAGAACATAAGCTGTACTAAATTTTCGTATAGATTTCCAATTCTTTTTAATCGTGTGCTACAATTATGAAGGATTTCAGGAAGGTATGGTTTCTCCGAAAAAAAGAAAAATTAAAAGTGTAGTTGGAAAGCCGCAAATATCTTGAAATAGAATGGACCAATTAGTCCAATATTTTGGTGGATGAAAGACAAAATATGTAGTTATCGATTGGCATCTATAAACTTTGTCCAGGCAAAATTCTATTTTTTTTGTCTTGGTTGACACTTTTCAGGAAATATGGGAGAAAATGCGTAGCACCGTCAGCAAAAAAAACATCAAAAATCTACACGGACTTTAAGAAATTTAAAATTTGCACATTATTATACTAAAATTTAATGGGATATAAAACCGTATGCTGGATTTGGATAATTACTAATAAAAAAGTTTGCAATTTTCAAGAAACTGCAAATACTCATCAATTTCGTACAAAGTTTGAAACTTGGATTTATATGGTGTTTGTTAAAACCTAAGCCATGTTTTAATACAAAATAAACAAAAAATATTTAATACGAAAAACATTGCGAATATTTAAAAAAAAAAATCCCCTTATACTAAATTTTGTTAGTAATAGCCCAGTTATGCATACTTGCACTGCTATACCATTTTTACGTAAAAATCAAAACCCAACAGAATTCTACATGTTAAGTGCTATGCGTTGGGTAACATCTTACACGCAAAGCCCATTTAAAAGATTCTTATGTGACAACTCTCATGCAAAGCTAAGTATGCATAACTGGGCTATAAGAGCGTGTCCTTAAAGATTTCCTTTAGAGAATTTGGCATTGTTAAGGAGGATACCTTCCCTCTAGTAAACCAAAACTAGTGCGTACAAGTTGGAAGAATGCAGCAGCACTAACAGCTTCTTTGGGTTTTTTTTCACTTGCCGAGTTTTACATAAACCTTTTTTTAATATTCGCGAATTTCGTACACACATATGTATTAAATGTATAAACGCAACGCCAGAATGGCACTGTATGCAACTGCGTTTATGCAAGTTCACAAATATAAAAGCATATTTAAGCTACTAAAGGGTCAGCTTAGCAGGTATAGGTTAATACCGGGAGATATATGCAGAATATGAAACAGGTAAACAAAATGTAAGAATTTGTGCTTTCCAAATTATTAATTAGTGCTTACCCGCGTCAACCCTAACTCTCATTGTACGCTTTTTCTATTCATTTACCAGCTGAATAATATCTACAAAGAGATCGTGCAAAATCGTCGCAATGTACGCAGAAGATGTGAGTAGTCCACTTGCAAACAGCGTTATGTGATTTTATAATAGAAAGCCATAAATTAAAAAAAGCGACTACGACAACAAGCAACATTTAAATTGAATCTTTTTTATTATTACCTGAAAACTTGGATAAATAAGAGCCTTATAAAATTCTAACATAACATAACATGACATAAGATAACATTAACAGTCTATACGACCTAAAGCAGTTTTGTAAGTTCATCAGAAGATGTATAGTTTTGAAAGTTTATAAATAAGTGTGATATCGACTTATGGAAGAAGAGTTACCATTTGATTATATTTTTTTTCAGAATATAAAAAGATTTTGTACTGTGTTGTTAGTGGACATGAAACTACTATAAAAACTGGTACGTAATCCTCCAAAAACTAAAAATCGAAAAAATTTTACATACCGCACTTTGCAAGTGGACTACTCATGTAAGTACATCTAAAAAATCACTTAAAATTTTTTAAATGTATAATTTTGTTTAAGTTGATATAATTATAAATAAGCATATTTTTATATTCTTATAGAATTTAATGATGGCTTCCTCAGCTAGCAACGATCTGAATACATCCAGAATCCGAGGTCCAGATGAGAAATTTTTACCCAGTTATGAAGTATTAAAGTAAATGAGCGATATGTACATACGCACATATGTATGTTATTTTCTGAAGTCTGTTTTTATTTTCATTAAGTGTGCATGTAGGAATGAATTAAATTTTAGTTATTGAAAAATGTTGCTTTTCTTACTTACAATGAAATACGTATGTAAATATAAGAACGATTTTTCTTTATTAAGCAGTTATGGAAAAATCTAATTATTGGTAATTTTCAATAAATTATTTAAAAAAAAAACATGGTAAAACCATATATGTAATACTCCTATATTGGCAGTAAGAGCTAGTACCGTCCGAAAACACTACAGTACAGATATATCAATAAACACGTACGAAAGAAAAGGAACACATACGTTTATAAATAAACATGTACACGACACATTTACAAAAACGCCACTCAAGTACACAATACATTGACAAAAACAGTACTAGACTGTCCCGCTTTGATTTCGGAAAGCTTACACATTGAGATGTTAGCTTACTATCAATATAGAAGTATTACATATATGGGTAAAACATACATATTTACATGGCATTTTTTCTAATTCTTTTGCTTCCGTTTATCAAAAGGCAAATATTTTGCTTTGCGACTGTGTTTCTTCAGATATTCGCACACTCATCGGCGGCAGTACAACTCTCTGGTATCTCTTGGCACAACATGTGTCTCTTTATTTTTTTACCAAGAAAGCAGTTCTCACTATTCTCTGCACACTCATTCATTCATCTTGCTTGCTAAGGGTTGAATGAGCAAACAGCAAGTTTCGTAGAATACAAGGTTACGACATCAGCCATGGCCGCCATCTTGATGACGTAGATGGCTCAATTTTTGGAGTTGCCAGATTCCTAAAAAATTATCTTATAAAAATACACTATTTTAGTCAAAAATACATCAAGTTTTATTTCAAATAAGTGTAACCCTGATATTTACCGTTTGACAATTTGCGTCGAAGTTTGTGCTTTTTTCTGCGTCTTTGAGTTTATTTAAATTACCACAAATTTAAGTGCGCTGTTTTTGATTGCAAAAATTACACTAAAAAAGGTAATTTAGGTTTTACCGTATGTCTAAAGATGAATCGCAATTTCAGTAGCGAAATTTTGCCAATGTTATGAACGCTTTTTCAGAATAAAATCACCAGCAAATTTCAATAACCATTCGATTTACATTTTATTTGTGACTATTGTACGAATATTATTATGTTAATACAGTTTCACGTGAAGTTATAAAATTTTACGTTGTTATAATAAGCTTTGCCACGATTTTATATCAAAAATGCCCATTTGATTAGGATTCCTAAAATATGCTATACCGCAACTATATTTTCTGTGTTTTGTTTACTCTCCTTCTTCGTAAAACATTTCAGCCAATCAGAACTCACTTCGCAAGTACGTCATTGGTGGAAAACAAATTTTTGACAGCACCATGTCATAACCTTCTATTCTATGAACCTTGAGCAAACAGTGTGGAGCACAAACGACTGTCTCATAAATGCCAACCACTACATTCATGCAGCTGTCTAATATTTATGTA
>NW_023458557.1:32767279-32769619 GCF_013731165.1 Rhagoletis pomonella | reverse complement strand
ATCATTGAATTTTATTACCAAAATCAGTGTTCGGTTCGAAATGTGTTTCGCGCTTTATTTTTGTTCAGCGATGAGGCTCATTTCTGGTTGAATGGCTTCGTAAATAAGCAAAATTGCCGCATTTGGAGTGAAGAGCAACCAGAAGCCGTTCAAGAACTGCCCATGCATCCCGAAAAATGCACTGTTTGGTGTGGTTTGTACGCTGGTGGAATCATTGGACCGTATTTTTTCAAAGATGCTGTTGGACGCAACGTTACGGTGAATGGCGATCGCTATCGTTCGATGCTAACAAACTTTTTGTTGCCAAAAATGGAAGAACTGAACTTGGTTGACATGTGGTTTCAACAAGATGGCGCTACATGCCACACAGCTCGCGATTCTATGGCCATTTTGAGGGAAAACTTCGGAGAACAATTCATCTCAAGAAATGGACCGGTAAGTTGGCCACCAAGATCATGCGATTTGACGCCTTTAGACTATTTTTTGTGGGGCTACGTCAAGTCTAAAGTCTACAGAAATAAGCCAGCAACTATTCCAGCTTTGGAAGACAACATTTCCGAAGAAATTCGGGCTATTCCGGCCGAAATGCTCGAAAAAGTTGCCCAAAATTGGACTTTCCGAATGGACCACCTAAGACGCAGCCGCGGTCAACATTTAAATGAAATTATCTTCAAAAAGTAAATGTCATGGACCAATCTAACGTTTCAAATAAAGAACCGATGAGATTTTGCAAATTTTATGCGTTTTTTTTAAAAAAAAAGTTATCAAGCTCTTAAAAAATCACCCGTTATGTACATAAAAGCTCGGCCAAACACTAACATATGTGTAAGCGCCAATCTGTTATTATTATTATTACATAAATAAGTGAATAAATAGATTCTTGAATGATTTTTTGTTTTGTAATGTTATTTGTTTATTTATTTTTTTTTTTTGTTATTATAAAAGTTTATCAAAAACATTTGTTCTTGAATTAATTTATATTCAGGTAGTTTTTATTAACGTATCAAATATTCCCTATTGAACGTATCAAATATTCCCTATTGATTCTCCTTCGCGAACGAGAAGCATAAAACAAGTCCAGATCGTTCCCGTTCGCGAATGTTAGGTAGAAAACGTTTCCGCTTTTGTTCTTACGCGTATGTATTGGTAGACCGCACGCTGTTTGTTCATATATGTAGCTATCATGATTCAATAATACAAGGTTGGATAAATATTGAGATTTGTGTCAATCGACTGCCTTGTAAGGTTGCATCTGAGAAGGAAAGAGAAAGCGGGTAACCATTTTATCCCCTTTTGTGAAAAGGTAGTGGGAAAAGTAGTGTGGTAGTGCTGAAATGGGTTTTTTTTTAAATTTAATTGAATATATGAAGCGGATTTCACTGATATACACAATAGACAATGAATTAACTTTTTTATGGTATAATAAACATGCCATATAGATATTAAAATGAAATTAATGAATATTCACATAAAATTCTGACCAAAGAAAAATCGTATCGACAACTATTCCCAAATATTATATATTAACAAAATGAATGGAATTCAAACAAATCCTTTATTCAAAGAGACTATATGAAGAAATATTCAAATAGTAATGAAGTAATTGATATATCCATATAAATTAATCTATTACAAATTAAATTTATTGCATTTAAAAATTACATGTAAAATATCTTGAATTGAATTATATTTGGTTTTTTACAAATTTCAATTTGTTAGTAATATTTTCTACTATTTTTTCCAATCAGTCTTGTTAGTCATTATATTGGTTACATTTAAAAGTTACATCTTCAATATCGTAATTGAATTACATTTAGTTTTTTACAAATTTAAATTTTTTTGTAATGTTATCTACTATTTTCTACAATCAGTCTTGCTAATCATTATATTGGTTACATTGAAAAGTTAGATCTTGAGTGTCCTAATTTAATTACATTTGGTTTTTTAATTAAAATTTAATTTTAATGTTTAGTACTTTTTTCCAATCAGTCTTCTTAATCATAATATTGGTTACATTTAAAAAATATGTCTTCAGTATCGTAATTTAATTACATTTCGTTTTTTAAACATGTAAATTTTTGGAAATGTTTCTACTATTTTCTCTTATGAGTCTTGTTAATCATTATAATGGTTACATTTAAAAAGTAGACCTTGAATATCCTAATTTAATTACATTTGGTTTTTTAATTAAATTTTAATTTTAATGTTTTGTACTTTTTTGGGTGTTCTATAGATGAACGGTTAGTACACTAGACTTTTTCCACTTATTAAAACTTACATACAAAACACCAGTATATCGCACACCGTGTTCAAAAGAGTCACAACTCAAATAATACGTTT
>NW_023458557.1:32755384-32767179 GCF_013731165.1 Rhagoletis pomonella | reverse complement strand
TTTCAATCTTGCGATGAATATGTTGATGTGTGAATTTATAACTGCTTTGAGTGAATGGAAAATTTAAAAATTATAAACCTCAATCTTAAGCGAAGAATAAGTAATGAAAACTGAATAGAAAAAAATTGTTGATTTAAAATTGAAAAAGAGTTCACACTTACACAGCTCTGGTATTAAAAGCATATCAGTTCATCATCAATAATTTTGTACGTAAAACAATTAAAAAAAAAAACCTTTGACAGCTTTTTTCAGACCGACAATCTTTCACCTTCTGTACAAAATCTTATTAAAAAACTACTATGGGAATCAAACGAGCGATTCAAAGATTTAGACAGAAATGAGTTAATAAATCAGGCCACGATTTTGGATCCCCGCTTCAAAAAATTTGGATTCATAAGTGAATCGGCCTATAAAACCTTAAATAATACCTTTCTACTGAGACCCCATAAGTCTAAATCAGAATAGTTTTGGCCCAGTTATTCAAGTTTCTCGTAAATCAATCTTTGAAAAGAGTTAAAAAACAGCATCAAAAATCTCATTATTACGATTCCGTTGTAAAGATTTTTAAATATTTTTATGCAGATTGTTTAAGCTTAATCTGTTTTGTCATCTGAGGGGATTTTTTTTTTTAAAGTTCTTTAAAAAACTATTTTTATTCATAAAAAACTTCACTTTTGGAGGTATTTTCAAATCGGTCCTGCTCACGTAAATCTCAATATTTTTCCGAAATATTATGGTGGACGTCTTAAAATATAATAAGTTTTGTAACCCCAGCGGAAAAACCGCAACTTTTTTGGTGATGCAGTCTAATGTACATATGTACATATATATGTACATACATTAGACTGCAATCACTCCCCATACATAAAAAAAATCGGTACTGTTTGTCCACTGGAATTATAAAATGTATTAATGTATTACTTAAGACTTCCACCAAAATATCTCGGAAAAATATTAAGATTTACGTGAGCTGGACCGATATGAAAATACCTCCAAAAATTGAGTTTTTTACTAATGAAAATAGTTTTTTATGTAATTTTTTTTTAAATCACCTCAGATGACCAAACAGCTTAAGCTTAAAAATTGCATAAAAATATTTGTAAAAAATTTTCTACGGAATCATAATAATGAGATTTTTGATGCTGTTTTTAAACTTTTTTCAAAGACTGGTTTAAGAAAAACTTAAATAACTCACCCAAAACCTTACCAATCTACACATCTGAGATATCATTGGTAAGATATTTTCTCACTCTTTTAATTTCTTTGCGAATAAGCTCATTCAAAATATGAAAGAGGAAGGTAAGATAAACAAGTATTCCATGTTGAATTAAGGTATGTTGGTATTTGATAAAGAAAAAATTGGGGCGTGAATGATTGCAAAGAAATAAAAAGTATCGGTAAAGTTTTGGAGCAGTTATTCAAGTTTTTCTTACACAACTCTTCGAAAAAAGTTAAAAAACAGCATCAAAACTCTCATTTATATGATTCCGTTGATAAAAAATTCAATAACGATTATCTATATATATAAATGTGAAATTATCTACGTCTTCTCATAATAATTATATGGGATTTTGGTATTTGTTCGTCTCTCGGGGCGTTTATTTCAAGACGAAAATGATTTACGTCTTCTCTTAAAAATTATATGGGATTTTTATTATTTTTTCGTCTCTCCGGACGTTTATTTTAATACGAATATGATTCACGTCTTCTCATAATAATTATATTGGATTTTTTTTTTCGTCTCTCGGGACGTTTATTTCAAGACGGAAATGATTGACGTCTTCTCCTAAGAATTATATGGGACTTTTATTGAATGAACTTCTTAATTGAGTTCGGAGATTTGGCGTGTTAAATATTTAACGCCACGAATGTTCATGTCATGAAATCTGTATCGTTCGTTCGATTTTCAAATATGTGGTGTGAAATCAAAGGGCTTTGCTTTTAAATGGTTTTAGTTTAGGGTTGCCAGATGTTAGCAAATCAAATTCCAATAATCGAGGTCGGAGATATTTGCGTTTAATTTCGTGAAATCGGCAGTACATGTACCGATTCTATAAAGAGAAAACGTGGGACGTAAATCATTGTTGCTTTGAAATAAACGTCACGATAGACGAGAAAAATAAAAGTCGCATATAATTATTATGAAAAGACGTAAATCGTTTCCGTCTTAAAATAAACGTCCCACGAGACGAAAAAAAATAAAAGCCCCACATAATTATTATGACAAGACCTAAATCATTTCCATCTTGAAATAAACGTCCGCGGATGAAAATAAAATTATTATGAGAAGACGTAAATAATATTCGTTTTGAAATAAACGTCCCGAGAAACGAGAAAAATAAAAACCCCATATAATTATTATGAAAAGACTTGAATAATTTCCATCTGAAAATAATCATCCCACGCGACGAAAAAAGATATTTCTCGTAAATAGTTATTATACAAAGACGAAAAAAATTCTCATAAAACAAGGTTTATGATCTCAAATATTAGGATAATAATTATTTTGTGTCTCTGATATTTTTATGTAGATTTTTCAAGCTTAAACTATTGTGTCATCTGAGGGGATTTTTTTTTCAAAAAATCCTTTAGAAAATTTTATTTAATCATAAAAAACTTAATTTTTAGAGGTATTTCCAAACCGGTCCAGCTCACCTAAATTTTAATATTTTTCTGAAATATTTTGGTAGAAGTCTTTAAATATAATTGATTTTTTAATGCCGCCGGAAAAACCGCAATTTTTTTTGATGATTCAGTCTAATGTACATATTTAATACGAACTTTTGTGTTCATGCAAAATTTAATTTAGTAATGTAATGTGATTTTCTAGACTCTTACTTTTAGGAAATGTTTGTTATGTACCTACCCTGCAGGGAAACCGCGGACTAGTGAATCAAATTTCTAGTTCCGTACTAGGTCTTTATCGCCAAAAAGTAGCTAGGCCGATAGGAACTAGATCCCCACCAGTCCAAAATCGGCGAATAGTGGTACTTTTAAAAAACAATTTTTTTCAGTTTTTCACTAGAAATCTATATCTAAAGTGACGAATTTAGAAATGGTTCGGAACTATAGAAAAAGGGATGTAGAACGAACTAAATCTTATTGGTCGAATTTAGAACAAGTTCGGAACTATCGAAAAAGGGATGCAGCGGGCGGCAATTGACACTTCCAGTTGTTTGCATGCAAAAGAGATTTATCGCGAACCAGTACTGGGTCTAAATGTACTAGAACCGCACCAGTTCAGAACTAGAGATTTTCCCCACAGGGTATGTTCAGTTTGTCATGTTTTTTCTTTAATGAATGAAATTCATTATAAAAAGGCTTACTGTCTCAATAAAATAGTATATTCATTAAAAAAAACTCAAACATTTAATTTGTTTAATTGTTTGAATCGGGAAGAATGTCGCTCTCAGCGCAATGTTTCGATCTCAACTCATTATTATCGCACTATCACCGCATTGTCGCGCTGTGAACGCATTGTGCTGTCAAAGAATTAATGCGCCGCCAACGCATTAATGCGCTAATGAGTTAGCAAGTTGGTGTATTAGCACACGTAACGCACCTTGAGTATCAGCGTAATAACGCACTAGTGTGCCGGACTGCTGCTACCTACCAGTGTAGTTGGCGCGCGCTCTCGCTTCGTATACATACACGCAGTGTGTGGACTATACCACTTTTGTGGTAGATCTTCCACTTTTTTTTTGCTAAATTGCGTCTCTACCACATCTGCCACCGTAACCTTAAAATCTACCACATTTTACAATTTTGCTCATTTTACAATGTGCATGATTTTCCCATTTTCAATTTTCTAATTGATTCAAGTTTCTTTTCAACACGTGCCAAATTTGTTAGGTGCTAGAATCAGGGAAATAGTGTAATTCAGCTGCAAAATCAATAGCTTTAGACGGGAGGGCACAAAATGGACCAATTTATTAAAACGGGGCATTCCAATGTGACGGGTGGGACATTCTAGCTCGTTTGTGCTAAAAATTTAAGTCATTTCTCTTTAACCATTTATTGGATAACTCTCAAAATCTAAACACTTGAAGTCAGGTTATTACGAAACTAATAAAGTATAAATTTACATTTTCCAGAAGGAACGGGTGGGACAACGATGACATCCGCCTCTCTGAATTGATGGATTCATTTCCCAATTTTATACAAACTATAAATATTTCGTTCAAACCGCCTTTCTGGTATGTAGCTAATAGAATGCTAAGGCTAGAGTCCGACCGATTAATCGGATTCAGCATCGGCATCGGCGAGTATCGGCCAACAGAATCGGCATCGGCCGTTTTTGGCCGATTCTTACCCGATTCTTTTTACTTTTTCCGCAATTTTAAAAAATGTTCATCAAAATTTTAAACTGTTTAATCGGATTTTTAAGAATTTTTTTTTTAATACGCAGTTTTTTAAATTTTAGTATAATAAAGTGCAAGTTTGAAGTAACTAGGTAAGTGTTGATTTTTGGAAATTTTTTGTTCACGCATTTTCTTCCAAAGTATATTCGAACATTTTTTGTATGGAGAAAATCCGCAACACTTTCGACAAAAAAAATTTTCAAAAATCAAGAGTAAGTCCTAGTTACTTTAAATTTGCACTTAATTAAAACAAAATTGAATGGGATACAAAACCGCATAATGTTTAAAGAAAAAGTTTGAAATTTTTAATAACATTGTTTTTGTTAGTTAATGAGCTACACTTTCATAATAAAATAAGAAACATTAAATAAACTAAAGGAAAATAGCCAAAGAATGCTAAAATGTCGTTACTGTATTATTGTTATTGGATTTTTAAATTGTTTACGTTACAAAAATACTTTTATCATTCAAAATCTACGGTTGCTGTTTATTAATCTATTGTATTCAATACAACACCTTTATATTTACCCCCCAATTCTGTTCACTGGACAAATTGTCAAGCTTGACTATTTGTCAATAAATTTGCGCCTAAACTATGCTGCAAAAATTTACTTTTAGGCGCTTTAAACATGCACAACAAATTTAGCAAATACAGCCAAATCTTATCGGCATAGTTTTAGGCGCAAATTTATTGACAAATAGTCAAGGTTGATTATTTGTCAAGTGCACAGAATTGGGGTGTTAGTCAGCAGAAGCTGCATATTTTCACTACTATGAGTAGAACTAAGAAATGTGATTTCGAATGAACTATTTTTTTAACATTGAATACGAAAAAGACTATGGAACAAAGTATTGCAATGATATGTGTGCATAGGCGATATAGTACTTTTAATACATATTTATTAGAACCCTGCATGCGACATTCATTTCTAGCATTTACACGACTTAGTCGAATGTGAATGTACTGCTCATTCTATTTATACAAGCTAGTGTACAACGTGGTGAACAGGGATGCCGTTTGGATCTAAATAGATCCAAGTGGATACATTTTTAGACGAATTTTTGCGGGATACTTTTTTTCCTATCAGTATAAATGAGGATACTTTTTTAAATAGGCCAAAATTTTATATTTTCTATAAAGTTTTTTTCGTTCAAAAATAGATTTTCATTAATGACGTTTTCTAAATGTTATAAAAATCGCTACTTAAGCGTGAAATTAGAGCATTTTATTTTTTTGTGAATGAAGCAATGAACATATATTAACAGACGGCAGCGTTGATCCGGATCAACTCGGGAATTAACTGCAGTTAATCCGGATTAAGTCCCAGTTAATCCCGATCAACTCGGGAATTAACTGCAGTTGATCCGGATTAAGTCCCAAATAGTCCCGATCAACGCTGCTGTCTGTTTAAGCTTTTAGGAGCAATTGTTTAGTTAGCTAAAAAAATGCTTTAAGCAAGATCTTAATATATATATATATAAATTAAATATATCTCTTTCATATCACATATCTTCATTTGTTAATATAAAAAGAAAGAAGATCTCAATGTAGTTTAAAATACACTGTTTAAAAAACTAAATTTGATTTATTTAAGGAATTACAGAATCTTACTGAAAAGACTTTAAATATACTCTAAATTTTTTTTGTTTATTTGCGCATATTAAGAAAGGTAACCAGTTTCCTCTTTTAATGTGTGCAAATTTGCACACCGTGTAATAAAATTAAACACTGCCTGTTTACTTTAACATACCAGATTTGTCGCAGAGCGCAAAATAACACATAAAATGTTTAAAATAGAGTAAATGTAAGCTCCTAATGTTTATTATTTGTAGGAAATGTATTTTTAGTTTCAAAATTTTTGCACCTTTAAACATTTCATGTGTATATTTATGTGTATATTTTAAAGATCTCAAGTTCAAAATCGAATCCTGAACATCTTATACGTATGTATATTTATACAGATTCCTGTTGAAAAATAGATATTTTTCAGTAGTAGTTTTACACACACTTTTCATAGTGTACAGGTACAAATGTAACATATTAATTACTATTTTTTATACTTACTTTGCAAAATACTTATGTATAAAAGATGTAATTTATAAATGGAAATTACAAATGTTTGATTTTATGAAATATAAAAATATATATACACGTATTCCATGTTCTTTGGATGGGTTAAATTATGTCTTTTTCTTTAAAATGTTCGGTTTTCTTACAAATTATGACATGGATACGTAAAAACAGAAAATTGGATACATTTGGATACATTTTTGGCTTGGTCGGTGATACATTTTCTTGGGACGGCGCGGCAACACTGGAGGTGAATATTCACGGCAAAATAAGAGAACAATAAGAATATTCTCTTGTCTCTCTCTTGACTGAATACTGAAATCATCTCCTAGCGACGCTCACTTACGCTCACCAATCGGCCATGGCCATCCATGAGTGAACGAGCAAGCTAATAAATGTTACGAATGTGGTGAATGTTGCGCAAGCAGTCATGTGGCCAGGGATGCCTGTTGGTTCAGCAGGCAGCACTTGACAATAATTTTGTTATTTTCACCAGGGACGTGAATCGGATGAAAAATTTGTTTGGTTCGGTTCAGCGGGTGGAACCGTTTTTTGCACTTTTGGATTGGTTCGCCAAAGCGGTTTTTTTTGGTCTTTGAACCGGGGTTTCGGTTCGGTTCAACGGTTCGAAAAACAAAAAAATTACGCCCAAGTTTAAGTGTCAGGGGTCAAGCGCAACAATGCGCAAGGTTAAGGGTATGAGATGGGTTGCCTTTACATTTGATATTGTCGCATGGTAAACAAACATGATGGGTATTACCATGTTTACCAAAAAGAAAAAAAAGTGAGTACATTTATCTATTGAAAATTGGTTGAGACGAACCTTTCAATCTTTATAGAAAGTAGTTCGGTTTTCGGTTCGGATCAAACATTTGTGAAACATTTCGGTTCGGTTAATGGTTCAGTTAATTAATAGAAAAGAGCGGTTTTCCGGTTCAAAACCGGTTCACGTCCCTGATTTTCACTGATGCACAAATGCTACGCTTTCAGACCTGTTAAATTTAGATATGTATGTACACGAGAAAAGGATCGACACTCACCACCTATTTGTCGACTTTAAAGCCGCTTTTGACAGCACTAAAAGGAGTTGCCTATACGCCGCTAAGTCTGAATTTGGCATCCCCTCAAAACTCATACGGCTGTGTAAAATGACGTTGAGCAATACCACCAGCTCCGTTAGAATTGGAAAAGAACTCTCCGAGCCGTTCGCCACAAAACGGAGTTTCAGACAGGGCGACTCCCTGTCATGTGACTTCTTTAATCTGATGTTGGAGAAGATAATAAGAGCTGCAGAACTGAACCGCTCAGGAACAATTTACTATAAGAGCGTGCAATTGCTGGCTTATACCAATGACATCGACATCATCGCTAACAAAAACCGCGAAGTCTGTTCTGCCTTTTCCAAGTTGGATAGGGAAGCAAAGCGAATGGGTCTGGTGGTAAACGAGGACAAGACGAAGTATCTCCTGTCATCAAACAAACAGTCAGCACATTCGCGCCTTGGCACCCACGTCACTGTTGACAGTTACAATTTCGAGAAAGTGCAGAATTTCGTTTACTTGGGAACCAGCATTAACACCGATAATAATGTCAGCATTGAAATCCAACGTAGAATCACTCTTGCCAACAAGTGCTACTTTGGACTGAGTAGGCAATTCAGGAGTAGAGTCCTATCTCGACGTACGAAAACCGCGCTCTATAAGTCACTCATCATGCCCGTGCTGGTATATGGCGCAGAAGCATGGACAATGACAACATCCGATGAGGCGGCTCTTGGAGTGTTTGAGAGAAAGATTTTGCGGAAGATTTACGGGCCTTTACGCGTTGGCGACGGCGAGTACCGCCGACGATGGAACGATGAGCTGTATGAGCTTTACAACGATATGGACATAGAGCAGGGAATTAAAATACAGCGGTTCCGCTGGCTTGGTCATCTCGTTCGAATGGACACCGACGCTCCAGCTCTGAAAGTATTCAACTCGGAACCCGCTGGTGGTAGCAGAGGAAAGGGAGGCCCCCACTGCGATGGAAAGATCAGGTGGAGAAGGACTTGGCTTCACTTGGCGTTTCCAATTGGCGTCAGTTGGCACAGAGGAGAAACGACTGGCGTGCTTTGCTGAACTCGGCCAAAATCGCTTAGGCGATTACAGCGCCAAAAAAGAAGAAGAAGAATGAATTTTGATTAGTTAATGCCTTTTATATTTTTTTTTTTGTAATGAGACATGGATAAGAAAAATCTTGCAACCTACATACCTACATAAATACATATGTACATATGAATGTACCTTAGACTATGCTCAAAATTTATTTTACATATATGGGTGTTTCCTGCGTTGCGGACGTTCCGTTTGGAAACACTTTTTTCAATATAAAAACTATAGTAGGCTCTGAATGAACACAAATTTTTTGTTATGAATAGTTATCATCAGGGAACGGATTTTATGGAAATTGCCTTTTTTTCTTCTAAAGAGATAGAGTATATTCGATTAAGAATGTCCACGATTTAGCTTTCCCTGATAGCATTTGATGTTGCCTTTTTTCGCCTTTTTTAAGATATTTGGCTTTTTTGCCTTTTCTACCTTTAAAAAAGTGGTTATAGCATTTACAATTTTTTTTTTAAGATTAAAAAATGTACACATTGCCCATGCGGCTTATAGAAGCGCAAAGACCTCTTGCCAAATTGGTGTTGGAAAAATTCAAAGCCGTTTTCTCAGCTAACGAAGGCTTGGAGACAATAAGGGGTGTGGATAAAATTATAAAGGGCGAGGAAAACGCCCTTATTTTTGATAATATGAACGTTTCAAATGTTCCTTATTTAAATTGGGCTCCACTTGTATCAGTTTACGTCGAGCACACATTTAGTATATTCAAGGCTTTTCTTCGCGAAAATCGAATGAAAATGTTGCCAGAAAACTTCAAAATGCATCTTGTGGTTCAATGTTACTACAACTATACAGATTAAAGTTTTATGAGTTAGAAACCCGAAAGGATAAAATAGTCAAAGATTCAAAGTACAAATTTTTCATATAATGAAACTAGTTCATAGTTTTTCTCTTTTTACTTGTAATATAAACATTTCTAAAATAAATGTATTTTTTGATTGTTCTTCGTATTTTCTGTCTTTTTAGTGCCTTATTTTGCTTTTTTTGCAATACCTAGTGCCTTTTCCTGCCTTTTTCGCTATTTCGTTTTGCCTTTTTTGCAATACCTAGTGCCTTTTCCTGCCTTTTTCGCTATTTTATTTTGCCTTTTCCAGCCTACTTCGTTATTTTATTTTGCTTTTTTTATAGGTTTTTAGGTCCAAAAAATCCGTTCCCTGGTTATCATCAATACCTATCTGAAATCAATAAAAATATTTTCCACAAATGTTATATGGTAAGTGAATAACGATTAAAAGTTCCCGTTCGGACGTTCCCAAAATGGAACTCGTATCGAAGATGACTGATGATTTATGCTAAATTCTGCGAATCTGTTAATGCTACAAAAAATGATGTATGAATGGTAGTTAGAATAATAAGCAGCCATAACCATTGCGTCAACTCAAACTTCCTAACGATGTTTAGTAGCTGCCAAAAACTGTTCGAAGTTGTTCGGACGTTCCCGTTCGGACGTTCCGAGGGATAACATTTTTTGGTTAAGAATTTAAACACACTCATTTTTTTAATGCAAATATGGGGTTTTATTGTAAATAATTCTACATCTACACGAAGGCCTTAATTAACGTTCGTAGAAGTCATTTCTTCGTACAAGCAGACGTACATATCGACACATCCAAACCATACTATGCTAAGTCTGACTAAGTCTAAAAGCACAGACAGACGGCAACGTTGATCCGGATAACGGCGCAATTGATCTAATAAAAATTGTGCCTTGACAGACGGTAGTAATGCGGATTTATGAGCCGCGAGGTCGTAGGTTCGAATCCCATGGCCAGTAGAATATTCATTTAATTTTTTTTATTCATTCAGTTATAACTTCTAAATTTTTTAAAATTGTTTTTAGTTAGTTGTCTTTGACTTTTTTAGTAAAATCAAACTCCAAAAATTGAAATTAACTAATAATAAAATAAAAAATGTGAAATAAAATAAAACAAACGAAAATAAAATAAAGTAAAATTAAATATATTAATCAAATAAAATTTAAACAAATTTAAGTAACAATAAAAACAAAATTTTTTTGGAAATCGCTCCAACCGAGGATTGAACCTGGTACGCAGCCCTCACCACTCGATTCCCGCGGATGAAGTAGTTGGCTGCTTTGTTTGCGTATTTGTTTGCTCAGAGAGCGTAGAACACAATGAAAATTCAAAACTAGCATGGACCTTGTCGTCGGTAATGCAGTCACCATATTAATTCAAATAAGTTCTTATTAAATTTCAATAGGATTCCTATCTGAATTAGTATGGTTACTGCATTACCGATGATAAGGTATATGTGCATGATAGTTTCGCTCTATCTCTGTATTCTACGCTCTCTGAGTTTTGGTCAGTGTTGTCATCGAATATTCCCTTGATCCGAGGTAAGTTTGGGAATCTTCTCTAGGACTTAATTCGGATCAACTGTAGTTAATTCCCGAGATAATTCCGAATTAACGAGTTGATCTGGATCCACGCTGCCGTCTGTTTATGCTTTAAGATGACATAGCATAGTATGGTTTGGAGGCGTCGATATGTACTATGTCTATATACTGTTACTCACAAAATTGAGTAAACGCTTTGTTTTTGTTAATATTCGCAATATTTTACATGCAAAATTTTTTTTTTGTTTTGTATTGAAATATGACTTATATTTAGCAAGCCCCATTTAAATCCAAATATGAAGCTGTGTAGGAAAATTATGACAAATCTGCAAAGCAAACTTTTTAACACGAATTAAAAAAAAAAAAAAACAGTTATGCAGTTTTGTAGTCCATTTAGTTTTAGTACAATAATGTGCGAATTTCAAATGTATAAAGAGTTCTCAAAAATCATCGCGAATTTTTAGACATTTGAAATTTGCACATTATTATACTGAAACTGATTGGACTATAAAATAACATACATACCTGATTTTTTTAGAAATTCTTGTTAAAAAGTTTGCAATTTTGCTGAAACTTTGCAGATTTTTCATTATTTTCGTACACAGTTTCATACTTGGATTTCAATGGGGTTTGCTAAAATATAAGCCATATCTTAATATGAAATTAACAAAAAAATTTTGCAAATACTAACAAAAAAAACCGTATACTTAATTTTGTGAGTAACAGTACCTACATAGAAAAATATGAACAAAAGTTATTTGAAGCGTTCGGACGTTCCGATTTTCAATATACTTACAATCAGGGACCGTAACAGTTACGACTTTTTTCAAAAAAGTCAAAATATA